>NC_081558.1:90070141-90129382 GCF_022355385.1 Mustela nigripes | reverse complement strand
ATTGGGAGGGAGACAAACCATAAATGACTCTTAATCTCACAAAAGAAACTGAGGGTTGCTGGGGGGAGGGGGTTTGGGAGAAGGGGGTGGGATTATGGACATTGGGGAGGGTATGTGCTTTGGTGAGTGCTGTAAAATATGTAAACCTGGTGATTCACAGACCTGTACCCCTGGGGATAAAAATATATGTTTATAAAAAATAAAAAATTTAAAAAAAAAGAAAAAGAAAAAGAAAATACAAAAAAAAAAACCATTCTGTATCCATACGACCACTCTGTTTTTCACTTTCAGTACAGTATTCAGTTAATTAGAAGAGATTTTCAATACTTTGTTATGAAATAGGCTTTATGATTGATAATTTTGCCCAACTATAGGCTATGTGCTTTTAGCATGTTTAAGGTGGGCTAGGTTAAGCTATGATGATTGGTAGCTTAGGTGTATTAAATGAATTTTCAACTGACCATATTTTCAATTTATGATAGGCTTATCAGGACTTAAACCTTCTGTATAGATCTGCATATTTATTCATGTTATTTTTCATAGAAATAATACTTAGATTGTGAACAATTAAAAGCTAACAAAAGAAATGACTCTCATAAGAACCCCCTAATATATCCAGGGTTGTCACACTTAGTTCCAAAACCTTGTCACATTTCTAACTACATCAGCAATGCCAAGCACAGTGCTTGATATAAAGCCGTCATTAACACTGAAGAATATCAGGTTAAAGGTCTTGACTTTATCATGTAGCCAGTAAGTTGGCAGAGTAAGGATGCTCCCAAACCCAGGAATTTCACAAGTTCAGTGTCTCTTTAATTATATCACACTGACTCCTGCTGGCATCTCATGCTCTAACACAAAGCTCTTCATTCTCACAGGTTACTGTGTCTTCACTCAGGGACCTGCCAGTTGTTCAAGGTATCAGGCTTTCCATAAATGGCTCATGAGACTGGCTGGGTTAAGAATTCTGTTGAATCACTGTTGTATTCCATTACCTGGAGAACTAGGCTTTAAAGGAGCCAGGAAACTCTTCATGGTGTTGGGTCAAATCAGGGAGAAATACTGGCTCCCATAGCCCTTGCTATGACTTGACACTTGGTCTTGTCTGCTGAGATGAATAAAACTATTCTTGCCACATACTAGAAAAAGGCACTAAATATATTTCATGCAAATGTAGGCACATATAGATAGCTTTGATGGCTGTTCTATAAATTAATGTGATTTAAGAGACCAATTCTAATGCAGGGAAAGGGAAAGGAGCATTGTAAAGAGATAGTTAACCAAACTAAGCATCTCTGATTGGAAGTCACAAAATGAAACCTAAGGATAATTAATAACAGGCAAAATCCTTGCTTAGAATAGTGACAAAATTGAAAATCAGGAACTTGAGGCTGAAACACATAGCTGTCAGAGAACCAGTCCCCATTGTGGGACAGAATGGGGTCTTTGTCAGCAGCCTGAGCTTTGGAAACCTGGCAGCCAGTGTTGATGGGACTTAGGAGGAAGCAAAAAGTGAGAGTAGAGGAGGATGGCCTACCTGGTGTCAAAATTCTTCAGACCTTTAGATCTAGGCCACTTAGCATTGCCCTCCTACTCTTTAGGGAGGCAAAGGTAGGAAATATGCTTCCTCTCTCATAGTCTTCTAGACTGCAACTGTCATTCCTTTTAATCTGGTTTCTGGTGCACAAAGTTATTGAGGGATCAGAGGAAGCAGCAGTGTGAGTTCCTAAATGATTGTCTCTAGAGCATTGTTGCTGATGGCCTGGTCAGGGAAAACAGCAATAGCCTCTCCTTCCCCATCCCTTTACTGTTGATCATGACAGCCACTACCACCTATAATTCTCTGCTCTTATCCTATCCTCTTTAATTCCTGGAATATATGAGGAATTTTGGGACAATTTAGCCATCATTGGTATAAGCTGGGTTGAGAATCACTGTGCCATCCCAGGGGCTCATGTGTGTTTCCCACACCTCTCCCGGCTCTTGCCTACCAGACTACTATTTTCCCCTACTGGAGGGAGGAGATAGAGAATGGTCACTTTATAGGACAATTTGCTCTAAGAGGATGGGTGGAAGGAAAAGGAAAGCAAGGTAAGAAGCCAGTAGCCCATTTCAGAAACAGGGTTCTCCTGACCTCAGTCTTCTGAATCTCTCATTCCCCCATGAATATTTATGTCTTTTGGCACTCTTTGTGGGGGGGGGGGGTATGGCAGCTGAGAGGATCAAGACTGCAGCAAATATAAAGAGAAGAACTGACAGACAAGCACTGGAAACCAGGCAATAGCCATTAAATCTAAGTTCCTTGGATGCAGAATGGACTTAGATGAGTTGGGAGAAAACCCAGCTCCAGATGTTACCATAATGCTCACACTACCTTTTGGAAACCACATCCCCAGCTAACTATTTCATACACTTCCAGAAATAGACAAAATGCAGCTGGGAGCTCTGAGTTATGCTACTCTGCAAATCATTTAACTACATACAAATGATAGCTATTATACAGCCAGGATCCTCCAGGGAACTAATTTCTATTCCCAACTTCTCTTATAATCTGATGAGTCAGTTGAGGTCAGCTGGTTGGAGCACTGTGCTAATGAAGCCAAGAGCTCAGGAAAGCTGCTTTGGCAGACCTGGCAATTTTGTAGAGTAAAGCCCTATTTCCTTCAGACCACATCTTGTGATGCTAAGAGTCTGTCTTACAAATGTGTGCTGCACCTAAGGGAGCCTAACAGACAGCTCTGATGGCTCTAGAAGTCAGAACCCACTAGGGAAGAAAAAAAGTCAGGAACAAAATATGACAGACCCCCACTTGGGGAATCAGAGTCACTGTTACAACTATCATGTGATCAATGTTACAATCATTCTTCAACTTGGTCTACTTACTATCAAGCTGTTGATACCAAGTTATTTTCCTGCCTGTAACAGTTTCCCTTCCCTTTTAGGTTTGGTTTCTAATTCACAATAGTTAAAACAAAATACTAAAGCAAATTAACAACATCATCTAATCAGAGTCCACAAGGTTCGAAGTGAAGAGGATCTTTGTGATAATAGACATCTCCTCCTATCCTGGGTCCAAAGCTTTGTAGCAGGATACTAATAATGAA
The DNA here is from genome assembly GCF_022355385.1 of Mustela nigripes. NCBI lineage: Eukaryota > Metazoa > Chordata > Mammalia > Carnivora > Mustelidae > Mustela > Mustela nigripes. The sequence goes on along the minus strand of NC_081558.1, from coordinate 90,126,278 downwards.
GATGTGTATTTGGCTCCAAATAAAGTTTGTGGGATTCAGTGCTCTCTAAGTAGAGCTATTTCACAGTCTTTTCCAAATATCATTTTGTTTAGGATTCATTAAAATCTGAGTAGCAGGTACAAAATTGTTAACTGATGAATATCCCCAGTCTTACCTCCACCACCCACACCACCAAGTTCCAAGTGTGCCTACTTGACTCCAAGCTTTTTGTTATACTGGTTCAAAAAACAGGTCCAGCACCTGGAGGCTCTCAGCGAGGTTACAGTTGTTTGAGGGTAGTTCTTTGGCTGGGAGTTGGCAGAGAGACAGGAAGATAATATTGGTGGAGTAGCTTCCATGAGTGTTGAGTACTATAAGCAACAGGGATGTCAAGACAGGATTTTACCAAGTGTTGAAATAGGTGAAAATTATACCCTCCCACCTTTGACATTTTTTGTGGAAGTAAAGATTTTTGTTGCTTTCAGTGCTATTTTTCTGAACAGCTGTTTCTCTAAATGTGTCACTGCATAGAATCAGTTCAAATGGAACTCCAGTTATATTAAGGTCTCACTTTTTTGTTTCTCCCTAATTAAATTAATAATATCTAACACTTATTAAACACTTATCATGTTTGTCATTCATTCATTCAATAAATATTAACTGAACGCCTACTCCATTCTAGGTACCATCGCAGGCATGGGGAAAACAACAACAAAATAGGCCATAAAAGGTCCCTGTGACTTCATGAAGCTTATTTTCTAATGGGAGTAGAAAGAAAAATGAATAAACAAATGAGAAATGAAGAGTTATTGGTAGCTACTTTAGATTGAAAAATTAAAGAGTGCCTGCCTCTTTGAGGATGTTCAGCTATAATCTGATGGTGTAAAGAAGTTATCATGTGTTGGGGCACTTGGGTGGCTCAGTAAGTTGAGCCTCAGCCTTCGGCTCAGGTCATGATCCTGAAATCCTGGGATCATGCCCCATATCGGGCTCTCTGCTTGGCGGGGAGCCTGCTTGCCACTTCTCCCCAACCCCCAACCTGCCTACTTGTGATCTCTGTCTGTAATATAAATAAAATCTTAATAAATTTAATTTATTAAATTAAATTAAAATTTAATAAATTTATTTATAATAAATAAAAATTTAATAAATTCTATTTAAATGTTAAATGAGTGACACCAAATAATGTGAATAAAGGTAAATTACTGATGTAGTCCATACTTACTATGTTAATTAGGTGTTGAGGAAAGTTACTATGTTCTCCAAGTCAGAAAGTTGGGAGTAACTGTTAGTGTCTTTTCTTTTTCTCCCTCCTCCCTCCTTCTTCCACTACCTTCTTTCTTTTCATCCCCTCCCCCCTTTCCTTCACCAACAGTAAGTAAGTCAATCATGCTAGAAAAGCTTTCTTTCAATTTAGGATTCCAGATACTGTATCTGTTTAAATAGATGTGGAGAAATGAAGGGAAAAGGGCTGGGTAAATTCTGTGGCTTACCTTGAAATCTGCTTTTGCTCATAGTTAAACAATGTAAACTATGAGTTTAAAAAATTCTCACAAATAATATCTATCAAACTTCAAGCACTCCAACTAATATTTGTTCCTTCCTGCAATAAGCAAACATGGAAATAAAGTAGAAGAGAACATAGGCTACCAGGTCAAAGATGGGGGCTGTGAAAACTTATGCAATCTAGACCTTTGTTTCCTGATTTATGTAACAAGGGAGGCAGACCAGAGTGCTCCCTAAATTCAATTCAGTGCCTGGTATTTGGAAGACGAAGTGAAAAGACACCAAACCACTAAGAATAATGCTTTCTTGTTCAGTAAAACTGCAGACACAACCTAGAATAAAAATGGAGTATTGTTTTTGGTCCAAAACCAACTCTTCAGGGTAGGATGGCTTCTGAACTGGCACCACACACGTTCTCACAATTGCACATCCAGACCCACTAACAAAGCAAACAGAGTTGTTGCTTCCTTAAATGATTCCACTGAAAGGTGTTAGCTCCTCTTCCCCACCATATCCACTTTCCAGGAACCTTTTCTACTGCATCATGGAGTTCTGAGAACTGACTCCACCAGCAAATACTGTGATTTCCTTGCATATTAGACCCTTATAAGGTTGAGGACTTTAACATGAAGCTGTGACCCACCTGAGGTGAAGCAGACCCTAAGAGAAGCCTGCTAGCCCTGGAGGATGCCTTCTGCCTCAGGCTGGCCAGAAAGCAGGCAGTCTAGATCATTACAAAGCATACCACAGGAGAGCACTATGATTTTTGACAGCTATAAACAGAGAAGGTGACTGTGAATCAGGAATTTTCTGTTGATTCCTGGATCTCCCATTTTTCTCAATATGCATTCATATTTATAGTGATATCAGGAACAAAACCATTATATTCTCGGTCTTTTCCCAAATAAAATGGAACAAAACAGACCTCATACAGATTGAAGAATAATTCAGAAAAAAAGTGAAAAGTGGGAGCAGAATGAAAGTGTACATAGTAGCAGTTAAAAGAAAGAGGCCCTAGAGTCACATACTGCCTGGGTCTGAATCCCAGCTCTGCCACTATTAGCTTGCGTAAGTCATTTAACCTCTCTGTGACTCAGTTTCCTCATGGAGGTAACAACAGTACTCATTCATGTGAAACAGTGGCTGGCACGGAGTTAGAGCCATGTGAGTATTAATGATCACCATCTCCATCATCATCATCGTGGATTTCTCAAAACTGAATGCAAACTTGTTTTCTTCTCTTATAAAGAATTATACCAGAATTATGACAAGTAAGGTACAAGAACACTCAAAGATTAGGTAGTTGAAGGGGTGGATCCCTTGAGCAGATGGAAGAAAATAGCCATTTAGAGCATGGATAAATGCAGCCAAGGAGAACTGAGAAATTGCACAGGTGTATAAATGCTTTAAAACATCTAAATTCCAGGAAAATGGGCTGTGGGAATTTACTTAACTTAATTAAGAAAACTAGAATAAAAACCAAAGTACAGGTGGAAAAATCACAAAGTATTTCATAATGATGAGTTCCTACTCATCACAGTCAACTGGCAAGACAAGTGACATATGGAACACCTTACCACCTGGAATAAATAGGGGAAAATCATGGATGACAATCTATCAGAAACAGCAGGATGTCACAAGAGAGTATCTGGGGAGAAATGAATGTTCTTCCCTTATATATGGCAAGACTGCATTTTTGTTGTCTTTTTCCAGGTGACTCATCACATGCTCCAAGAGATACAGCATGACTGTTAACATTCTCCCTGTAAGGAAAAGGTTGGTGTGTTTACAGTATGGGAAGCGTATCTACAGGTTGAGCTCTACAGTGCTGTTAGTCAACTTTTCACAAGCTTTGATTAGTAGCTGGTTGTCATTAGCCAGCTGCGGTAAACGTCAACAGGAGATAGAAACTGCCTAGCCCTTTGAGAGCATCTCTTAAGGTTGACTATTTACTGATTTAATTCTCCTGTCCCTTATTCTTGAGATACTCAGTTGTCCAGTTACTGCTGGAAAAGGGACAATACTCTCTCATTTCCTTCCACATATACTGTATGCCCTTGAGCTTAGGAAGGGTGGCTTGCCAAAGTGTCCAGAGCTTGTCCTGAATGGTTGAATTATGGGCAATTTCTTTCCTATTGACTCTTCAGCATTTTTAAATTACCTATGAAAATTAGGGGTGCCTGAATGGCTTAGTTGGTTAAACATCCAACTCTTGATCTCAGCTCAGGTCTTGATCTCAGGGTTGTGAGTTCAAGTCTCACATTGGAAAAAAATTATCTATGAAAAATATGTCCCTTTTGTGATGTTAAAAAGAACTTAAAAGTTTGTTTCCTTAGTCCAACCTACTTCGCATCTAAACAATCTCTAAAATATATGAGGTACAACAGAGATAAATGTGGAGGGCAGAACTGAGTTTTTTGTGTTTTGTTTTGCTCTATAAAGGAAGTTGACAAGACTCACAGCATTATTAGGAGGATTAAAGGACAAAAAATTTATTTTAAAATGACTACTCAAGTACCTGGGATATGGTGTGTTAGGATTTGCTCCCCAAAATGATTTAATTGTTCCATCTAAAGAGACTAAACATTCAAAAGGCTCACGCCACTGCCTCCAGTGCTGGCACCAATCAGCCTTCCAAGAGACTCACATTGCCCAGGGATGGGCTAATCTTTTATCCAAGAACAAAGAAAGGACCTCATTCACCTGGCTTACACATGATTGAGAAAGGTATATTCAATGGGGAACACTGGCCTCATTTTAACCAATGGCTCAGATCCTCAGAGTTAGTGACTATGATAATGGATGCTTACCATATTCTTTAATGCAGAAAAAAAGTACAGTCTAAAGTAGTTCTGTCTTAGGCACTATCCAGAAGGTTTGTTGTCCTTGTTTTGAAAAGTACTCTTATTCAAAATGCCATTCCTTGCAAGGTTCTCAAGGCCAGGCCCATGATCACACGGTCTAAAATGGATCTAATCTTCTCTAAGTAAGAAAATTATGTCAAGTACAGTAAGGACCTGAAGCTGAGTAAGAGTTTATTTTGCTTAAAATAAGACTCAGGTATTACTCTGTTTGAATAACTACAGACTACTTTTTTTTTTTTTTAAAGAAAGAAACAGTTTCAGTAAGCGCAAATTATCTTCTGTTATTTTTAAGCCACCCTTCCAAATACTGTTATAATCAAATAGAAATTCTGTCCAAATAGAAACTTTTCCTTTCAATTAAGCTGATCTTGCAAAACACAAGTAGACAGAAGAGCCCAGTTCTATTCCTGGTCTGTAGATACCTTAAATACTTTACAATAGAGACGGGTGGGGGGTGGGGGGGGAGACAAAAGACTGGTTTGAGTTTGAGACCAACACCTTTTTTGGAAAAGTGGAGTTAGCAAAGATATAAACAACTCTAATATGTAGTAGACAGTACCACTGTAACATAACTAGAACCTAAATATGCAGGTACTCAAGTAATATTAAAGATGAATGATACACATTTTAGTTGGAGTGTTTTTGGATATGATGCTCCAATAACAAACAACCTCAAATCTTCTTACTTTATCATAACAGAAATTTATTTTTTTGCCTATGTTCTATGCTCAACATCGATTGGTTGGGGGCTTTACTCTCTGTGGCCACTCAAGGGACCACAGGTTGACTAAGGCCCAAGAATGCTCCCATAGTCATAGTGCCATAACAAAGGGGAAAGTAGAGAATCACATACATGCTATTTAAGTGGAAGGGACAAATGTCCACTTGGGCTCACATTTAATTGGCCAGAGTAAATTATATGGTCATACCTAAATAAAGGGGATAAGGTGGTATGATTCTAACATATGGTTAGAAGGCACGAAGATAGACATTTCTTATGAATATCATTAAATGCTATCTTAAATGACATTATCATCTAAAAACTTTGCAAAGTTCTTTCACAGTCATTATATCTCATTTGATTTCTATTCTACCCTTATAGTTTGAGTTCTGTTGGCATCCTATCTTACAAATGAAATAAGAAAACTCAGAGATGAAGTAACTTGTTTAAATAGTAAGTCAAACAGTTTTTGGAACTTGAAACCCTAATTTTTTAAGTTGGAAAGCTACTGAGGTACAATCTTTACACCCATTCCAATTGGCTGTTTATCTGTACTATTCATTAAATACATTAACTCACATTGTGCAAATCTTCATGTATACTGTACATGTACATGTACTGATGATATATTGTCATAAAGTTCCCTGCATTCTTCATAGCATCTTAGCCACTTGAGAATCATTAAAGGCAATGCATTTTTAAGTGTGTTGTTTGACTTGTAAAACACCTACAGAATCAATATTTTCTGAACACCAAGGCTTTGAGGAGCTAAGGAGAAAGATGCCAACTAGGTAAACTAACTGACTACTTTCCTGTTAGGGAGAACTTAAGCTGCTCCATTTGAAGATGTCCTCCAGATGCTACCTGTCTTTACAGGTATGTTTCACAGGTGTGACTCTTGACATGCATGTGCTTCCCTGTTTCATCACATCAAATCACACCACACACTACTGATAATCCATCATTTTTACAACAGCCTCCATAAATTTATATAGACTCCTATTTACCTTTGTTTTACACACAAAGTTCAACTTTGTTAATTACTGAAAGTCATTTTGCCATCATAATGTCATTTCTGTGAATCCCCATAGGCATAATTCCTTCTGAAAACACTGGAATGAATTCAGTGCTCCTGCATATAAGGGAAGATTGGAAGATTAAAAAATAAAGCACTTGATTAGCACTCAAGTATGAATAAAAAACCAAGGTGATGATGGTAAAAGCAGTTCTCCAAAGCTTGTCTAATTTGCCTATACAGAACAATAGACCGAACTTGCCCAGGACATGCTACTTAATTTTCATCAATTTTCTCATTGGTAAAAGTAAAATAATAATGGCACCTACCCTAATAGGGTTGTTGTAGGGATTAGATAAAATAATGCAAAAATACCATTTAGAACACGCTTAATACATGGTAGATACTCATTAAATTTTAATTATTACTTTGCTTGAATTTTGCCAAGTGCTTCCATTTGGAAGCTTCCAAATGGAAGTTGAGCTCAGATATTAACATATAATGAAACTAAGTGCTGGAAGGGATTTTGGAATCCACCTACTCCAGAGAAATTTAAGTTATTTGTACAGGATCAATTGTTTATGACAAAACCAAGACAGAATCTGGTCTTTTGACTATAATTTTATGTTTTATAGGAATATCTAGTTTATAAAGGTGTTTGACACCAAAGAAGCCACATACCTGGTTCCACACAAATCAAAGTTGATTTACTTTCATTAATTTTCATTTCCTCTGAAGATCTTTTTAAGTAGATAGAATACAACCAATGGTCATCACTGTTAAATTCTGTACTGAGTACAAAAGGAAACAAGCCCAAATATTAAATCAAAGCTCTTTGCAGCCTGGAGGTAGACTCCAGTCTGAAAATAGTTCTATTTTGCTCACCAGCCTAATGATATTGTCATTGTTTTTTAATTAAGTCATCCCTAACTGCAGGAATTTTAAGAGCTAACAGAAATGCTTGTTGTATTCCAATGTGCTTTATAGTGAAATACTTCAAACTGGTTCTCTTTTAAAAGGCTTAGATAAGGGCATTTCAGAAAACAGCCTAAAGTGTTTTTCCAGGTAATGAGAATCTGGAAATTCCTGCAAATTTCTAGGTCCTCCAGGCTCTAAGAATTAAATTCTCACTCCTCCAAAGTAACCTACTGAGTTTCTTTGTCTGCGAAATAGAAATCATGACCCTTGTAGCCCAGGGGAGACATAGAGGAGCCTTGTGACAAAGGCACTACCCAAATAGATGGTGGCAATTTCCCAAAACTTGTAAAGGTGGATGTCTTTTTTTTTTTTAATTTTATTTTTCAGAATCAAATCAGTATTCGATGCAGAGTAGACATGCTATCCTAGCTTCTTTTCTGCCCCTATGAAGGTTCACCTGAGATACCTCTTGACCAAAATAGATGAAGGGAACCAAAGTCAGCATGTTGCCATTACCCTCAGTAAAAAAAAAAAAAGAGAGAGATAGAGAGAGAGCGAGATTGTCTCCTTCTGGGAAAAAAGAGTCTGACTGAAACAGTAATGTGAATTCTCAGAAGACTAACTGCACAAAAATATGCTATTATGCCTCCATCAGAAAGGACGAATACCCAACTTTTGTAGCAACATGGACGGGACTGGAAGAGATTATGCTGAGTGAAATAAGTCAAGCAGAGACAGTCAATATCATATGGTTTCACTTATTTGTGGAGCATAACAAAAAGCATGGAGGACATGGGGAGTTAGAGAGAAGGGGTTGGGGTAAATTGGAAAGGGAGGTGAATCATGAGAGACTATGGACTCTGAAAAACAATCTGAGGGGTTTGAAGTGGCGGGGGGGGGGGGGGGCGGGGGTACCAGGTGGTGGGTATTATAGAGGGCACAGATTGCATGGAGCACTGGGTGTGGTAAAAAAAATAATGACACTGTTATGCTGAAAATAAATGAAAAAAAATGCTATTATGATTTCTTAGCAATCAATGCTGTTCTTCAAAGACACTGTGAATAGAGAACAAGTATCTTCTTCTGTTTCTTATATCTAATGTATGACTTGAAACAGATTAAAATGAATGCTCTACTGGCATCTTGAAAGTATTCACTCAATTGAGAAAACCTGCCCATGGAGTTGAGAAGTCAGATGCTGTTTCGGTTAATGTCTTTAACAGCCAAATAAATGCATTATCACTTCATCTGTGCACATCAACTGTAGATTCATACAATAGCATCTTCTCTGTTCTGGTTGGCATCTACCATGACATTCACCTCCCTATTCTCTTACTCATCCCCTTGTTCTACTTTGCCACTAGCTGTGAGAGAGACAACTGATTTGTGAGGCATCTAAAATACAGAGAAGATATAGAATTGTTAGACAAATAAACCTCTACTTAAAGTGAGATGATACTGCAAAATTTAATGACAATCTGCAATTTAAAATACTGAGGAGCTGCTATATAATTGCTTTATTGCTATTCAAATATAGACACAAAAGATAGATCTGTCACTCAATTTCATTAAATTAGCTCAAACTGTAAGATTAGTTTTGCTCTTTGTTAGTGTTATTTATTTCTACTGTTTAAAATCCTGGTTTAATGCCAATCATCTCCCCACCTGCTAAATTTCTATTAGACTGTTCTTAGAATATGTGATAAAATGACCCTACAAAGAACATTTATGCTTCATAGTTGTGTTTCAAGTTGATTTCCATTTGGTTTTCCTGATATTTATGCAGTAGACATTGGAAATGTCTACTTGTAGTAACCTAGTTCAGCTATATTACCCATTTGATCATTCACTTATCATTCATTCATTCAACAAGTATTTATCAAGAATCTTGGCACCAGAACTACATTAGGTGCTAAAGATCTAGACAAGATCTGCCAGAACTGCATTAGGTGCTAAAGATGTGGACAAGTCTTAGAGTCTCAAGAATACAACAGAAAATTAGCAGCTACATACAATGCAGCATGCCAAGAGCTAATGACAAGATGATCAATGCTAAAAGAGCACTTTGCAAAAAGTACTCTTACCCAGATCCAGAAGGGGGATTAGGAAAGACTTCCTGGGAGAAACAGTGATATAACAGACAAGTTGAAGAAACAGCAGAATCTAAGCTCAAATAAATAATCTAACCTTACACCCAAAGTAACTAGGAAAAAAAAAAAAAGCCCAAGGTGAGTAGAAAGAAGGAAATAATAAAGATCAGAGTGGGAATAAATTATGTACAGAGAAAAAAAAATAGAAAAAAAATCAATGAAACCAAGAGCTGGTTTTTTGAAAATATCAACAAAATTGATAAACCCTTAGCCAGACTCATCAAGAAAAAGAGAGAAAGGACCCAAATAAAATCAGAAATGAGAGAGGAAAAGTAAAAACTGACACCACAGAAATACTATGAAAAAGTATATGCCAGCAAATTGTACCATCTAGAAGAAATGAATAAATGCCTAGAAACATAAATCTTCCAAAACTGAATCAGAAAGAAATAGAAAACCTGAGCAGATCGATTGAATTGGTGATCAAAAAAGCTACCAAATTAAAAAAAAGAAGAGAAAGTCCATAACTCTGGAGGCCGCTTTTAGGCAATAGGCTTAAGCAATGGAAACTTCGGCAAAGCAAAAGAGCCCAAAGCAACCACTGAGCTAACGCAAACAGGATCATTAAGCCATAGGCCCTCTCACTAATCAATGGCTTACTATTACCAAGCATAGTTACCAGAAAAGGGAAAATTCCAAATATCCCCATACCCCTTCACTCCACCCTGCAATTACAACCCTTCACTACCACCTACCTCATGGCAGACAATCTCTCCTTTGTGGTCCTACCTGCTGCTCTTTTGCACAGTATTTAATAAACTTCTCTCCTTTGTTCGGCTTTTTGAATTCTTTCACTGTCCACACCTCCAGTCCCAACCAAATCAGAATGCCCCCAAGTACCAGACAGATCCACAGGTGAAATCTACAAACATCTAGGTAAGCATTAATACCTCTTTCCCTCTATTATATAGAAAAATAATAAGAGAAAGGAAAATTTCCAAATACATTCTACAAGACCACCATTGCCCTGATAGCAAAATCAAAGACATCACAAAGAGAGAGAGAGAGAGAAAACTAGAGGCCAATATTCCTGATGAACATAGATGCAAAAAAAAAAAAAAATCCTCAACAAAGTATTAGCAATATGACATATGACAATGCATATGACAATATATTTAAAAGATTTTTCACCACAAGTGGGATATATTCCAGAGGTGCAAGAATGATTTAATATTCACTAATCAATCAACACAATACACCACATCAACAAAATGAAGGATAAAAATCATAGGATCACCCCAATAGATGCAGAAAAAAGCACCTGGGAAAATTCAACATGAATTCATGATAAAACTATAAACAAAGTGGGGTTAGAGGGAACATACCTCAATATAATAATGGCCATATAAGAAAAACCCACAGCTAACATTCTACTCAATGGTGAAAAACCAAGAGCTTTTCCTCTAAGGTCAGGAACAAGAAAAGGATATCCACTCTTACACTTTTATTCAGCATAGTACTGGAAGTCTTAGCCACAGTTATCAGACAAGAAAGAGAAATAAGAGGCATCTATATTGGTAAAGAGGAAGTCAAACTATCACTATTTGGAGATGACATGATACTGCACATAAAAAATCCTAGGGGCACCTGGTGGCTCAGTTGGCTAAGTGGAGCCTTTTGCTCTGGTTATGATCACAGGGTCCTGGGATCCAGCCCTGCATAGTGTTCCCTGTTCAGTGGGGAGCCTGGTTCTCCCTTTACCTCTGCCTCGCTCCCTGCTCATGCTTTCTCTCTCTTACTCACTCTCTTTCAAATGAATAAATAAGGTCTTAAAAAAAATCCTGAAGCCTCCACCAAAAACTTATTAGAAGTGATAAATAAAGTCAGTAAATTTGCAGGATACAATATTAATACCCATTTATTGGTAGCATTTCTATACCCTAGTAACAAAGTAGCAGAAAGAGAACTGAAGAAAACAAAACCATTTACAACTGCACCAAAACTAATAAAAAATCTTGGAATAAACTTATCCAGAGAGTTCAAAGATCTGTATTCTGAAAATTACAAAACACTGATGAAAGAAATTGAAGTTGACAAAAACAAATAGAAAGATATTCCATGCTCATGGATCAGAACAATAAATATTGTTAAAATGTCTATACTACTCAAAGCAATCTACAGATTCCATGCAATCCCTATCAAAATAACAATGGTATTTTTCACAAAACTAGAACAAACAATACTAAAATTTGTATGGAATCATAAAAGATCTTAAATAGCCAAAGCAATATTAAGTAAGAAAAAAATAAAGTTGGAGTTATAAGAAATTCTATGATGCAGCCTGCTAATAAACTAGATTTATATTTTGAATGCATAGAAAACTTTTAAATGAAACCTCAGGACTTTTTCCAGTGTTAGAAGTATCTAATTAAAAACATATTTATATGAAACAAGCAGGATCCTCATGAAAGATAATATTTAAAAGAAATAATGCCCCTAGAAACAAAAGGACAATACCACTGCCTCAACAAAACCCAGCGCTCTGGGTCCAAAGTTACCCTATGCATCTCCCAACTCCCCCAAGAGAAATAACTATTATACAGATTTTAATTATACTTTTTTTTCAATTTAACTTTTTTATTGTAGTAAAATAAATATAGCATAAGGTTATACTTTTAAAGATACCCTGAAACCTAAAGAAGTAGCAAATAAACTTTTCGGGTAATGTATATCCCACCAACACAATTTAATTACAGTATATGAGGTTGAGCTTTATAACCTGAGGAAACACTTGGCTAGGAATTCAAATAGGCCATGTAATGGCATCTGCTAGCCTTAAAAGGACCTGAATTCATTCATTCATTCATTCATTCATTCATTTATTGATTGATTTATATTTAGTGATCCATCATTTACATATAGCACCCAACACTCAAAACAAGTGCCCTTCTTAATACCCAACAGACATTTAGTCCATCCCCCACTTACCTCCCTCCATCAACCCTCAGTTTGTTCTCTATTATTAAGAGTCTCTTATGGTTTGTTTCCCTCTCTTTTTCCTTCCCATATGTTTATCTGTTTTGTTTCTTAAATTCTACATATGAATGAAATCATGGTATTGGTCTTTCTTTGATGTAATTCACCAGCATAATATACCCTAGCTTGATCCACATCATTGCAAATGGCAAGAGTTCATTCTTTCTGATGGCTAAGTACTATTCCATTGTGCATGTGCGCATACTTTTGTGTGTGTGTGTGTGTGTGTGTGTGTGTGTGTGTGTGTAGTATATACATGGTATCATGGTGTGTATATATATATATATATATATATGTATCTTTATACCATATCTTTATCCATTCATTAGTCAATGATATTTGGGCTCTTTCCCTAGTTGCGCTATTGTTGATAATGCCGCTATAAACATCAGGGTGCATGTACACCTTTGAATCTATACTTTTGTATCCTTTGAAAAGACCCTATTTTTAAAATTAAAAAAAAAAAAAACACAGACAGGGGCGCCTGGGTGGCTCAGTGGTTTGGGCTGCTGCCTTCGGCTTGGGTCATGATCTCAGGGTCCTGGGATCGAGCCCCGCATCGGGCTCCCTGCTCCGCAGGAAGCCTGCTTCCCTCTCTCTCTCTCTCTCTCTGCCTGCCTCTCTGCCTACTTGTGATCTCTGTCTGTCAAATGAATAAATAAAATCTTTAAAAAAAAAAAACCACAGACAAATGTTAGATCCTATTTTTATCTGTAGCAAATAGTACATGTAAACTATGACCTACATCTTTCTAAGACCTGGTCTTTGAGGGCATTGTTCTACAATTTATTATAAGAACATGATTGAGAAAAATGGTGTCCCATTTGCTTAAAAATCACCTACCAAAGAACCTATCTCACCCTCAGAGAAAGGCATGGTAAAGAAAAACCTTAGAAAACAAAACAAAACAAATCCTAAACAACTTCCAAACCAGTACACACTGGATATTTACGGTATATTTGAATAGTTTTCCAGTTTGTGCAATCAATTTCTGCTCATTTATTTACCTATTCATTAAATAATATTTTAAGAGAATTATATTTGGAGCCAAGGAAGTTACAAAGAAGTCCATTTTTCTGTAGCCCTTATGTAATAGCTTGAAAAACATACATATTCATAAGAGTAAAATTCCTAAGTAATTCCTAAGTAAATTAATAAGTAAGTGGATTGTGGCCCTGGGACATCTATAAAGTGTTGAAGACATGCAAAATGAGAAAAATGTAAGAGAAAAACTTAAAATTTTTAATTTTGAAATAATTTTAGATTTATAGAAGAATTGCAAAGATAGTACTGAGTTCCTATATATTGTTCACCCAGCTTACCCTAATGCTAACATTTTATATAATCATGTTATTGAGCTATAAAATTAATATTGGGACAATATTATTAACTACAATTTCATTTGAATTTCCCCACCCCCCCACTAATATCCCTGAAGGCATACAGGATGTGCCACCCCAAAATAGGATGAAAATGGACCTCCATCTTGCACCATATATAAAAATGAACTCAAAATGCAAAATGGATTAGAGAATTAAATGTAAGATCAGAAATAACGAAACTTCTAGAAGATAACAGAGAGTAAAGCTCCACAGACATTCATCTTGGAAATAGTTTGTATTCCTTTTCTTTTTTGCTGGGCGGGGGTGGGGAGGATTTGACACTAAAAGCAAAGGCAACAGAAGCATTAAAAAAATGGGGTGCCTAGGTGGCTCAGTGTGTTAAAGCCTCTGCCTTCAGCTCAGGTCATGATCTCAGGGTCCTGGGATAGAGCCCTACATCAGGCTCTCTGCTCAGTGGGGAGCCTGCTCCTCCCCCCACCCTGTCTACCTCTCTGCCTACTTGTAATCTCTCTCTCTGTCAAATAAATAAATAAAATCTTAAAAAAAAAAAAAAAACAAAACACACAAGTGGGATGGGGCACCTGGGTGGCATAGTTGGTTAAGCATTCAACTTTTGGTTTTACCTCAGGTCCTGATCTCAGGATTGTGATATTGAGCCCCGTCTCAGGCTCTGCACTCAGAATGGAATCTGCTTGAGATTCTCTCTTCCTCTTACACTTGTGCTCTCTCTAAAATAAATAAATAGATCTTCATGAAAAAAGTGAGGCTATATCTAACAAAAAAAACTTCTGCACAGCAAAGGACGCCATCTACAACATGAAAAGATGACTTATATTTCGGAGAAAATATTTGCAAACCATATATCTGATAAGGGGTTAATATCTAAAATATATAAAGAACTCCTATAGCACAAGAGCAAAAGAATCCAATTGAATGGGCAGAGGATCTGAAGAGACATTTTTCTAAAAATGATATATAAATGGCCAACAGGTACATGGGAAGATGCTCAATATCACTAATCGTCAGGGAAATGCAAATCAAAACAACAATGAGCTATTATCTCACACCTGTTAGAAAGGCTATTAGCAAAAGACAAAAAATATGTGTTGAAGATGTGGAGAAAAGGGAAACTTTGTGCACTGTTGGTGGAAACGTAAAGTTGTGCAGCCATTATGGAAAACAGTATGGAGATTGTTCAAAAACTGGAAAAAAAAAAAAAAAAAGAACTACCATATAGCCCAGCAATTCCACTTCAGAGTACTATCTCAAGAAAATTTTTAAAAATGTGAAAAAAATATATGCACCCCCATGTTCATTGCAGCACTATTTATACTAGCTGATGGGGATGCCTGGCTGACTCAGTCAGTAGAGCATGGCTCTCCTAATCTTGGGGTCATGAGTTTGAGGCTTATGTTGGGTGTAGAGATTACTTAAAAAAAAAAAAAGTGAAGTAAATAAATAAGGCAAGATACTAAAAAATCCTAAGTGTTCAGCAATAGAAGAATGAATAAAGATATAGTGTGTATATATAATGGAATATTATTGAGCCACACAGAAAAGGAAAGCTTGCCGTTTGCAACAACATGGATGGACCTCAAGAGCATTTTGCTAAGTGAAGTATGTCAGAGAAAGACAAATACTTTATGACCTCTCATTTGTGAGATCTTAAACAAAAACAAAAAAAAGATACTGAGAACAGATTTGTGATTACCAGAAGTGAGAGTGGGAGGGAGTCAGGGGAAAGGTGAAATGAGTCAAGGTGGTGAAAAGTTACACACTTCCAGTTATAAGATAAATAAGTCCTATGGATGTAACACACAGCATGGTGACTATAGTTAAAAATACTGTACTATATATTTGAAAGCAGCTAAGAGAGTAAATCTTAAAAAAAAGTTCTCATTATAAGAAAAAACTGTAACTATGTATCCTTATGGATACGAACTAAACCTGTGGTAGTCATTTCACAATATATACATATGTCAAATAATCGTGTTCTACACTTGAAACTAATACAATGTTACATGTCAATCACATTTCAATTAAAAAAAAAAAAGAATGAACAAAAACCCCCATCTAACTAATCTGAAAACTGATTGAAGGCTTACAACAAATTGAGGATTTACTCAAGAAAACCTACTGAATTGTTGTAAGAACAGTGAGTCTGTTACCTTTTAACCAGGAACTGCTCCAATACCTTGCCCCTCTTACCTCTGTTCCATTACCTAGAAATTTTCCCTCAGCCTCAGCAGATGGAGAACTCTGTGGGAACTGGCAGTTCTGCTGCTCTGTTGCAGAGGCCTATTTGCAGCAGAGCATGGGAAAATTCCTGCCTGGGTATTATTGGAAACAATAGTAATCTCAGTGGCAAACAATCCGGAAAGGGTAACATTAGGGGTAGCCTGAGGT
Source organism: Mustela nigripes (assembly GCF_022355385.1). NCBI lineage: Eukaryota > Metazoa > Chordata > Mammalia > Carnivora > Mustelidae > Mustela > Mustela nigripes. Next base: position 90,110,400 of record NC_081558.1, on the reverse strand, counting down.
CTTGATACTGGTTGGAAAAGAACCAAAATGGCAGACCAGATCAAAATTTAATACGGAGATCCAAGGAAGGAAACGACCAGAGAGAGTCTAGCTACGATTCTCCATTATCTCTTGGTGATCTGGAAGGTTGTGCATGCTCAGCAGAGACCAGACAGAGCTCTAATGAGCCACTTGCTGCTTGTCCTTGGCTGATTTTCCCCTAGTCACTTTGTGTCTAGCACATTAAATGATAACTAAACTCATTTTAAACGTACCTACTATGATCACAAATCATACAACATTACAGATCATCTACATTGCCTCCTTTATTACAAAGATGGGAAATCCAAAACCTCTAACCAGTTTAAGAGCATGAGTTTCTAAAAAGTTAGTAGAAAATCAACAGAGGTTACTACAATGGTTCCTGGGGCTTTGCCTGAATTCATTTATTTACAAAAAGGTGGCATCCAAACTAAGAAAAACCTGATTTGGACTATCTGTATCAAATATAAAGATCTTCCCTAATCTTGGTCTTACATTTAGTCTCTCTTCCCTTTTACTGTTTTCTTCTCAGAATTCTTTTGAAGGAAGAAATAATTAATAGAGGTTTCTTCAGGAAATCACTATTTGTGGATTAACAGAGGATGAACTCAATACTGGAGAATGGATCATACCTGTCCCATGAATGATGACCTATGTTATGGTCACTGGCCTTAACTGATCTTCCTTCCTTCTGTTCTACTTTTTCATAACTCCCAGTTCCTGGTTCCAGTTCTTCATTTTATGTGCTTTGTGGGTGACAATCTATGCTAAAAATAACCTAGTCTTCAGGGTGGGTACCTATAGTCCCAGGGAATATGAATGACCTTGACAGATACACACTCCAATTCCAATTACCACCAATTACTAAGTATTAACATTTACATCTTTACAACAGAGATTTCCATAGTAAAAGGCTATCCATACATGACCTCAAGTTCTCTTATTGTAAAATTTTGTTTGTTCAAGCAAGTGATTATAGTTCTTTTAGAAACAACGAAACGTTCCATGTGAATTCAAGGATCTTTTCCCCAAGCTTGGTGTAATGCAGGAAGCTACTTCAGGTTAGTACCAAGGAAACCTGCTCCCAAGACAACCTTTATATGCTCCTGTTTTTCGTGATGGCTTGACATTTGGCTCATTCTTGGCATTTAATCAATTTTAAATTGCTAGGAAAAGAAGGAACAAATCCCTACATTTCTACAGCTGATATCTTTGCTGTTCAGAACCTTATATAATCTGGCCTTGTGATAAGGATAGTCAGAAATTTTAAAAGTATAAAAACCTCACTGACAAATAACCTAACAGGTCTTTGAGAAAGAACACAAAGCAAAGAATGCAGTAGGGTTGGCTGGCTGTTGCACTGTGGACTAAACCCCTTTTTCAGTCCCCCCACCCCACTCCGGTGTGTGTGTGTGTGTGTGTAACCTGGAGATAGTACTGAGGGATAGAAGGCTGGAATCTGGGGAAGGCATAAAAGGATGGTGTCTCTATCAAGGGAAAACACCTGGCTGAGACTTATTCATTTCAGAAACCACACCTGTTCTCTCAAATAAAACATAAACAAACAAACATGCTTAGAGGCAATGTGGTACAGATTTTGCAACCAGTTATACATGGATTTGAACTGTGGTCACCATGTACCTGTTCAGTGACCTTGAATACTTTCTTTACTCTCTGATTTTCCTTAACTGCACAATTAAATGAGATAATTTAACTTTTTTTTTGAAGATTTTATTTATTTATTTGACACAGAGAGAGATCACAAGCAGGCAGAGAGGCAGGCAGAGAGAGAGAGAGGGAAGCAGGCTCCCTGCTAAGCAGAGAGCCTGATGTGGGCTCAATCCCAGGACCCTGAGACCTGACCTAAGCCAAAGGCAGAGGCTTAACCCACTGAGTCACCCAGGTGTTCCAAGATAAATTTAGGTAAAATGCTTTATACTCTTCATATGTGCTCACATATGTCACCAATTGCTCCTTACTTTTTGCCTTACCAATGCCATCCAGAGGCAGGGGCTAATAGTGACAAACCTGTCTCCATGCAGATGTAGGGATATATCTTGTTACAATTGTAATTTCTGACAAAATAAAAGTTATAGACTCATTCTGTAATTTAACAACTCAGATTCTACTTTTTTGTTTTTACGGATGAAATGATTAACTTTTACTTGACACTTTTCTTCCTGAGTCATTTCTAAAAGATCACATATTTTAACAGCAGCTGATCCACGTAGTAGGATCCCATGGGTCAGTCACTACCACCAACATAAAAAATAATTATTTCAGATCATGATGCTACCAGATAGAGTACAGCTCCCTAAAGAAAACATTTTATAGTATGTGATTTTTTTTTTCTCCCACATTCCCTGGCCAGCTTCTCCCTCTGTCAAGAAGTGCCTGGATGTGATGGGACATTCTGCATACATGCCTGATCCTAGGGTGCTACATGATGGCACCAGGTAGAAGCTGAGTAGCTGCTTAGGTTTCAAGCTGACACATCTGCTATCAAGGCTATATCACATCCTGGCAGAGAGAAGTTCCTCTTAATTCTTAGCCGTGCTCATTGCAATTATTAGATGTGAGTGACCAATAAGTCACCAAGTCACTGTGATGACTCATGCATCAAAAAGATGGTCCTCCTTTGGGCTCATAGGCCAGGCCATAATCTCCAGGGGGAGAAGCTAACCTTGCTACCTAAGAATAGTAGGTTGGAGAGTGACATCACCAAGATGGCAATGTAAGTTGTTCCTAACTATACTCTCCCTCACAGGAAGAACTAGTTTCTATTTAAGAAAAAGATACCACTGAGAGAATCCTAGAATACAGAGGTGAGGCGAAAGCACACAGAGACCAAAAGGAACTACATTAGAAAGGTAAGAGAGGTCGTTACATGTTGACCACATTGCCCCTCCTCCAGGACAGTACAGCACTACCAGGAAAGGTCTCCTTTGAGCCATAAGTTCCTCCAGCAGGAGAAGAGAACCCAAGTATTGTGGGTCACTTGTGAGAGCCCATACCCTGATCTCACATGATGAGGACTGCAGGGGAGTCTGCAGGGTGCAGACACAGGGAATCTGACTGTGACAGACCAAATGGGCGAGTAGCTTGCAAAAATCAATACATAAATCTTGGCAGACAGAGTTAATTACCTGCAGTGCCCAAGTGGTAATCCCAACCATTAGCTTTGCTCATCTGTAGAATCAAATCTGGGGTGAACTCTGATCAGGGAACTTGGCAGGGTACAGTTCTCACTCTGAGATTTGGATCCTCAGATGAAGAGTTTTACAGGCCCTAGAGCTGAGTTCAGCCACACTCAGGCAAGGTGCTAAGTCAAAGCTCTACCCTCTGTGGGGGGCACCTGCCACCTCACCTGATCAGAAGGGCTAGTGACAACTATTAGAAGCTATGTGGCCCAGTGGCACTCAAGCTGAGAGATGAGTGGGCAGAGCTGATCACTTCCAGAGCAAAATCAGTATGGGCCATTCAGGCTTCCCATGCTAAACAAAGGCAGGGAGATTAATTCATAGTCTAAGCTGGAGGTAGCTCCTGGCAACTCCAAACTGGAAAGCCTCTTGGGGAAATTGAGAATGGCCTGAAACAGCCCCTTATCCCTTCTGTCCATGCAAGGTAAAGCAAATAGTTTGCACAGCAAAGCCAGCGGCCCTGTTCAGCCAAGGAACTGGGGTGCAGGTCAGCTTAAGATAGCAAACTAAGAGCTTCATCAGTTTTAGATCTGCTTCTCTTGCTGTGTCTGAGCAGGGAGTTTAATTAATACCCTTGCTTATAGCTGCATACAGCCTTCAGCCTGTCCAACCATGGAATATAACCAGAGCAGCCAGGAAACTGTGTAGCCCAATTCAACAACCCTATGTACAGTGGCATTAGAAAAGACAATGTAGCTCATGGTTTCCCCCATATGCAAGATCAAAACCAATGACCGCACTTGACCCAAGGAATTCAGTACACATTCAGCCTGATTTTGGCCCCTAAAAAATGAATGAACTATATAGGCCCTGAGGCTGCTTGCTATTCCATCAGGGTGGGGAAGTTAATTCACAGCTCTAGCTACTACTGAATACAGTACTCAATCCTGACCATCTAGTAAGCCTGACCAGAGATTCAAGGAACCACAGAGCCCATCCCACAGCCTCATGTGGGTGGGGAACCAAGCAAACAGTTCTACCCAAATGATCTCAGACAGTGGCACACCCCATCCCTGTCCTCAGAGTTCAAACAGTTGCTCCTCCCCAAAACAGACCATAATAACAGGCCCCATCTGCCCTAAGACATTATCAACAGACATACTCAGGAACCCAGACTAAGCAGACTGGTAAAGAACTATCTCTGCCAAAGTAAACCTGGAAAGTTTGGAAAAGGAAACCCATTATTTGAATGTACAGATACCAGTGTAAAAAATCAAGGATCAGGTAAGTATAACATCACCAAACGAAACCAATAAAGCTCCAATACTGATCCTAAAGAACTGGGAGAACTATGAAGAGTCAGGTATTTTAGAATAATCTTCTTAAGAAAGTTCAGCAAACAAGAAGAGACAAAATTAGAAAAATTAAACAAAATTAGAAAAACAATGTATGAATAAAATGAGAAGATTGACAAACACGAATTGTAAAGTTGAAAAATACAATAACTGAACTGTAGAATTAAATAGAGTTTCAGAAGTATACTCAACTGTGTAGAAGAAAAAATTAGTGGCATGGAGGACAGGACATTGAAAATTGCCCAGCCACAGAAACAAAAAGGAAAGAATAAGTGAAGAAAGCCTACAAGAATTTAGGACATAATAAAAAGAGACAATATTCAATATACGCATTATGGGAATTCCAGAACAATAAGAGAAAGGGAGAAAAAGTAAATTTAAAGGAATAATGTCTGAAATTATTCAAAATCTGGGGAGAGAAATGGAAATCTAGATTCAAGAGGCCCAAAGAGCCTCAAATAGATTGAACCTGAATAGGTTCAACTGTCAATTGTCAAAAGTCAAAGGCAAAGAAAGAATTTTAAAAACAGAAGGGAGTCCCTGGATGGCTCAGTCATTAAGCATCTGCTTTTGGCCCAGGTCATGATCCAGGGTCCTGGGATTGAGCCTCACATTGGGCTCCCTGCTCGGCAGGAAACCTGCTTCTTCCTCTCCTACTCCCCCTTCTTGTGTTCCCTCTCTTGTTGTGTCTATGTCAAATAAATAAAATCTTTAAAAATACATAAATAAAAGCAGCAGAAGAAAAGAGATAAGATACATACAAGGGAACCCACCATAAGATTATTGGCAATTTCTCAACAGAAACTTTTCAGGCCACAAGAGAACAGGATGACGTATTCACAATATTAAACAAAAACAAAACCAAAATCTGTCAACTAAGATGTTCTTCAGAAATGAAGGAGAGAAGAGACTATGGACTCTGAAAAACAATCTGAGGGTTTTGAAGGGGCGGGGGGTGGGAGGTTGGGGGATCCAGGTGGTGGGTATTGGAGTGGGCACGGATTGCATGGAGCACTGGGTGTGGTGCAAAAATAATGAATACTGTTACGCTGGAAAAGTTAAAAATTAAAAAAAAAAAAAGAAAGAAACAAAGGAGGGATAAAGACTTTCCTGAACAAACAAAAGCTGAGGGAGTTCATAACCATCAGACTGCCTTAAAATAAATGCTAAAGAAACTTCTTTGAACAGAAGTAAAAGAATATTAATTAACCTCACAAAAAGGTAGAGTAAATTTCATTGGTAATGATTAATATATAGCCATAGTTTGATTCTGTAAAATGGTAATAGCAGTGCATAACTCACAAGTCTAATTTGAAAGTCTAAAAAAAAATGAACATAGCAAAAACAATAACTAAAACAAGCCCACAAATGTAGCAAATAATGACCATAAGTACAACAGTCTGTATTAAGCAATATAAAAAACATGTAAATTTTAATAGCAATAATGCAAAATTTAACAGGGGTTAGAAGTAAAAGTGTAAAATGTATGAATTCTATTTAAGTTAAATTGTTATAACTTTAAAATAGGGTGATATAAGGTTAAGATATTTTATGTTAGCCTCATGGTAACCACAAGGGAAAATCTTGGAGTAATTACACAAAGGAACATGATGAAGTAGTCAAGCCATATGTATATAAAAATACATCAAAACAAAGAAAAAAGACAGCAGGATGAGAAACAAGCAACAATGGATTTATAGAACAACCAGAAAACATTAACAAAATGGCAATAGTAAGTCATAGCCTATTACTTTAAAAGTAAATAGATTAAATTATCCAATCAAAAAACAGAATGGCTGAATTGATTTTTAAAAATCCAACAATATGGGGCACCTGGTGGCTTAGTCAGTTAAGCATCTAACTCTTGATTTTGGCTCTGGTCATGATGTCAGGGTCCTGAGATCAAGCCCTGTATCAGGCTCCATGCTCAGTGTAGAGTCTGCTTGAGATTCTTTCTTCTCCCCATTCATGCTCTTTCTCTCTCAAATAAATGAAATCTTCAAAAAAATTTTAAAAAGTTTTCAAAAATATGTGCCTACCAGAAACTCATTTTAGCTCTTTAAAGATATGCACAGACTGAAAGTGAAGAAATGGAAAATGACATTTCAAGAAAACGGCACCAAATTTTTTTTTTAAGGCGCAAGTAGCTATATCAGACAAGATAGACTTTAAAGTAAAATAAAAGGAGGGGGGTGCCTGGGTTGCTCAGTCAGTTAAGTGGCTGCCTTTGGCTCAGCTCATGATCCCAAGGTCCTGGGATCGAGTCCCACATCGGGCTCCTGGCTCAGCAGAGAGGCTGCTTCTCCCTCACCCTCTGCCTGCCACTCTGCCTATTTGTGCTCTCTATCTCTCTGTCAAATAAATAAAAATCTTTAGAAAAAATAAAGTAAAAATATAGTAAAAAGAGACAAAGAAGTTCATATAATGATAGAGGGTTCAATATATGAAGATATAACAACTGTAAATATTTATGCACCCAACATCAGAGCACCTACATACTTAAAGCAGAACTAACAGAGCTAAAAGGAGTAATAAACTATATAGTATACAGCAATAGTTGAGGACTTTAACACCCTATTCTCACCAATAAATAGATCATCCTGACAGGGAATTAATAAGGAAACAGAAGATTTGAACAATGCTATGGACCAAATGAAACTAATAGACACACACAGAACATTATATCCATTTATCCAACACAGAACACATATTCTTCTCAAGTGCATATATAACATTTTCTAGAATTGATCATATTCTAGGCCACAAAACAAGTCTTAGCAATTCAAGACTGAAATCATACCAAGTGTATTTTCTATAGTGGCATGAAACCAGAAATGAGCAACAAGAGGAAAACTAGAAAATCATGAACACATCAAAATTAAACAATAATCTCCTGAACAAGCAATGGATCAAAGAAGAAACTAAAGGGTAAATAGAAGAGGGGAAAGGAGTAAAATTGTTTCTATTTGCAATTTCTTGAGACAAATGAAAATGAAAAAACATACCAGAACTTATGGGATGCAGCAAGAGCAGTTCTAAGAGTGAAGTTCTTAAGAACAAATGCCTACATTAAAAAGAAAAATCCCAAATAAACAGCTTACCTTTATATCTTAAGGAACCAGAAAAAGAACAAACTGAGCCCCAAGTTAGCAGGAAAGAGGAAATAATAAAGACTAATGCAGAAATCAGTCAATACTGAAAAGGAAAACAATCAAAAAGATTAAGCAAACTAAGAGTTAGTTCTTTGAATGGATAAATAAAACTGACAAATGCTTAGCCAGAGTAATCAAGGATAAAAGAAGAACCCAAATCCACAAAATTATAAATGAAAAATGAGATAGTACAACTGATAACAAAGAAATTCAAAGGATCATAAGAGGCTATTATGAACAATTATATGTCAACAACTGGACAATCCCGAAGAAAGAAAAACATTCTTAGAAACATGTAACTTACTGAGAATCAGAAGGAAACAAAAAATATGACTAGGCCAATTACTATTAAGGAGATTAAATCAGTAATCAAAATCCCCCAATGAAGAAACAAGACTAGATGGCTTTACTGGTGAATTCTGCAAAATATTTTTTTTAAAAAACAGTAATTCTCCTCAAACTCTTCCAAAAAATCAAAGAGAAAGGAACACTCCCAAACTCGTTTTAAGAGGCTAGAATTAAACTGAAACCAAAACCTGAACAGGACACTGCTAGAAAAGAAAATTATAGGCCAATATCCCTGATGAACATGGATGCAAAAATTCTCACTAAAACACTAACAAATCTAATTTCACAGCATGATAAAAGAATTCACCATGATCAAGTGGGATTTATCCTTGGGATACAAGGATGGTTCGACATATACAAATCAATTACATGATACATCACATTAACAGAATGAAAGAAAAGAATATAATCATCTCAATAGATTCAGAAAAACCATTTGATAAAATTCAACATCCATTCATAATAAAAACTCTTAAAAGGTTAGGCATAGAAGGAGTATATATCAACATAATGAAGGCCACATATGACAAGCAGACAGCTAACATCAGACTCAATGGTGAAAAAATGAAAGCTTTTCTTCTAAGATCAGAAATAAGACAAAGATACCCACTCTCACAACTCCTATTTAACATAATACTGGAAGTTCTAGCTAGAGCTATCAGGTAATAAAAAGAAATATAAGGTATCAGAATTGGAAAGGAAGAAGTAAAATTGTCTCTATTTGAAGATGACATGATTTTAAGTATGAAAAATTCTAAAAACTCAAACAAAAAACTGTTAGACCTAATCAATAAATTCATAAAGTTACAGGAAGCAAAATTAACATACAAAAATCCGTAGTGTTTCTATACACGAACAACAACATATCTGAAAAAGAAAGAAATCAATCTCATTTACAATACCATTGAAAATACCAAAATACTTAAGAATAAATTCAGCTAAGGAGGTGAAAGATCTCTATGCTGAAAACTAAAGACAATGACAAAAGAAATCAAAGAAGACACAAATAAAATGGAAAGATATCTGTTCATGGATTGTAAGAATTAATGTTGTTAAAATTTCAATACTACTGGAAGCCATCTGTAGATTCAATGTAATTCCTATCAAGATTCCAAAAGCATTTTTTTCTTACAGAAGTAGAAAAAAAATCCCAAAATTTATAAGGAGCCACAAAAGACCCTAACTAACCAAATAAATTCCTGAAAAAGAAAAACAAAGGTGGAGGTAGTCACATTTCCTGATTTCAAGCTATACTTAAAACTATAGTCATCAAAATAGTATGGTACTGGCATAAAAACTGACAAATAGACCAAAGGAACAGAACTGAAAGCCCAGAAATAGACCCAAGCATATGTGGTCATCTAATATTTGACAAAGGAAAAGACAGTTTCCAATAAATGGAATTAAGATAAACAGATATTCACATGTAAAAGAATGAAACTGGACCCCTAACCACTCACAAAAGTTAACTCAAAATGAATTAAATACTTAAATGTAAGACCTGAAACCACGAAACTCCTAGAAGAAAACATAGGAACAAAGCTCCTTGACATGGGTCTAGGTAATGATTTTTGGATATGACATCTAAAGCACAAGCTACAAAACAAGAAAATAAAAAACAAGTGGGATTGCATCAAACTAAACGGATTTTGCAGAGCAAAAGAAGCCATCAACAAAGTGAAAAGACAACTTAGAGAATGAGAAGAAATATTTGCAAACCATGTAGCTGATAAGGGGTTAACATGTAAAACATAAAGGAGTCATTAAACCCAAAAGCAAAAATACAAATAACCCAATTAAAAAATAGGCATAGAACTTGAATAGCTATTTTGCTGTAGAAGATATACAAAAGGTCAACAGACACCTCAATGGATATTCAACATCGCCAGTCATTAGGGAAATTCAAATTAAAACAAGATACCACTTTATGCCCATTAAAATGGCCATCATTAAAAAGACAAGTAATAAACAATGGCATGGATGTGGAGAAAAGGGTACCCTTGTGCTCTGCTGGTGGAACTGTACAATGGTACAGCTACTATGGAAAACAGTATGGAGGATCTTAAAAAAATAAAAAGTAGAAGTACCATTTGAGCCAACAGTATCACTTCTGGGTAAAAATCCAAAAATCCAAAGGAAATTAAATAACTCTTAATCTCAGGAAACAAACTGAGCGTTGCTGGAGGGGAGGAGAGTGGGAGAAATGGGGTGGCTATGTGATGGACACAGAGGAGGCTATGTGCTATGGTGAGTGCTATGAATTCAGTAAGACTGATGAATCACAGACTTGTACCCCTGAAACCAATAATATTATATGTTAATTGAAAAGGAGATATCTGCACACTTATGTTCACAGCAGCATTATTTATAATAGCCAAGACAGAAAAACCCTAAGTGCCCAGTGATGGATGAATGAATAAAGAAGTTTGGCACATATGGCCATTGACAAACCAGTTTTGAATTGTGTGGGTCCACATATCATGGATTTTTTACTGTATAGTACTGTAAATTGATTCTATCTTGTGATTTTCTTAATGACATTTTCTTTTCTCTAGTTTAAGAACATAGTATACGATACATATAACACAAAAAAAGTGTTAATTGATTATATTATTGGTAAAGTTTCAAGACAACAGTAGACTGTTAGTAAAGTTTTTGGAGAGTCAGAAGTTATACGTGGATTTTTCAGCTAGGTAGAGGACTGGTATCCTTCACCCTCATGTTGTTCAAAGGTCAAATATATACACATACAATGGAATATTATTAATCACAAGAAATGAGGAAAACCTACCATTTGCAACAACATGGATGAATCTTGAAGGCATTTTCTAAATGAATTAGGTCAAATGGAGAAAGATAAACTGTATGATTTTGCTTATATGTGGAATCTAAAAAACTTCCTCCAAAACACTCCTATAGAAAGAAATCAGACTTGTGCTTACCAGAGGCAGAGACTGGGGAGAGGGGGGATTGGAGGAAGGTGATCAAAAGGTACAAACTTCCAGTTATAAGAGAAATAGATACCAGGGATGTCATGCACAACTTGATGACTACAGATAAAACTGCTGTTATGATGTGTAGGAAAGTTGTTAGAACCTAAGAGTTCTGAGCACAAGGAGAATTTTTTTCCTTTCTTATTTTCTTTTTTGTATCTATATAAGAAGATGGATGTTAGCTGACCTCTTGTAATTACTGCACAATATATATAAATCAAATGATGATGTTGTATGCCTCAAACTATAATGTATGTCAACTATAACTCAATAAAACTGGGAAAGAAAAAAGAATGATATGTGAAACAGACAGACAAACAAAAAACAACTCACACCATAGGTAGGAAGGATAAGCCTTGCCAATACTTTAAATGGAAAAATTTTTTCCTCCCCTCTTCCCTTGCTCTGCCTCTGTCTTCCTTTTCTCCTTTTTCTCCTGTTCTACTAGATGCTCTTAGATACTCTGGGTCACATCTGCCAGCCTGTGAACAGAGGTAAAATTAAAACAGACTTCATATAAAAGATCCCACCAGCAAAGAGCAATCACTGCCCAGTAAAAGTAATTTTTCAAACTTGCTTCCTGAAGCACAAATCTATATTGTAATTCAGCAAAAGGAGGAAAAACAGTAACCGCTAGAAGAAGATATAATCAAAAATGTTGCTGAGTTCTCAGCCTAGAGACATCCCAAATACCTTAGCTATTGATTCTTCAACAACCAACCCATCATTTGTTCTAAAACCGTATCAAATGGTTTATATTACCAATTAAAAATCATTCTCTCTTCCAATGGCAACTTCCCCCACTTCCAAACATGCACACCACCTCAATCTTGCCAGTCCTCTAGATCAGAGTCTTTGGAATACATCCTCTGACCCTCTCTGCTTTAAATATGTTATTAAGATGGTACCTATCAACGTCTTTTAAAATTTCATCTTTTCATTATCTTTGCTTTCCCTTGGTTTAGTTACTCAACCTCCTCTCAGGTGACCATTACAACTCATTGTCCTCCATATAGTCACACATATCCTAAGTAATGCATTTAATGCACAGTCCTAAGTAATGCATTTAATCATGATGTTCCACTGCTTTAAACCTCCCCCAATTTTCTGTTGCCTTTAGTTTGGCATTTAAGGCTCTTCACAACCCACCAGCTAGCTTACTAACCTCTCTAGCTCCATCTGGCTCCAACACCCGCCTAAAGTTCCAGCCCACTGAGCTGATGAATGTTCCATGAACACACCATAGCCTTCTATGACTTTGCTTCTCATATTCTTGTTGTTATTCCCTGAGATGCCCTTCTCCACTCGCTACACTTAGCTTTCCCTCTCTGTGTTCTCAACACTTTGTCCTGATCTCTACTTTAGGACCTAAGTATATATTGGAATTAAATATTTTATGGAAGTATATCTTACTTATCTCTGTAACATAGCATTTGCTATTTAAAAAAGACTCTGGGGTGCCTGGGTGGTTCAGTCAGTTAAGCATCTGCCTTCACCTCAGGCTGTGATCCTGGGATCTTGGGATCGATCGAGTCCCATATCATGTTTCCTGCTCAGCGGGAGCCTGCTTTTCCTCTGCCTCTCATTCTCACTCTCTGTCTCTCATAAAGAAATAAATAAAATCTTTTAAAAAAAGAGATTCACTCAAGAAATTCTAGAGGAAACATTTCAAAAAGAGGGAAGAAAGTAAAAATGAGGAAAAACATTGGTAAAGAGATAGGTAAAGCACACTGAAAAAAATAAAATTTTAAAAAGAGATAGGTAAAACTAAGTAAACATTTAAAACTGTTAGAAAAATGTGTAATCTGTGGGGGGAAATAGAGAACTTGAGGAGAGATAGGCCTTTGAGTTTTGGAGCATTAGTGGTAACATACTAAATAGAAATTTTTTAAGTATGCCCATTAAACTAGCAAGAACAACTATTAAGGGAGTAGACATAAAGCATACAACCTCCAAAGAAGTAGGGAGAAAAATGAATACAAAAAAAATCCGTTCAAAAGATGGCAAGAAGGGCAAGAGGAGAAATGGAATACATTCATAAAAATACATAAAACAGTGAAAGAAGTATAAATTTATCATTAATGCCAAAAATGCTAATGGACCCCACTTTTCAATTAAAGGTAAATATTTTTAGACTGAACAAAAATCTAGCTACAGTCTGCTTTTAAAAGATATGCCAAAAAAATGCCTAAAACATGGAACAAGACACATGCAAAAGAATTATACATCTATGTGTACCTATTAATACTGTCCCAAAATTTGCAAAGTAAAGATTGACATGGTAGTGAGAAGATATGGACAAATCCATCACCAAAGGGAGAAACTGAAATACAATTCTCCTTGTAACTGACAGCTTCAGCAAATAAAATATTAGTAAGGATGGAAGTTTTAAACAGCTTAACTAATAATCTTTTTAACAATATAGACCACATGTAGAATATTAAATGCAACAACTAGTGATATATTATACAATTCTGAAAGCTAAGCTATGATAGCATCAATAAATTTCAAAACATTCTGTTATTGTAATACAGTTTGGTATTAGAAATAAATCTTTTAAAGATAACTAGAAAACTCTCATATAAGAAGTTTAAAGAAAAACACATTTTAAAACAACTTACAACCAGAGAAGAAATAGAAATGGAAACTGGAGGGGCACCTGGGTGGCTCAGTTGATTAAGTGTCTGACTCGATTTCAGCTCAGATCATGATTTCAAGGTTGTGAAGTCAACGTGCTGGGCATAGAGCCTGCTTAAGATTTTCTCTCTCTGTCTCTTAAAAAAAAAAAAAAGTGGAAACTGAAAATCCTTAAAACTGAAAAATAAACTGTCATATCAAAATTTGAGGAATGGAGCCAAAATATAAATGGAAGTTTATAACCTGGTATATGTTTATATTAGACAAGAAAAAAAGTTCCAGATTAATGGGATAGTCTTCCAAATTTAAGAGGGTAAATAAGAAAATAAGATTAAGTAATTAATGAAAAAGACAAAAAAAATACATAATAGAAATTATTGGATCTTGGTAAAATAGAAATTTTGGTGTCTTGGTAAAAACTAAGGAAACAGACAAGCTTTTAGTATGATAATCAAGGGGGGGGGAAACGCTGAAGGAATGCATATAATCATAGGGCTGAAAAAGAAAAATAGAACTATAAATGCTACAAGTAATAAATGAAAATATTTTCAACAACTTTATTTTAAACACCTTTAGCCCAATAAATTTGAAAACCCGTGAAAAGGATAAACATCTAGAAAAATACAGCTACAATTTACCAAATATGACTTAAGTAGAAAACTTGAATAGTGTTATAACTTTTGAATAAATCTTCCAACAAAGAAATCACTGGGCTCAGACAGGTTCTTTGTTAGGTTAAGCCAAGTTCTTTTTTTTTTTTTTTTTTTTTAAAGTTTTTTTTTTTTTTTTTGACAAAGAGAGATCACAAGTAGGCAGAGAGGTGGGGGGCGGGGAGTGGAGGGGTGGGAGGGCAGGCTCCCCTCTGAGCAGAGAGCCCTAGGTTAAGCCAAGTTCTATGAGACATTCATGGAACAGAAATTTCAGTCTTTCTATTCCAATCTTCCAGAGAGGGAAAACTCCCCGACTCTTTCAACATAACTCTTGCCAAATTGAGAAAGAAATAGAATGAAAATGAGCATTATAGATCAATTTCATATAGGTGAAGAATTCTAAACAAATTACTTGTAAACATAATTGGATTTATCAAAGAGATGCAACCCTGATTTATTATTAGAAAACAGTTAATGTAACTCATCCTAAAAACAAAGTAAAGGGAAAAAATCATATGACCAAATCACTAGCCACAGAAGAATATTTATAGAATTCAACATTCATTCACAATTTTAAAAACTCAGCAAACTAAGAATATGGGAAAATACCCACACTTGACCGATAAGTGATATCTACCAAAATAAAAAACAAAAAGAAAACCTACAATAAACATTATATACTTGATAATGAAAATTTTAAAAAGAGAAAATTCTTTTAAAATCGGAAAAACCGGGGTTCCAGCTATTAACCATATCTATTTAACATTGCTCTCACAGACCTGACCAGGTCAAAAATATAAGAAAAAGAAAATATATAAAAATTAGAAGGGGGGCGCCTGGGTGGCTCAGTGGGTTAAAGCCTCTGCTTTCGGCTCGGATCATGATCCCAGGGTCCTGGGATCGAGTCCCACATTGGGCTCTCTGCTCAGCAGGGAACCTGCTTCCTCCTCTCTCTCTGTCTGCCTCTCTGCCTACTTGTGATCTCTGTCTGTCAAATAAATAAATAAATCTTTAAAAAAAAATTAGAAGGGAAGTTACAAAACTATTGTCATTATAGAGAATATGCTTATGTTGAATCCCAAAAGAAACAAAAGACAAATTATTTTAACTAGTAAGATTTAGCACATTTGATTTTTACAAAAGCAGTATATAGAAATCAACTACATGTGTATATACAGCAATAATCAGAATATCACTAACAGCAACAAAAATTAAAAAGTACCCAGGAATAAACTTAACAAAAAATGTGCAAGCTCTTTATAGGAAATATTTTTTTTAAAGATTTTATTTATTTATTTGACAGAGATCACAAGCAGGCAGAGAGGCAGGCAGAGAGAGAGGAGGAAGCAGGCTCCCTGCTGAGCAGAGAGCCCGATGCGGGGCTCGATCCCAGGACCCCGGGATCACGACCTGAGCCGAAGGCAGTGGCTTAACCCACTGAGCCACCCAGGCGCCCCTATAGGAAATATTTTTAATGGAAATGAAAAGATGTGGATCTAAACAACTGAAGGATTTGACTGGATAGATGGGTAAGATAACGAAAGAAAAGTGACAATTAACACAAAAGTCAGGTCAGGTTTGTCCTCTACAGGGTAGGGAAGGTGATAGCTTACTTTTTAACTTGGATGATAAGCACATGAGTATTTAAGTTTTTAATTCTTTAAACTGTACCCAAAATTTTATATTCTCTCTTACATGAATTATTTTATAGTTTTAAAAAAAGGTCTAGAACAAATAGCCCAATTAATGCAAAAAGTCTGTTGTCTGTCATGTCATAGGATTCCCATAATTTACAAGAAGAGCTTGGGAGAAGATACTAATTTTTGAACTTTGAAAATGTGTCTTGAATTATCATTTCATCTCCAAAAGAGGCAGCAGCTGCGATAAAATGCTAACACAAACTCCTTCAGGAAACATTCAATTTTAAGTGCAATTGTTCTCATTTTTTAGTTTTAAAAGGAAAGGTTTCTATGCAAAGCTGTTTACATAAATATTCAGTTGCTTACCTCTGCACCCAAAATAGAAAAGGAGAAATAGGACCATTCAGAACATTTAACAAATACTGGCTTAACAATGATGAAAAATTTAGGGAAAGTCTCAACTATCTACTTCATTAGTCTAATCCACTAGTGTTTTATATTTCTAATGGTAGGTAGGGTGCCAAAAACTTAAAGATGATACACTTTTTTAAACTTTTGGTGGGTTTAATTATAGGGAAATATTTTATTTGCATGCCAATATGCTTCCTTGGGCAAGAGATAAATGATCAGAAATACATGTGGCTTGGGAACCAGCATTGAACCGGTAGCCTAGCTTATCTGTGTAACAGACTATTTTCCAAAAACGGCCAATACAGTATCTCCAGTCCCATGTGGTCTTTCAGAAGCTTTCCACTTCTTTATCAAGAGATGGAATCTATTTCCATTCCCACTGAAACTGAGTGGACTTTGTAACTGCTTCCGTGATTGGGGTAAGGATGTGTAGATTTCCTAGTGTGGGTCATAAAAGATAAGGTTCCCACCTGACATTCTCTTTCTTGGGTCATGTGCTTTGAGAATACTGACCGAGCTGGCATGGAAAAAGTCTGGTTATCCTGAAGCAGTCATGCCGAAGAGACCACAAAGAAACAGAGATGCCGGAACAGTGCGGGTGTTTTAGTCTTTCCCAGCCCTCCAGATGGTGAGGGAGTGAGCTTCAGATGATTATAACCCCCAGCCTCCAAGTCAACCCAGCTGATGGTTGAATGTCCCTGCTGAGTCCTGCCCAAATTGCAGATTTGTGAGCAAAATATAGTTGTTGCTTTAGAGCACTAAGTTTGTTGTGCTGCAGCATTAGATAACTTGAACAGTTGTCATATGTACAAAAAAGATATTGAATGTAAATGTCATCCTCCCATGTATCCAAAGGATAAATGACTGAGAACCAACAACCCAAACAGCATGGTTTCTAAAAACCAAAATTATAGAAATCTATTTGATTAAACTTGATTTAGGATTCATTATACCTGCTCCTGATCATTGATGTTGATAAGTGGGTTTGTTTATATACCTATTATTTGAAAAAAATCCTTTAATATTTTTGTTTTTAAATACTTCAAAGAATCTCTGAGATGCATGTTAACAACCGCTGTCTATAAATGAAATTTTTCCCATTATGGTATCTTTTACTTTGGTCTTTTTATGTTGGCATCTTAGTGTGATATCAGGACTTTGCTCCTCAAAGTCAGTGGAACCAAAATGAAATTACTAAGGTCTACAGATTGTCATCTGCTATTGGACGTTAGTGTAATCAGATTTTAGAGCCAAAGAAAATCCCTGCTCATTTATTATGTGACCCTAGGCAAGCTACATAACTTTACTGAGTACTTTTATTGATTTGGAAAATGAAAATAATACCTATCTATCCTGCAGGATGGTCACAGAATTAAATGAGTCAATATATATAAAATACTTAGCATGCTTGGTACATAATAGGCAATCAATAAGTTTCTTTTTCTTGACACCTCTTGTTTTTTTTATTTAATGACAGGCTAACAGAGTTTGCAGGTCACTGGTTTTGCCCAGTTAAAAGAAGCCCTCCAGAGAAAGTCAGGCTTAACTTCTTATCTGTAAGTATTCCTCCCACACTTGGAAGTGAGCCTCCAGCCCATACTGGGACTTCAACAAAAGCAGAGCACTACACCCTCTGCTCTGCTTTTCTTTGTTGTAGTTGCTGTTTGGCAAATATTTGTGCAAATTCAAATCTGCACGTCAGCTACTCTTTTTCCCTTTGTTATCAAGCATTATCAGCAGTAAAGAATGTGTGCCTGTGTCTGTACACACACGTGTACTTAAGTGCTTATAAACACACATTTTTTTTCATTTAGAGGTCACTGTGGGACTTTATGCCACACAGATATCTGAGCTGAATTACTGACTTGTTATATGAAGGAGGTAAAGCAACAGGTAACCCAGGGGTTTTAGAGGTTTTAGTCAGTAATCTCAAAATAAGCAGACAAACGAGATCGGGCGCGTTCAGGGTGGTATGGGTTATGGACATTGGGGAGGGTATGTGCTTTGGTGAGTGCTGATTCACAGACCTGTACCCCTGGGGATAAAAATACATGTTTATCTGGGGATAAAAATACATGTTTATAAAAAAAATTAAAAATTAAAAAAAATAAGCAGACAAAAATCAATATTGTTACGGGAAAAAACAGAACCAGCCATCTTTCAGGATATCTTCACTTAATTCAACCTCAGCATCTAAGTGCATGATGCAGCTCACTGGGGCAGGCAAAGCACATGACTGTGATCACTGGAGACCTGCTTCACACTTGCTATGTGATCTCGGAAGAGACTCTGCAGGCCTTCATTCCTCATCGAAGAAGCTATGGGATTAGACTAGATGATCAAAATATGTGACGGCTGAAAGGGACCTCAAGACCATTTGGTGTAATACTCTCACATGACAGGTGAAAAGTGTTGCCTAGAGCAAGAAGTCAATGGCTTTCCTGATGTCACACCCCTAATAGCTGATAGACTAGGTAGTGGCAGCCAAGGATTTCTAGCTATCCCCCAATACTCATTCCACAAAGTCCTATTTAAAATGATTTGATGCTGATAGTGATGAGGAAGAACATAATATGCATTCCTATTCAGATTGGGTTAAAATGTCTCAACAGTTCAAAAAGTTCCTAATTTCCAACCTAGCTTTCTTGTCAAGAGAGTACTTGTTACTGTCTTGGATAATACACCATTCTCTAGACCTGGAAGACTGGAGGTGCTTTGCACTCTATATATTCCAGAACACAGAGGACAAAATTCAATACTGTCATTGGTGATGTCCCTTGAAAGTGGCAGGTAGTCAACAGGAACTGATGAAGTTCTGTGTTCATCCCAGTGGTGGAGTCACTATTATACTACATGCCAGATAAGTTTTCAGACCCAATCAAGATGCAGGGCAAAAATTCCAGGAAGTTGAAGGGGGGTTTCTACCTTCCAAGTAATTACCTATCTACTTACTAATTTCTTAATTCCTCTTATCTAAGGAAAGAGAGGTTCTTGGGTGCCTGGGTGGCTCAGTTGGTTAAGCAACTGCCTTTGGCTCAGATTGTGATCCCAGAGTACTGGGATTCAGCCCTGCATTGGGCCCCCAGCTGCTTCTCCCTCCTACCTTCTCTGTCATGCTCTCTCTTATTGTCTCTCTCTCAAATAAATAAATAAAAGAGTTAAAAAAGAGTTAAAGTCTTAAAAAAAGAGTAAGAAAAAAAAAAAGAGAGGTTTAAGGTTAACAGGTCTGACTACTGTATCAAAGAATCCTGATTTTTCCAAAGACAGATACTGCCATGGGTAAGGGGAGAGTGAGATTTCTTGGCCAAGCCACTCTGGAAATCTGGAGCAAGAAGCAAAGGAGGAAAATTTTCTTATTCAAATTAACATAAACCAATCACATTTACCTCAGTACAGATGACCTTAACTAACTTGTAATTTGAACATTTGAATCCTTCACTAAGGTCAACTAGGAATTAGAGCCAAATGTGAACACTCAAACAATGAGAAAGATAAAGGGGGTGCCTATAACCAGGAAATGCACTGATGAAATGAAAATGAACTATCATGGAGTTGAGGACCAGAGGAATCTGAGGCAAACTGCCAATGATGGCATGTTTTTGTCTCTTTGAAAGACAATGAGGGTGTGTTTGGAAGCAAAGTAAAGATAGTATGGTCCACCAGATAGATTACTCCTTGCCAGACAGGTTCTAATACAGCTTAAGCTGAAATTTCCTTTGAAAAGCATAAACTCTGTCTGTAGTCCTATACTTATAAAGTATATTAGATTTTTTTTTCCCTCTCATTAGAATTCTCAGAGAGGTCTTCAAATCTGAGCTATGTAGGAGGAAAAGCAGCTAGATAAGAGCAGCCCTCTATATGTTGCCCAATATGGTAGCAACTACTAGCCATATGTGTCACTGAGTACTTGAAATGTGTCTAGTGTCACCGAGGAACTGAATTCCATTTATTTTAAATTTTACTTAACTTTAATTAAATTTAGATATAGACACTGACTCAGTTATTGAAAAGTGATATGAATGTTTGGAGTAACTTGATTATATGAATCTACTTTTTCAACTGTAAATTTTAATATAAATACAGGTATTTTTTGTAAAAATTTAGAGTCAAATTGGTATGTGTTCTAAGTGTAAAATGTGCAGAATTCAAGATGTAATATGAAAAACATGCATACTATATCACATATAAATTACTGTTAAAATGAAAAATTATATATATATTAGGTTAAATATATTAAAAATTAATTTCACCTATTTCCTTTTACTAATTTAAGTGGCTACCAGGAAATTTAAAATGACATATAAGCCTCACATTTGAGGTTCACATTGTACTATTATGCAATAGCACTGCTCTAGATTCTAGAGAATCTAGATTATGGGTTTTGTTTGTTTGTTTGTTTAAAGAACATTATAGCCAGTATATATTTTGGCTTGTCAAAATCATACTAGGGACAGGTTATACCATCTGAAGAACCCAAAGACAGTTTTTCTAATTATACTCTCCCAATAAATTAAAAATTAGCATTTGGTTTACAAATTTGTCTCAGATAATTTGTGTCAATCAACCAGCATCTGATCAATTATCAAATAAAATTAACACTGAAGTTCCAGACTCAACAAACTGAACTGGGGAACGAGCCATGATACAGAACACAGTGACTACTAAAATCCAGGTCCCATGGCATTCTTTCTATTTCTGCATTAGAAAAAGTCAAATATTTGAGAATAAATATCACATTCTGCTAGTCTTCTTTTATATGGCCCAAAAAGTAACCACATAAAAAGGAAATAGTTACATACAAGCCATACACACACACACACATACATATACAGTCTAAGGAAGAAGCTATTTTAAATAGCAACTGAACTTGAACCAAATATATGGCAAATGATAATAAATATATATCCTTCATATGTACAAGTAAACCTTTATCAGTTAAAGAAAGTTCCTTTGAAGATCATAGCCTAAAAGATAAACACTCTTTGCCCTAAGCCACTACTGACAGACTAAGGCTGTCATTATTATCAGAGGCACCTTGGGATATTATACCAACCCTAGAAATTATATTCAATGAAAGGAGCAGTATTCCATGTTCACACCATTCCTAGAGACAGATATCAGCTATCACCTCCATTTTAAGAACTGGATAATCGATTAATCACAGAGAAGTTCAGCAGCACATCAAGGTTTAATATTTGCTAAAAGCTGCTTATTTCTGCTTGGACCCTGAGCTGTCATTCTGGAAGCTGCTATCATATGTGTAAGGTGCTTACTAATAGGGCAGTAAGTCCACCTCAGAGGGTCTCTTAAGGCTTTATGCTGAACCACACAATTTGGTCAACTGTGCTTCTTTTCCCTATAAAAATAAAACTTGACCAGCACAATTCATTAACAAATCCTTAATCACTACCTTTTTTTTATGAGTTAAAGACAGTTTAGTATATTTACATAAATTTAAAATACCTACCTTTAAATGATCTTTTCCACTAAATTCCACCATTTTAGATTTTTTTTTTTTTTTTTTTTTTTTTTACTTAGATCACAAGTACATAGAGAGGCAGGCAGAGAGTGAGGGGGAAGCAGGCTCCCTGCCGAGCAGAGAGCCCGACCTGGGGCTTGATTCCAGGACCCTGAGACTACAACCTGAGCTAAAGGCAGAGGCCCAATCCACTGAGCCACCCAGGCACCCCTAAATTTCACCATTTTAAACCTCCATCTAATTTAAACCTGGGTTTATTCCAGATTCTAACTGGAATTCTCCCTGATTTAATTGAATTGTAATTTCTGCAATAAGTCTCAGGTCTTCAGAATAGCATAAGAGCTCATCACAGAATCCTCCTGAGTTAATCTATTCTTTCTTCTCCCCCTGATTTTAGCTTAAGAAACCATTAATTTCATAGGGCATCTAGGGATTTGCTTGAGCCCTTTCTCCCTTCAGAAGATGCACTGTTCCTTACACCTTTCCCACACCCTAACCCCTAGAAAACCTTAGGATTTACTCCTTCATTCCCATGCTTTACCTCTGCTGCACTGCCCACTCTGGGCTTCCATTTCCAAGCAGAAAGAACCATACATGCAGCTGTCTTGGTCTCAGCTCTGTGGTCTTATTTCAATTAGGGAAACATTCCTATGGCAACCAACATGCATCACCATCTCACTCCCCCTTCCCTCAAAGTTCCTTATTCCCATGGCAGACGTTTGGCAAGGACACTGAATTACTTTCACTTGCCTAGCAACTACTAGTCTGTTCCAGCCCTTCTAAAGGGACTTAGCTTTTTTCTTTTTATTAAAACATACTTGGGGGCTGGCTGGCTGCAGAAAGGGCAGTTGCCAAGTCAGCCTCCTGGGGCAGTAGCCTGAAGCACACATAGCCCTTAGGCAAACTGAAGCCCTCTCCTGACCCAAAGTTAAAAAAAAAGTTCACAGACTTGGCAATAGGCCAAGAGTAGAGAGCTCCTAAAGAGCTCTCTTTAGGCTAATTCCAGGGAAAATTTCATGTTTGAGAACCTCAAATCTTCCTCATCCTCAGCTATACGAAGAGTCAAATTATTGGTATATTAGTCTCCAATCATAAAACCACATAAATGCACATTACACAATAAAATAAGCCAATGCTCTTCTTAATGCATGGGAGTCTCTTTTTGAGGGGTGAGGGGTGGGTTTACAGGAAGCAGAGAAATAACTCCTACTACAAAATTAGAGATAGTAAGCCTCAGAAGCCCTGTACATATAAAAATTAAGAACCAACAAACGGGACCAAAAACTCTAAATGATGCTAAATCAAAGAGACAGGGCAGGCGGGTGCCTGGGTGGCTCAGTTGTTAAACATCCAACTCTTGATTTCAGCTCAAGTCATGATCTCAGGGTGTAAGATTGAGTCCCACATCAAACTCCATGCTGGGCATGGACCCTACTTAAGATTCTCTCTTTCCATTTCCATTTGTCCCTCTCCACCTATAAGTAGATAGACAGACAGACAAAAAGCTACAAATGTGATTTTTGAGGGGGATTACTTAAAAACCAGAGGGACAGCTGAAGAGAAATATCCCTTAGTCACTGCCAACTCAGTAACAAGAAAATGGGAACCGTTTTATAAAATTGATTTTTTTCAACTTCCAATGGTTAGAAAGAACACTCTGTTTAAAAAAAATAAACCATTAAAGTTCATTTCCACATTATACTCAGTCTCCTAAATATTCCTACTTTTTTTCTTACAAACTCAAGAGAAAAAATAAATTCCCTTGGTACTCATTATAAAACCCCAGAATGCTCTTGATATTGCCATTTTAACTGTCTATTGTTCTCCTAACTCCAGGAAATCTCTGAAAGCCAGACATAATAACTGTTGTGACAGCTTTCAGTAACAAGAAGTGAAGTTTCCTGTCAAAAGAAGTGCTCTCACCATTTTCATCATATGTAAAACAAGATACTTCTACTGGCAAGTTCATAGACAGAGCCTCTTTGAGACCCTGAAAATCTACTATCAAGGATAAAAGAATGAATCAAAATGACAACTAAATTTGTGGGCGTTTTCCCTTTTAGCTATAGCAAACTCTGATTTATTTCCAATTAGTACTGATTCTTTGGTCAGAGAACTGGCCTTTTACTCCAGACCTACTAAGAGCAAATTCCAGATATTAATCTAACAAAGGAGCAGAAAAAATGGTGCTTCGTACTTATTTGAAATAATATAGATCCTAGACTAAAAGGAGTGGGTATGAAACATGCTACATTATAATGCTCTTCCAGGAATTATTTAAAGTCACCAAGATTCTAAATCTCCCATAAAAACTAGAGATCCACATCTTCAGGAGAGATCTACTGGTAGATGAGCAGAAAGAACACAGTGTGA
The DNA here is from genome assembly GCF_022355385.1 of Mustela nigripes. Classification (NCBI taxonomy): domain Eukaryota; kingdom Metazoa; phylum Chordata; class Mammalia; order Carnivora; family Mustelidae; genus Mustela; species Mustela nigripes. The sequence continues at coordinate 90,086,201 of NC_081558.1, read as the reverse complement.
TCCTGGAGGAAGGGTGTTGGACCAGGATTTAGAAGCACTGGGTTGTCCTTCTCCTGGAAAGCAGAGACTCACCCTCATTTACCTCACTTATCCCATGTAAATAAGTGGGGACAGATGTCAGAACAAGTGAGATAACATATGGAAACAATTTGGAAATAAAAAGGGGGGGGGATGCCAAAATGACCTTACTATTAAAAAGACCAAGTGTTTGCCTTTGTGAAATTATAATATAAGTATAATCCTGTTTGACTTAGTTTCCTTATCTGTTAAATGGGAACAATAGCACTTCATGGATACTATAAGGGTTAAATGAGAAAACATGAAATGTTCTTAGACTAATGTCTGTCATAGATACAGCAAATGTTCAAAAATATTAGCTATTGCCTGTAGTACAAAGCTACTTAGAACTATGAATCCCTAGTGCTGGAGAGTCCCTAGATGTTACATGTAACAGCATAAAGTGAAAAACATGAGATAAGAACATAAAGCAGGGACTGGCTATGTCCACAGAACCTGCTTTTCTGTAACTAGTGGCCAATTAAACACAAAGCAATAACCACAAAAGGATGTCTGGAATACAATTTTGACCAAGGACACAGCAACTCTGAGTACAGCAAGAGGCAAAAGACTTCATCAATCTCTCTACTAAAAGGTCAAGTGGCTTATACATTAAATAGGACAGGCATAGGGACAGGGACTTTTCTCTGTCCCTGGCTGGTTACATGGTAGGTTCCCCCCAAACATTTGAAACATGGGTAGATGGATGGATAAGATGATCAAAGGCTGTGCATTCAATACAATCCTCTTGCGGTGCTCTAACCACAACAGTCTGCTTAATATTGACAGTCTATGTGAAAATAAAAAAAAAAAAAACACCCCAAAGATATACGTATTCTTACACTTTCATTATTTACTCAGTGTTCACTGTAGGTCAAGAACAGTGCAGTAATTTTATAAATAAATATTTGTTCATACAACTATAAAATCTATCCAATTTTTGAGGAGAAAAAGTTGGCTTTTTGTTAACTGGACCCTAGTCAAAGTGGAGATAACTAATTACCTACCTCCGTAATTGGCTTCCTGTAGGCAACTCACTCTGCATCTAAACCTTAGTGATGCCATTTAAGTGTCGATACATTATTATCTTAAGAAACCAAGGGAAAATTCAAAGTCCTGCTCAATCTACACATTTAATGTAAACCCTATCAAAATACTACCCACCAATACTAAGAAATACAAACAATTATAACAACATATTATGAGCAACTATATGCCAGCAAATTAGACAATCTGGAAGAAACAGATGCATTACTAGAGACCTATAAAGTACCAAAACTGAACCAGGAAGAAATAGAAAACCTGAACAGACCCATAGCCAGCAAGGAAATTGAAACAGTAATCAAAAACCTCCCAACAAACAAGAGCCCAGGGCCAGATGGCTTCTCAGGAGAATTCTAAATATTTAAAGAAAAATTAATACCTATTCTTCTGAAACTGTTCAAAAAAATAGAAATGGAAGGAAAACTTCTAAAGTCATTCTATGAGGTCAGAATTACCTTGATACAAAAACCAAAGACCCCACCAAAAAGGAGAATTAAGACCAATATCCCTGATGAACATAGATGCTAAATTTCTCACCAAAATACAAGTCAATTGATCCAACATTACATTAAAAGGATCATTCACCACAACCAAGTGGGATTTTTTTCCTGAGCTGCAAGGTTGGTTCAATATCCACAAATCAATTGATGTGATATAATAAAGAACAAGAATCATATGATCCTCTCAACTGATGCAGAGAAAGCATCTGACAAAATACACCATGCTTTCTTGATTAAAACTCTTCACAGTGTAGGGATAGAGGGTACATACCTCAATATCATAAAAGTTCTCTATGAAACACCCACAGCAAATATCATTCCCAATGGGGAAAAACTGAGAGCTCTTCCCCTAAGATCAGGAACACACAAGGGATGTCCACTATCACCACTGCTGTTCAACAGAGTACTAAAAGTCCTAGCCTCATAAATCACACAACAAAAAGAAATAAAAGGCATTCAAATTAGCAAAGAAGTAAAACTCTCACTCTTTGCAGATGATATGATACTTTATGTGGAAAACCCAAAACACTCCACCCTAAAACTATTAGAACTCATATAGGAATTCAGGAAGGTGGCAAGATATAAAATCAATGCACATGATTGCATTTCTATACACCAACAAGACAGAAGAAAGAGAAATTAAGTTGATCCCATTTATAATTGCACACAAAATCATAAGATACTTAAGAATAAACCTAACTGAAAAGAATCTGTACTCAGAAAACAATGAATACTCATGATACAAACTGAGGAAGACAAACACAAAAAAATGGAAAAATGTTCCATGCTCATGGATTGGAAGAACAAAAATTGTGAAAATGTCTATGCTACCTAGAGCAATCTACATATTTAATTCAAACCCTATCAAAATCCCATCAACTTTTTTCAAAGAAATGGAACAAATAATCCTAAAATTTGTATGGGACCGGAAATGGACCCTTGACTCTAGGGTCAACTAATCTTTGACAAAGGAAGAAAGAATGTCCAATAGAAAAAAAGACAGTCTTTTCAACAAATGGTGTTGGGAAAATTGGACAGCCATCTGCAAAAGGATGAAACTGGACCATTTATTTATACCATATACAAAAATAGCCTGAAAATGGATGAAAGACCTAAATGTGAGACAGGAATCCATCAATATTCTTGAGGAGAACACAGGCAACAATCTCTTCAAACTCAGTTGCAGCAACTTCTTGCTAGACACATCTCCAAAGGCAAGGGAAACAAAAGCAAAAATGAACTACTGGGACTTCATCTAAGTAAAAACCTTTTGCACACCAAAGAAAACAGCCAACAAAACTAAAGGCAATGTAAGGAATGGGAGAAGATATCATCAAATGACATTTCAGATAAGGTGCTAGTATCCAAGATCTAAAGAACTTAACAAATCAATTAACTCAACATCCAAAAACCAAATAATCCAGTCAAGAAATAGGCCAAAGACACAAACACACATTTCTGCAAAAAACACATCCAAATGGCCAAAGACACATGAAAAATCAGGGAAACAACCATATCACTCAGCATCAGGGAACTATAAGTCAAAACCACAAGGAGATACCATCTCATACCAGTCAGAATGGCTAAAATTAACAAGACAAGACACCAGAAATGTTGGAGAGGATGCAGAGAAAGGGGAATCCTCTTATGCTGTTGGTAGGAATGCAAGCTGGTGCAGCCACTCTGGAAAACAGTATGGAGGTTCCTCAAAAAGTTGAAAATAGAGCTACCCTACAACCCAGCAATTGCACTACTGGGTATTTACCTCAAAGAGACAAATGTAGTGATCTGAAGGGGCATATGTATCCCCATGTTTATAGCAGCAATGTCCACAATAGCCAAACTATGAAAAGAGCCCATATGCCCATTGACAGATAAATGGAAAAAATATGTGGTGTGTATACACACACTCACACACACACACACGTGCACACACACACACATGCACACACATATACATGTATGTATATACATATACATATATACATACGTACATATATGTACACACACACACAGTGGAATGCTACTCAGCCATCAGAAAAGATGGAATCTTACCGTTTTTATCGACATGGATGGAATTGGAGGGTGTTATGCTAAGCGCAACCAGTCAATCAGAGAAAGACAATTATATGGTTTTACTAATATGAGGACTATAAGAAACAAAATACAGGATCATAGAGAAAGAGAGGGAAAACTGAGTGGGGGAAAAATCAGAAAGGGAGAATAACCATGAAAGACTCTTAAGTATGGAAAGAAATGGAGGGTTGCTGAAGGCAAGGTGGGTGGGGAGATGGGGTAACTAGATGATGGGAATTAAGGAAGGCACATGATGTGATGAGCATTAGGTGTTACATGCAACTGATGAACTACCAAACTCTCCATCTGAAATAACGATATAGTACATATTAGCTAATTGAAATTAAAAGAGAAGAAAAATCTTGCTCAAATAATGTAACTATACCAGATAGTATCTAAGGAATTTAAGGGCATGTAATTAATTATAATAATACCTTACAACAAATTCATACTGATGGAAGGAGGATATGGGTAACAATACTGAATGATGAATGAATCTTAAAGGAGTGACATTTTATTACAGTAACTCAAATTAAGTGCTAATAAAATATTACCAAGTGGATATCCTCAAAGGACTACTTTAATGATTAGAATCCCACATAATCAGTACATAAGATGCAAACAAATGGAGGGATTTGAGAACCATCCTTTCTTTCAAGCAGGTTAATGTTTCTTTTCTTAGAAAACTTATTTAAACTATTCATTTCCTCTGTGGGTCCTTTATTCATAGATAAAACAAGGTAAACTTGATATTTACTCTGAAGAAATTATTAAGGACCATGAATTAATGGGGCTACAAATGGATGGCACTGCCAAAGAGAGATCTAGGGCTTGGTCACATGGCTGCAGCCAACTACACATGAATTTATTTTCAAATGAGTATTTATATTCCACTGTTCATGCACATTATTATGAGAGGTTCGTCTTTGGAAACAAAGCAGAAAAGAAGTGGTGAATGAAATCAGTGTACTGAATGCAACACGAGAACGGGTAGAGGAGAGTACATACTATTGTCCCCTTCCTTTCCTATTTTTTCTTTCTCTCCTTAACCAGTATTCTGGGATACACTCTAAGAGCTTTTTCAAACTGAGGAGTCTAAAGAAGATGCATCTGACTATGTAGACTCAAGGAAAGTACACATGCAAACACTTTCTAGTTTGTGTAGGATCATCAAGGCTCAGTGGATGGAGTTAACACATTTCCAAAGCACTCCAGAAGCTGCATTATAAGGAATGATAAATGTTATTCATCTCATACAACCACCTGTGAGACAAGGAAGGCAGGCATCTTCATACTGATGTAGTCAAGGCCAGACTATCAGAAAATAATAGGGCCTAGCATTCAGTCCAGTTCTCCCACTTGGTCTGCAGCAATAGCCCCATGCTCCACTGTCTCAGAACATAACAAAACTTATTTATAAAACCCCATGGTAAACTGATGAACCCTGGCATTCCATCTATCCTATCTGTAGGAAGCAGAGACCTAAGTGAAGAAGAGGTGATTCACAGCCCTTGGCCTTGCTGTAATTTCACAAAGGACTTGCTGGTTTTGGAACAGCTACTTTTCAGTTGTTAAGTACAGCTGAATCTGCATCTACTCTTCTACCAGTGAAAAACAGGGTTTGGGGACAATGTCTAAAGGAAATTACCCATTGCTCTGAATTTTTCTTAGTAAATTTGAGATGTGCATTGGAAGCAGGAGTGGCTAGTCTTATAAGGGTAAATGAGAGGCAACTGGAAAGTTATTTTGCAAACACAGAACTTAATATAAATGCTTGATTAAATTATCTCCCAAACTTTGGGTGTTCTCTTTCATTTCTTTTTCAAAGAATGATTCCATGTAAAGATTCATGGTATTCTACAACCATAAGCAATATATTAATATGGGGGCCATTATTTTTTCATGAGAGATGTAGGAAAAATCTGATATAATATTAGCTTTGGGTTGGGGAAATCTCAGGATTTAAAAAGTCTTAAGACAGTGTTGGGGTTATTGCCTCACCTGGATGGGTATCAAGAAAAGCTTAAAAATAAATCCTAAGGAAGGGTAGTTTTTAAAATAGCTACCCTCTCCAGGATACCTAGGGGGCTTTAGTGGGTTGGACAATTGCAAACTTTACACAGTTGCTGATTACTCTAACAAGCAGCTGTAACTGTTCAAGAGGAAAACTAGCCAGCAACGTGGATTTCAAGAACTACATTTTGAGAACTGCAAAAATTTGTCAAACTCCCTATGCCTGTGATTTTTTCCAAACCAGTGCATCTAATCCAATTCCACAAATCTTCATTTAACATTTATTAGGTACAAGGCACTGGGGCCTTACTCATTGGATTCAGATTAAAACGTGACAGTTCAGCCACAAGCAAACAAATAGACCTAGATAAACACACACACCACAGTAAATGCAGTACAAATGAACCTGTTGCAAATCATTAGGAGGTCATCAGTGATTTCCATGGCAACAATAGCCAATGGCATTCTGTCATTTCCAGCTCCTAATGCAATGATTTGAGATCTGAGTTGGATTTTGAAGAAGGCCTAGATAGACATGCTGTTTTTCATTGGGAAGTTCTGCTTTTGTCTCGGGCAGAAAGGAATGCATTCTTTATTAAAGGTTATTCACTGTCCCCATACAAACCAGGGAACAAAGGTTCAGAACTCTTAGTCACTAGTTTATTGGGTTTTGATAATCATCAGAAACTGTTTATCTCTAGCCCACTAAAAACCATTAGGTCACTCAAATGGGATGGTTCCCCGGATCAAGTTTCAACCTCACTTGTTCCATTTGGGACCAACATTCATTTATTGATGAGATCTCTTCTTACAGTAAACTATCAGCCTGTGAAAAGGTCTGAGCATATTTAATCCCTAGCATATCCAGCCAAAATGACTATTATTTGAATTAAATGCAAATAAATCAAAATGCAAATGTATTTTCCTTTGAATACATTAGTATCTTACAGCTGAAACTAAGAGTGTTTAGCAAAATATGTTTTGGGTCATGCTGAACAAAAGTCAGCTTACAATTTGACTGAATTTGATAATATGGTATTCTTCCTGAAGGGTGAGTTCCTTAGAAGGCATCTTACAGATAACTTAGTATATCTTCACAGTAGCCAAGATACTAAAAAACAAAAACAAAACAAAACAAAACAAAACCCAAAATAATAAAAAAAGTACATGGAGAATTACCCCATTTCATTTATTTGTGTAAATAAATTTGTGTATGTACCAAAAAGAATAAACTACCTAGCAATAAATTTAATGAAAGAAGTGGAAGACCTATACTATGAAAACTGTAAGACATTGATGAAAGAAATTGAAGATGACAGGAAAAAAACAGAAACATCTAGCATGTTTATGGATTGGAAGAATATCATTAAAATGTCCATAGTACCCAAAGCAATCTACATATTCAGTGCAATCCTTATTAAAATACCAATAGCATTTTTCATAGAAGTAGAATAATCCTAAATTTTGTATGTGGTTCCTTACAAATACCTTGAATAGCCTAAGCCACCCTAAGAAGAAGTAAGCTGGAGGTACCACAATCTCAGATTTGAAGATATACCTCAAAGCTACAGTAATTAAAACATTATGGTACTGGCACAAAAATAGACACATAGATCAATGAAGCTGGTAAAAAGCCAGGTCAGTTAATCTGATCAAGTAGAGAGATAATCCAAGATGGTAGAGGAGTAGAATACCTCAGTTTCATCTGATCGCAGGAATTCAGCTAGACAGCTATCAAATCATTCTGAACACCAGCAAACTCAATTGGAGATCTAAGAAAATAAAAGCTGCAACTCTACAAATAGAAAAGTGACCACTTCAAGTTAAGAGATACGGAGAAGTGAATCCGAGGCAATATATGGGAAGACAGACCTTGAGGAGAGGGAGCTGTGGCAACCTGGCTACTGGAAAGTGATATGGCAGTGGAACACAAAATCAGAACTTTTAGAAGTCTGCTCCCATGACAGGCATTCTTGCCTGAATCATGCTCAGGTGAAAAAGTGGGGAAGAATCCTAGGTGGGACAGTCTGGTCTTAGGATCCCCAGGGTAGCAGGAAGTCCAGGGGTGGTGCCTGAGTGCAGCAGAGTTCCCTGGCATTGGAGCAGAGAAGCAAGCTGCAATCAGCAAGCCCCCACCCCACCTGAAGCAGGTACATCCCTCAGGAAGATGCAGGGTTTGGAGACTCCAAATGGGGTTGTGTGCTGAGATAGAAATGCTGGGTCACAGGCTGAGGTAAGCACAGAGTGCTTATGGAGACCAGGGAGACAGGTGTTGACTGAATGATTTTCTCTGAGCGTGCACTGAGGAATACAGTCCCAAGCTTTTGCTCTGGAGGTGGAGAATGGGAGGCCATCAGTTTCATTCTCATCCCCTAAAGCAGCATGGAAAGCCTTCAGGAAACAAAAACCTACATAGAGCAATTCAGAGCCACTTACTTAGCCTAGAGAGGCATAAACTACCAAAACTGAAACAGGAAGAAATAGAAAACCTGAACAGACCCATAACCAGGAAGGAAATTGAAGTAGTAATAAAAAAATCTCGTAACAGGGGCGCCTGGGTGGCTCAGTGGGTTAAGCCGCTGCCTTTGGCTCAGGTCATGATCTCAGGGTCCTGGGATCGAGTCCCGCATCGGGCTCTCTGCTCAGCAGGGAGCCTGCTTCCTCCTCTCTCTCTCTGCCTGCGTCTCTGCCTACTTGCGATCTCTCTCTGTCAAATAAATAAATAAATAAAATCTTTAAAAAAAAAAAAAATCTCGTAACAAACAAGAGTCCAGGGCCGGTGCCTTCCCAGGCGAGTTCTACAAAACATTTAAAGAAGAACTAATACCCATTCTTATGAAGCTGTTTCAAAAAATAGAAATGGAAGGAAAACTTCCAAATTCATTTATGAGGCCAGGATTACCTTGATCCCAAAACCAGACAAAGATCCTACCGAAAAGGAGAATTACAGACCAATATCCTTTTAAAAAAAAATTCTTACCAAAATACTAGCCAATAGGATCAACAGTTCATTAAAAGAATTATTCACCACAGCAAAGTGGGATTTATTCCTGGACTACAAGGTTGGTTCAACATCCACAAATCAATGTGATATACTACATAAATAAAAGAAAGGACAAGAACCCTATCATCCTCTCTATTGATGTGGACAAAGCATTTGAAAAAGTACAACATCCTTTCTTGATTAAAAGTCTTCACAGTGTAGGGAATAGAGGGAGCATACCTCACTATCATAAAAGCCATCCACAGAAAGTCCACAGTGAATATAGTTCTCAATGGGGAAAAACTGAGAGCTTTTCCCCTAAGGTAAGAAATATGGCATGGATGTCCACTAACACCACTACTGTTCAACAAAGTACTAGAATTCCTAGCCTCAGTAATCAGACAATAAAAAGAAATAAAATGGGGGAGGAGTCAAGATGGTGGAGAAGTAGCAGGCTGAGACAACATCACGTAGCAGGAGATCAGAGACCATTGCGAACACCTACAAATCCAACAGGAGATAGAAGAGAAGAGCAACAACTCTAAAAACAAAAAATCGACCACTTTCTGAAAGGTAGGACCAGCAGAGAAGTGAATCCAAAGTGACGGGAAGATAGACCACGGGGGTTGGAGGCAAGTGGTGGAACAACGGAACACAAAATCAGGACTTTTAAAAGTCTGCTCCACTGAGGGACATCACTCCAGAGGCTAAACCGGGGTGAAGCCGACAGGTCAGCGCGGCCCCAGGTCCTGCAGGGTCACAGAAGGATCGGGGGTGTCTCAGTGTCACAGAGCTTGCAGGTATTAGAGCGGGGAAGCCAGCTACAGAGACAGAGCTGAGGAGTGAGCTCTCAACTCAGGATTACCTTGAACCATAATCCGTGGCACAGGCTGCTGCTCTGTGAGTGAGGTCCCCACAAGATCCGGGGAGACACGCCCTGGGGGAGCTCAGGGATCTGCAGGGTTTGGAGACTGCAAGCAGAGCTGTGTGCCAGAGACAGACACTTGGTCACAGGCTGGGTGAGCTCCGAGAGTGGTTAGAAGCCAGGGAGACGGGAGTGATTGAGCGCTTTCCTCTGAGGGCACACTGAGTGGGACTCCAAGCTCTCGGCTCCTCCAGGCCGGAGACTGGGAGGCCGCCATTTTCATTCCCATCCTCTGGAACTCTATGGAAAGCATTCAGGGAACAAAAGCTCCCGAAAGCGAACCGAGCAGATAACTTAGCCTGGCCCCTGGTAAGGGCAGTGCAATTCCGTCTCGGGCAAAGACACTTGAGAATCACTACAACAGGCTCCTCCCCTAGAAGATCAACAAGAAATCGAGCCAAGACCAAGTTCACTTACCAAGGAGAACAGCTGAATTCCAGAGGGGGACAAGCAAAGCATGGAATTCACGGCTTTCTCCCCATGATTCTTTAGTCTTGCAGTTAATTAATTTTGTAAAAATTTTATTCTTTTCTCTTTTTCTAATTTTTTTTAACTTTTACCCTTTCCTCTTTTGACTTTTTTTTAACTAGTTTATCTTAAAAATGCCTTTCATTTAAAAAAAATAATTTTTGAATCTTCATTATTATAGTCATATTTTATCCTTCATTGTATCTAACTTTATTTTTTGTACACACATAGGGTTTTTCTTCTAAAAAATTTGGGGTACTTCTTCTAATAGATCAAAATATACCCTAAATCTAGCTCTGGGCTTGTTCAGGTCTCCAGCCCGAGCATATTCTCTCCACTTTCTTTTAATTTATTCTCCCAAAAAACTTACTTTATCAACTCCTTTTTTAGAAATTAAAAAAAAATGTTGTTTGCTTATTTATAGGCATATTCCATCCCTTCATTGTCTTTACCCTTATATATGTTTTTCATTCCTTAAAATTTTGGGAAATAATTTCTTCTAAGAGACCAAAATATGCCCAAAATTAAGTGGGTGACCCTGTTCTAGTCACCAGTCTATTATATATATATTTTTAAAATATTTTTTTCTTTGTTTTCTTTTTTTAATTATGTTTACAAAAATATTTATTTAGTTTTTTAAAAAATTTATTTTCAGATAACAGTATTCATTATTTTTTCACCACACCCAGTGCCCCCATGCAATCCATGCCCTATATAATACTCACCACCTGGTACCCCAATCTCCCACCCCCCCTTCCAATTTCCCCCAACTCCCTTCTCCTCTCTAACTCCCCATGACCTCCATACTTTTTGTTATGCTCCATAAATAAGTGAAACCATATGATAATTGACTCTCTTTGGTTAGGTATTCCCAAGTACAGTATAACATATCAATGAAACTAGAAGTTGATTTTTTGAAAGAGTCAATAAGATCGATAAGGCACTGGCCACACTAATCCAAAAGAAAAGAGAGAAAGCCCAAATTCATAAAATTATGAATGAAAAGGGAGAGATCACAACTAACACCAAGGAAGTAGAAACAATCATCAGAAGTTATTATCAACAGTTATATTCCAAGAAGCTTAGCAACCTTGATGAAATAATGCATTCCTAGAAAACTATAAACTCCCAAAATTGAACCAGGAAAAATCGACAACCTGAATAGACCGATATCTAGTAACGAGATTGAAGCAGTGATCAAAAACCTCCAAAAAACAAGAGCCCAGGACCTGACGAATTCCCTGGGTAATTCTACCAAACTTTCAAAGAAGAAAACACCTATTTTCCTGAAACTGTTTCAGAAAATTGAAGCAGAAGGAAAACTTCCAGACTCTTTCTATGAAGCCAGCATTACCCTGATCCCCAAAACTGGCAAAGGCCCTACCAAAAAGGAGAATTTCAGACCAATATCACTGATGAATATGGATGCTAAGATTTTCAACAAGATCCTAGCAAACAGGATCCAACAGCACATTAAAAAGATTATCCACCATGACCAGGTGGGATTCATTCCTGGGCTACAAGAATGGTTCAACATTCGCAAATCAATCAATGTGATAGAACAAATTAATATGAGAAGAGAGAAGAACCACATGGCCCTCTCAATTGATGCAGAAAAAGCATTTGACAAAATCCGGCATCCGTTCCTGGTTAAAACGCTTCAAAGTATAGGGATAGAGGGAACATTCCTGAACTTCATCAAATCTATCTATGAAAGACCCACAGCAAATATCATCCTCAATGGGAAAAAGCCTGCAGCCTTCCCGTTGAGATCAGGAACAAGACAAGGATGCCCACTTTCACCACTCTTGTTCAACATAGTATTAGAAGTCCTAGCAACAGCAATCAGACAACAAAGAGAAATAAAGGTATCCAAATTGGCAATGAAGAAGTCAAATTCTCTCTCTTCGCAGATGACATGATTCTTTATATGGAAAACCCACAAGACTCCACCCCCAAACTACTAGAACTCATACAGCAATTCAGCAACATGGCAAGATACAAAGTCAATGTGCAGAAACCAGTGGCTTTCTTATACACTAACAATGAAAATACAGAAAGGGAAATTAGAGAATAGATTCCATTTACTATACCACCAAGAACCATAAGATACCTGGGAATAAACCTAACCAAAGAGCTAAAGGATCTTTATTAGTTTTCTTTTTCTAATTTCTTTTTCTGAACTTCTTTTTATCCCCTTTCTCCCCCCGACCCCACTATTTGGGGTCTCTTCTGATTTGGTTAAAGCATATTTTCCTGGGGTCCTTGCCACCCTTTTAGTATTTTATTTGCTCCTTTGTATATTCTTATCTGGACAAAATGACAAGGCGGAAAAACTCACCACAAAAAAAAAGAAGAGGAGACAGTACTGAATGCTAGGGACCTAGTCAATACAGACATTGGTAATATGTCAGATCTAGAGTTCAGAATGACGATTCTCAAAGTTCTAGCCGGGCTCAAAAAAGGGATGGAAGATATTAGAGAAACCCCCTTCGGAGAGAAAAAGCCATTTCTGGAGAAATAAAAGAACTAAAATCTAACCAAGCTGAAATTTAAAAAAGCTATTAATGAGGTGCAATAAAAAATGGAGGCTCTCACTGCTAGGATAAATGAGGCATAAGAAAGAATTAGTGATATAGAAGACAAAATGACAAAGAAAAAAGAAGCTGAGCAAAAGAGAGACAAACAAATACTGGACCATGAGGGGAGAATTCGAGAGATAAGTGACATCATAAGACGAAACAACATTAGAATAATTGGGATTCTGGAAGAGGAAGAAAGAGAGAGGGGAGAAGAAGGTATATTGGAGAGAATTATTGTAGAGAATTTCCCCAATATGGCAAAGGAAACAAGCATCAAAATCCAGAGGGTGCAGAGAATCCCCCTCAAAATCAATAAGAATAGGCCCACACCCCATTTTGTAAATAGTAAAATTTACAAGTCTTAGGGAGAAAGAGAAAATCCTAAAAGCAGCCTGGAAAAAGAAGTCTGTAACATACAATGATAAAAATATTAGATTGGCAGCCGACTTATCCACAGAGACCTGGAAGGCCAAAAAGAACTGACATGATATATTCAGAGCACCAAATGAGAAAAACATTCAGCCAAGAATACTGTATCCAGCTAGGCTATCAGTGAAAATAGAAGGAGAGATAAAAAGCTTCCAGGACAAACAAAAGCTGAAAGATTTGCAAACACCAAATCAGCTCTACAGGAAATATCGAAAGGGGTCCTCTAAGCAAAGAAAGACTCTAAAAGTAGTAGATCAGAAAGGAAGAGAGACAATATTCAGTAGCAGTCACCTTACAGGCAATACAATGACACTAAATTCATCTCTCTCAATAGTTACCCTGAATATAAATGGCCTAAACGCCCCAATCAAAAGACACAGGGTATCAGAATGGATAAAAAAACAAAACCCATCTATATGCTGCCTACAAGAAACTCATTTGAGATCCGAAGATACCTCTAGATTTAAAGTGGGGGGTAGAAAACAATGAACCATGCTAATAGACATCAGAAGAAAGCTGGGGTGGCAATCCTTATATCAGATCCATTATATTTTAAGCCAAAAACTATCATAAGAGATGAGGAAGGACACTATATCATACTCAAAGGGTCTGTCCGACAAGAAGATCTAACAATTTTAAATATCTATGTTCCTAACATGGGAGCAGCCAACTATATAAACCAATTAATAACAAAATCAAAGAAACACATCAACAATAATACAATAATAGTAGGGGACTTTAACACTCCCCTCACTGAAATGGATAGATCACCCAAGCAAAAGATCAATAAGGAAATAAAGGGCTTAAATGACACACTGGACCAGATGGACATCCCAGATATATTCAGAACATTCCATCCCAAAGCAACAGAATACACATTCTTCTGTAGTGCACATGGAACATTCTCCAGAATAGATCACATCCTGGGTCATAAATCAGGTATCAACCGGTATCAAAGGACTGGGGTCATTCCCTGCACATTTTCAGACCACAATGCTCTGAAGCTAGAACTCAATCACAAGAAGAAATTTGGAAAGAACCCAAATACATGGAGACTAAACAGCATCCTTCTAAAGAATGAATGGGTCAACCAGGAAATTAAAGAATTTGAAAAAATTCATGGAAACAAATGTTAATGAAAACACAACAAATCAAAATCTGTGGGACACAGCAAAGGCCGTCCTGAGAGGAAAATATATAGCTATACAAGCCTTTCTGAAGAAACAAGAAGGGCTCAAAGACACAACCTAACTCTACACCTAAAAGGAAAAACACAATAGAAGAAATCAATGAAACTAGGAGCTGGTACTTTTGAACGAAAACAATAGAAGAAATCAATGAAACTAGGAGCTGGTACTTTGAAAGAATTAATAAGATTGATAAACCCATGGCCAGACGTGTCAAAAAGAGTAAGGACCCAAATAAATAAATCATGAATGAAAGAGGAGAGATCACAACAAACATCAAAGAAATACAAACATACTATGAGCAAATCTACGCCAATAAATTTGACAATCTGGAAGAAATGGATGCATTCCTAGAGACCTATAAACTACCACAAGTGAACCAGGAAGAAACAGAAAACCTGAACTGACCCATAACCAGTAAGGAGATTGAAACAGTCATCAAAATTCTCCAAACAAACAAAAGCCCAGGGCCAGACAGCTTCCCAGGGAAATTCTATCAAACATTTAAAGAAGAATTAATTCCTATTTTCCTAAAACTGTTCCAAAAAATAGAAATGGAAGGAAAACTTCCAAACTCATCTTATGAGGTCAGCATCACCTTGATCCTAAAACCAGACAAGGATCCCATCAAAAAAGAGAGCTATAGACCAATATCCTTGATGAACAGAGATGCAAAAATTCTCACCAAATACTAGCCAATAGGATCCAACAGTACATTAAAAGGATTATTCCCCACAACCAAGTGAGATTTATTCCAGGGCTGCAAGGTTGGTTCAACATCCGCAAATCAGTGTGATAAAATACATAATAAAAGAAAGAACAAGAACCATATGATACTCTCAACAGATGCTGAAAAAGCATTTGACAAAGTACAGCACCCCTTCCTGATCAAAACTCTTCAAAGTGTAGGGATAGAGGGCACATACCTCAATATTATCAGAGCCAACTATGAAAAACCCACTGCAAATATCATTCTCAATGGAGAAAAACTGAAAGCTTTTCCGCTAAGGTCAGGAACATGGCAGGGATGTCCATTATCACACTGTTATTCAACATAGTACTAGAAGTCCTAGCCTCAGCAATCAGACAACAAAAGGAAATTAAAGGCATCCAAATAGGCAAAGAAGAAGTCAAGCTCTCATTCTTTGAAGATGATATGATACTATATGTGGAAAACCCAAAAGAATCCACTACAAAACTTCTAGAACTTGTACAGGAATTCAGTAAAGTGTCAGGATATAAAATCAATGCACAGAAATCAGTTGCATTTCTTTACACCAACAACAAGACAGAAGAAAGAGAAATTAAGTTGATCACATTTACAATTGTATCCAAAACCATAAATACCTAACCAAAGAGGCACAGAATCTATACTCAGAAAACTATAAAGTACTCATGAAAGAAATTGAGGAAGACACAAAAAAATGGGAAAATGTTCCATGCTCATGGATTGGAAGATCAAATATTGTGAAAATGTCTATGCTACCTAAAGCAATCTACATATTTAATACAATCCTTATCAAATCCCATCCATTTTTTTTTCAAAGAAATGGAACAAATAATCCTAAAATTTATATGGAACCAGAAAAGACCTCAAATAGCCAGAGGAATATTGAAAAAGAAAGCCAAAGTTGGTGGCATCACAATTCTAGACTTCAGGCTCTATTACAAAGCTGTCGTCATCAAGGCAGTATGGTACTGGCACAAAAACAGACACATAGATCAATGGAACAGAATAGAGAGCCCAGAAATAGACCATAGAGTTGAGGGTCTATTTCTGGGCTCTCTATTCTGTT
>NC_081558.1:90018842-90069741 GCF_022355385.1 Mustela nigripes | reverse complement strand
GTGAAAATGTCTATGCTACCTAAAGCAATCTACATATTTAATACAATCCTTATCAAATCCCATCCATTTTTTTTTCAAAGAAATGGAACAAATAATCCTAAAATTTATATGGAACCAGAAAAGACCTCAAATAGCCAGAGGAATATTGAAAAAGAAAGCCAAAGTTGGTGGCATCACAATTCTAGACTTCAGGCTCTATTACAAAGCTGTCGTCATCAAGGCAGTATGGTACTGGCACAAAAACAGACACATAGATCAATGGAACAGAATAGAGAGCCCAGAAATAGACCCTCAACTCTATGGTCAACTCATCTTCAACAAAGCAGGAAAGAATGTCCAACGGAAAAAAGACAGACTCTTCAACAAATGGTGTTGGGAAAAATGGACAGCCACATGCAGAAAATGAAATTGGACCATTTCTTACATCACACACAAAAATAGACTCAAAATGGATGTAGGACCTCAATGTGAGAAAGGAATCCATCAAAATCCTTGAGGAGAACATAGGCAGCAACCTCTTCGACCTCAGCTGCAGCAACTTTTTCCTAGGAACTTCACCAAAGGCAAGGGATGCTTGATGAGATTTCATCAAGATCAAAAGCTTTTGCACAGCAAAGGCAACAGTTAACAAAACCAAAAGACAACTGACAGAATGGGAGAAGATATTTGCAAATGACATATGAGATAAAGGGCTAGTACCCAAAATCTATAAAGAGCTAAGCAAACTCAACACCCAAAGAACAAATAATCCAATCAAGAAATGGGAAGAGGACATGAACAGATATTTCTGCAAAGAAGACATCCAGATGGCCAAAAGACACATGAAAAAGTACTCCACATCACTGGGCATCAGGGAAATACAAATCAAAAGCACAATGAGATACCACCTCACACCAGTCAGAATGGCTAAAATCAACAAGTCAGGAAATGACAGATGCTGGCGAGGATGTGGATAAAGGGGAACACTCCTACACTGTTGGAGGGAATACAAGCTGGTGCAACCACTCTGGAAAACAGCATGGAGATTCCTCAAAAAGTTGAAAATAGAGCTACCCTATGACCCAGCAATTGCACTGCTGGGTATTTACCCTAATGATACAAACATAGTGATTCAAAGGGGCACGTGCACCCCAATGTTTATAGCAGCAATGTCCACAATAGCCAAACTTTGGAAAGAACGTAGATGTCCATCAACAGATGAATGGATAAAGAAGATGTGATATATATACAGAATGGAATACTATGCAGCCATCAAAAGAAATGAAATCTTGCCATTTGTGATGATGTGGATGGAACTAGAGGGTATTATGATTAGCGAAATATCTCTGTTGGAGAAAGACAACTATCATATGATCTCCCTGATATGAGGAAGTGGAGGTGCAACGTGGGGGATGTGGGGAGTAGGAAAAGAATAAATGAAACAAAATGGGATCGGGAGGGAGACAAACCATAAGAGACTCAATCTTGCAGAACGAACTGAGGGTTACTGGAGGGAGGGGGATTGGGAGAGGGTGTTGGGGTTATGGACATTAGGGGACATTAGGTGTGCTGTGGTGAGTGCTGTGAAGGGTATAAACTTGGCGATTCACAGACCTGTTCCCCTGGGGCTAAACATATGTTTATAAAAAAAATAAAATTTTTTTCTTATTTAAAAAAAATTAGGAAGAAATCAAATGCCTCCAAATCGGCAAAGAAGAAGTCAAACTCCCACTCTCTGCAGAGAACATAATGTATGTGGAAAACCCAAAGACTCCACTCCAAAATTGCCAGAACTCGTACAGGAATTCAGCAAAGTGGCAGGATTTGAACTCAATGCAGAGAAATTAGTTGCATTTGTATACACTAATAATGAGACAGAAGTAAGAGAAATTAAAAAGTTGGTCCCATTTACAACTGTACCCATAACCACAGGATACCTAGGAATCAACCTAACCAGATGCAAATGATCTGTAGTCAGAAAAGTATAGAACACTCATGAAAGAAATGAGGAAGATACACACACAGAAAGGAAAAATGTTCTATGCTCATGGATTGGAAGAACAAATATTGTGAAAAAGTCTATGTTACCTAGAGCAATCTAGGTAAAATTATATGGAACCAGAAAGGATCCCAAATAGCCAGAGGAATGTTGAAAAAGAAAACCAAAATTGGCAGCATCACAGTTCCAGACTTCAAGCTCTATTACAAAGCTGTCATCATCAAGACAGTATGGTACTGGCACAAAAACAGACACATAGATCAATGGGACAAAACAGAGAGCCCATAAAAGGTCCCTCAACTCTATGGTCAACTAATCTTTGACAAAGGAGGAAAAAAACGTCTAATGGAAAAAACACAGTCTCTTCAATAACTGGTGCTGGGAAAATTGGACAGCCACCTGCAAAAGGATGAAATTGGACCATTTCTTTATACCATATTAAAAAATAGATAGACTCAAAATGGATAAAAGACTGAGCCCAGATGTCCATTGACAGATAAATGGATAAAAAGATACACACACAAATACACACACACACAATGGAATACTACTCAGCCAACATAAAAAAAACTGAGATCTTGTCATTTGCAATGATGTGGATGGAACTAGAGGGTATTATGCTATGTGAAGTAAGTCAATCAGAGAAAGACAATTATCATATGACCTCATTCATATTTGGCTTTAAGAATGGTGTTGGAAAAAATGGATAGTTATAAGCAAAATAATGAAACTGGGCCACTTTCTTATACCACACACAAAAATAAACTGAAAATGGATTAAAGACTTAAATGTGAGACCTGAAACTATAAAACCCCTAAAAGAAAACATAGACAGCAATATCTTGGACATCAGCCTTAGCAGTATATTTGTGGATAGGTCTCCTCAGGCAAGGGAAACAACAGCAAAAAATAAGCTATTGTGACTATCCTAAAAAAAAAAAAAATAATAAGCCTTTGCATAGTGCAGGCAACAATCAATAAAACAAAAGGCAACTTACTGAATGGGAGAAGATATTTGCAAGTGATATATCCGATAAGGATTTAATATCCAAAATATATAAAGAACTTATAAAACTCAATGCCAAATAACCAAACAATCCAATTTAAAAAATGGGCAAAAGACCTGAATAGACATTTTTCCAAAGAAGACATGTGATTGCCCAACAGACACATGAAAAGAAGCTCTGCATCAGTAATCATCAGGGAATGCAAATCAAAACCACAATGAGATATCACCTCACATTAGTCAGAATGGCTAATATTAAAAAGACAAGAAATAACAAGGATTGGCAAGCATGTGGAGAAAAGGGAACCCTTATGCACCACTGGTGGAAATGCAAATTGTTGGAGCCACTGGGGAAAACAGTATGGAGGTTCCTAAAAAAACTAAAAATACAAATACTATATGACCCAGTAATTCCACCATTGGGTACTTATCCAAAGAAAACAAAAACACAAATTCAAAAAGATATATACACTCTTATGTTTATTGTACTATTATTTACAATAGCCAAGCTCTGGAAGCATCCCACATGTACATGAATAATGAATGGATAAAGATGATGTGGTGTATACATATAATGGACTATTACTTGGCCATAAAAAGAAATGAAATCTTACCATTCATGACAACATAGATAGACCTAGAAGGTATAATGCTAGGTGAAACAAGTCAGACAGAGAAAGGCAAATACCACATGATTCCACTTACACGTAGAATAAAAAAAAATAAATGAAGGAATAAACAGACTCTTAAATACAGACAACTGGTGCTTGCCAGAGAGGAGGGGATTGGGGGATAGACAAAAAAGATGAAGAGGATTAATAGGTATAAATTTCTAGTTTAAAAGTAAATAAGTTACAGAAATGAAAAGTACAGCACAAAGAATATAGTCAATAAGATGGTAATAACATGGTGACAGAAGTGGACTTCAATTATTATAGGGAGCGCTGAGTAATGTATAGAACTGTTGAACCAATATGTTGTATACCCGAAACTAATAACAGTGCACATCAATTACTCAATTCAAAATTCAAAATTATAAAATTACATAGACACACACATGTATAATACTATAAGAATGTACACTGAAGTTTTAATACCTATCTGCAAACAGTAAGAATATGGATAATTTTATTTTGTTTTGTTCTGACGTATTTTCTAATTTTTTTCTCTTTAGGGGGTTGATTAATCATTATCCTCTGCTTAGGGCACATTATTATTACTGTTCTTATGAAACTCTTTTGCTTTATTTATTCATTGCCCCACTTTTAATTTCCATTCACCCTTCATATAATCTTCATATAACCATTCTGACAAATTTAACAGGTATCTTTTTTGCATGTGCTCTTACAAAATGATTATCATTTTGTGGGCATATATTTTAAATTAGGGAAATGTTCTGTACTGTGTCTCATTTTCTTACCTTTTTCACTTGGTACTATGCCCTTAAAATCCATCCATGTTGGTTCATCTAATCAATTGCCTCCAACAGCTAACTCCTTTTAAGTTCACTCACTAAATCTGAAGTAACCACTTTTCCAGTGAAGGACACCCAGATTACCTCTAACTCTCTCTTACATGACCATAATAATCTTGCACGAAGATCCTCTTATGTCCCACTATGGTGTGTGTGTGTGTATAAAAATCAAAGGTATTTTCATACATCTCCAAGAGTCTAAGGGTTGGGTCATGGAGGTTTGAGCAGCCATAATTTGAACAAGTGGTACCAAATGGTTCTCCAAAATGGTAGCATCAGTCCATGCTATTAGCAATGCATGAATGTCCCCACAGCCCCAGAAACACTTGACATAACTGAGCTCTCTAAAACGCTATACACATTATTATTGACTGAATTTTCATTTCTCTTTACTAGTGACTTGGAGTATCTTTTCCAATGCTTGATGGTGTTTTGAGTTTCATCTTCCTAAACTGCCTTTTCAAATCCTTTGCCCAAATTTTCTACAAACAACGTGCATTGCTTTAAAAATAATCTCCCACCCCCAGTGAAATCCATTGAGCAAAACAGACAAGAGATGCAGAACAAAAAACCCACACATGAGAACAGATGGCAGTTAATTTATCTTCTGAAAATGGCAGTGACTCTGGAGTTAACAGTGAATTTGAGTATTGCACAGTAATAACAGCAGGGACAGCAATAGCTAATAACGGTATGTGAAAAAAATCTATCATCCCTGGCTCGTAGCTGTTCATTAAATACAACTTCCCTTTCTTAGATTATCTTAGATTTTCGTGTTTTCTTGGAAAATTATTTTCTTATATTATCACAACAAATCTGTAAGAAAGGAAAACAGTATGTATTTACTTTTATGACCCGTTAATAGATAGCAAATCTGCCTGAAGGGATACCCTGACTGGTCTGATTAAGTGAGAAAGGCATGACTAAGGCAAGTGCTTCCATCTCCTCCCTTCATTTCTACTAGGAGTATATGCTTAGAAGCAGACATTCTCAATTCATATCCCAGCTCCTCAACTTGTTAAGCATGCAACATCAGGAATGTAAAGCTACCTTTCTGAATCTCAGTTTCCCTAACATAAATGGCCTTAATAAGGATGGTATTTTCCTCATGGGGTTGTATTGATTCTCTTTAAGTTCTCTTTAAGATTCTCCTTAAGTCATGCAGAATAGTGTCTAGCATCTAGTAAGGTCTCAGTGAAGTGTCAGTTACCGTTATTATCATTCAGCTCATCCTTGGGGGTATGGGGATTGCACTAAATTAACACTAGACAGTTTATCATGAACACCCTCCAATTACAATTCATTTTGAAAGGTTAAAGGTCATATAAATAGCATATGAACATTCTGTATCTTAAATATTTATTTTATTCTCAACATTTTTCATAATACATTTTCCCATTGGTTTAAAAAATATATGTCTATGTCAGGACATATGTACACACATACACATATACACACATACACACACATATAAACATATACACACATATACACACAAACACACAAACGCACATACATATAATCTTGGAGAGTTAAACATTCTTTCCTGAAATATTCTTGGTTGCTTTTTCCCAGGTCTTTGCATCTCCAGTAATAGATCTGAGAATTTCTCTGACTGGATACAAGTGTTGGAAAATGGGTCTCCATATAAAGTAGGCTAGTACTTTTATCTTCCTTTTACCAATGTTCTTATTCATATTTCTATCTAAGGAAGAAAGGATGTCAACTAAGGAAATAAAATGACTAGTAGTAACCATGGCCTGTATACAAGCATCCCTCCCTCATTTTTCTCAGCTTTAAAAAATTAAATGGAAGCAGCAGGCAGAGGAATCAAATCAAGCAGGTTTGATCAATGCTAGGGTTAACAGCAACAAAATGGGGCTGTCTGGAATCTTAAGTGGTCAGAACTTATTGAACTACAAAAATATCAGTGCATGGTGTGAACAGCTAGAAACCCTAGTGTTTAAGTCCTGGTTCTGGTATAACTAGCCAGGATCCGCTGGCTGGTCATGCTTCTGTAGGCTTCATTCCTTACTGTAAGATGAAGCATGGGACAAAATGTCCACACTCCCCACATTCCATTCCAACCCTAAATTCTAGGCCCTTTATAGTTTATTACTACATCAAGATTTTAAAATTTTCTTACATTTTTTAAAATTTATTTATTTTTTTTTTAATTTTTTATTTTTTATAAACATATATTTTTATCCCCAGGGGTCTTAAAATTTATTTTTAAAGTTTCTTTTCAGTGTTCCAGAATTCATTGTCTATGCGCCACCCCTAGTGCTCCATGCAATACGTGCCCTCCATAATACCCATCACCAGGTTCACCCAATCTCCCACCCCCTACATGTTTCTATGGATACTACCTACCCTAGCAATTATATTAGTGATGCTATGTTTATCTCTCTGCATTTTAAACACAGGAGAATCCAGCTGCCACAACTAACTAGAAGATGGAGTTTTAATCTTTTGAAAATAACCAGTGCTCCTTCCAAGGACATCATTTTCTAAAATATTTATATTATTTGAGAGGGAGAGAGAGTACAAGCACACGGGGAGGGGCAGAGGGAGAGAAACTCAAGTGGACTCCCCGCTAAACATGGAGACTGATATGGGGCTTGTTATCTCATGACCTTGAGATCATGATCTGAGCTGAAACCAAGAGTCAGATGCTTAACCAACTAAGCCACCCAGATGCCCAGACTATGCTTTTGCAAGACATGACTCCCCTGTAAATATAGGCTCAAAGATGTGGAGCTATTTCTTTTTCCATGTGGATTTTCTTTTTTTCTTCCTCCCAAAGTGCACCTGAAAAGGGTAAAACACCCAGAGAACCCAAGATTTAACCATCACAAATATCCTGTAAGCAGGATTTGCTGAAAAGTATCCAGTATACTCAGACATATCCTAAAGTCAATAAATGAGACCTTGAGAACTGCCTTGAGATCAGGAACAAATGAATATATATATACCTCACCAAACAAAAAAAAGAGCCACTTCAATAGATAACTCCTAGGGAAATCAGTTAAGGAAAATAAAGAAGAGAAACAGTTATCAGTGACTTAGCCCCACTTGGCTCTGTTCAAACGCAGGGATAGGGTGAGATTAGGTGAGAAAATGTCATCTTGAATATCTGTGTGACTTAAAAAAATTAACATCTGTTTTGTGAGGTTGGAAGTGGGGGACTTTACTCATTACTTTGTTTTTAATATTACCTAAAATTTTATAAGAGATAGAAAATAAAGTATATAACAGAGTCATCATCATAGGCCCCTTTATATTACAAATGACCATCAAATATTCTAAAAATAAAGGAAGGGGTATATCTTCTGAGACTTGACCTGTAAAGTCAGTTCTGCTACAATACTTGTTTTGAAAACACAAATTTGTTTTAATTCAAGAGATATAATAGGGAACAATTTGAGCATAATGAAAATTTTGTGTTTTTATAAGCAATTTCATCCTCAAAAACAGCTAGATTCCTGTGGAAAATCACCTGCAGCCGAACTAAAGTGTATGCACATATGTCCACACACCTAATATCTATTAGCTATCTAGTTTGTGTGTTATAAACTTCCTGCCCAAACCTGTTGTTGCAATATCCAGAATTTAAATAGCCTCTATATACCATTTCACAATAACTCACAAGCTACAACCTTTTCAATGTCCACTTCCACAAACAAACTTAAAAACAAAAGCAAGTGATTTTATATTCAGAGTCATTTTGTTCCTGGGGGTACTTACAACCAATATTTTTTCCCCTTATCACCACTCCTCTTGTAACCCAGATCCTTGTTTCACCATAGTTAATAGCAGATGCCAGAATTTTTTAGTTTTTTTGTCCCCTCCCCTGCTCAGTGAAAAAAGAGCAGTTTTCTTTAGGAAAGAAAAAAGGAAAAGAAAAAAAAAAACACAACCACACTACTATTAATGTGGACAAAGTATATAGACTCTCATGGCATACACAGTTTCAAAGCCCTCATGGCTTGTTCTTGTTTTCCAACAGAGTGAATATATCAGTAAAGTCCTACCAACTATCTTCCACCAGAACTAAATGATGCTCATCTCCTCCTTTATGGAGAACTACTGGGGAGAATAAGAGGAAGGAAGGGTATCAAAGGCAGTTTGAACTCTATTTACTGATGGCAGCCCAGGGCAAGGCTGAAACCCAGTATAGGTCTATGGCTATGAAAGAGACATATTTGTTAGACTTAATGTGAGCTATGGAGGAAAACCCATGACTAATGTGTGTGTACACATATTCAGTATACTTGGAGAAAGATATATATGGCTCTTGCCCTGCTTTAGGGCAATTTACAAAATGTATATTACATAGTATAATAAAAATACATGCAAAATAAAAATGAGGCAAGGGAGCATGTATGTGTCTATGTATTCATATATACATATATATATGAATATATACAAACATGCATAAGTCATAACTCAAACCCTAATTAAACAGAATCTTAATAATCTTGGCTATATAAAAAATGAGAAAAGAGGGTTATGAAAACCCTCAGTTCAAAATGGAACACAGGAGAAAGAGAGATTTGGTTGAAGGATAATCAGACACTGAAGCCATAATCCTGGGTTCAAATATTCATTCTGCCATTTGTTTTCTGGGCAAGTAACCTAAACCTTATGAATTTCAATTCTTCATAGATAACGTAGAATACTCCCTACCTAGAAGTGTTACTTTCATAAGAGATGATAAATTCTGCCCTGAATCTTGGATTGGTGGAGCATCCCAGAGTTCACAGTCTCAGTTGTCTGGGACTCTATGAATCTGAAGGACAGGATATGAGCTCATCAGAGCCATGGGGCAGTAGGTCAGAGCCAAGCAGGCTCAAAGGAATGACAGAACTGAAGAAACCTCAGGACTATAGCCTCATATCAAATTACTCCATGTTGGTGAACCCTTAGGACAGTGGTTCTCAAAATGTCCCTGGACCAGAAGCATGTGAATCACCTGGGAACTTGTCAGACATATGAATTTTGGGGCCTTACTTCCTACTTACTGAATCAGAAATAAGAACTAGATTTTAACAAACCCTCCAGAATATTCTCATCTCCAGAAGATATACACTCAAGTTTAAGAACCACAATCTTACGAGATAGTTTTGCTTCAGTAGCTTTAGAGTTTGCATTTGTTTCAAATCAGGATTTTGAAAAGGTCTGATTTAGTAGAAGAATCCCAGTAGCCCTCAGGTCCTGTCTATAACTTTGCAATGAATTCCACATCACCGCCTGGCTATGTGAGAGCAGGAAGCTAGTCACCCAGCAATGCTGGCCATTTCCTCAGACCATTAGAGGTATGTCCCAATCCTAACTGAATCAGAAATATCACAAACATGTCGGTCAAATGGTACTGGAGGATTTGTGAACAGAAAGTAGTAGAGGATGCAATCCTCTTAGAAAGAAAGGAGTATAGAAAAATAACCTACTGGAGAGAGTAAATAGAATCCACAGTGAATACTTGCTTCCACAAGCCCAGCAGACTACTTATTTCTCTTTTAATTAAATTAAATCAAATTAATTTAATTAATTTAACTTAATTTAAATTCCAGTTAGTTAACATGAGGTGTGATATTAGTTTCAGGTGCCAATAGTTGTTCAACACTTTCATGCTCATCACAACAATAATACTCCTAAATCCCCAACCCTCCACGCACCTCCCCTCTGGTAACCCCTCTGTTTGTCTCTATAGTTAACAGTCTGTTGATTTACCTCTCCCTCTCTCTTTTTTTCCCAACTACTTATTTCTACTTGTCATCCTGTCTGTTCAATGTGTGAAGTTGTGGTTGCATGCTCAAACAGGGCAAACTGCTATACCTGGGGACTGCCTTCCTTTTCTCCCACTCTCCACATTTAAATCAACTCCAGAATCACCAGAGTTTGATTTTATGAAGCTTTAAAAACATCTAGGCCCCTTGATTTTATTTCTTTTTCATCTCTCTGCTTGCTCACCTGACTGCATTTTCACCAAACCTCTAAGGGAAGCTGGGACAGGGGAAGAAAAAAAAAAAAGAAGAAGAAAATACAGTCAGGTTTGATGAAAAAGAGTTGCATTTACAGTGGAAATTAAAATACAGGAATTTGTGACTAATTAGTGGATTTCAGTTATCCTGTAGAGTTCTATAAGTGTTCCTGTCTCCACTTACCTATACTAAAAAGAAAATCTATACTAGCTACAAACTGCAACTCCCAAGTATTCTATGATATACTAATGTTGCACCAAAACTAAGATCAGTCCAATTTGTAGGCAGGAGGCTGCGCCTTGTGAAAACTGTTAAGAAGATGCTACAAATCTTAATAATTGATTTAAAATGAAATTACTAAGGACACCTGATGTGATGAGCACTGGGTGTTATATACAACTAATCAGTCATTGAACACTACATCAAAAATAAAACAAAAAAAAGAAATTATTAAACAGAATAAAAACACACTGAACAATATCTATGGCACAGACTTGCTTGGTCATTATTTATGCATGTAACGGCAGGCAGCTCTCAAATTTTTCCCACCATAACCTTTTTGAATTTTAGAAATTAAATAAGTCTCACAATTACAAAGGAATACTCATGCTACACAGAAAACCAAGTAAATGGATTACATTGTGTCTAATAACTGCATAAAGTTCCAAGGAATATTTTTGGTTACAGTATTTGTCTTATTCCCTTCAGAAAGACAGCTTATCACTCTAAACTCTCCCCAGAGATACATAGTACCTCAATTTTGATGGAGATATTGCATAAAAGGAACCACAAGTTATGGAATGTTGTAATTTGAATGAATACTAAAAATCATCCAATTCAATCCTCCCTCATTTTATTGGCAAGGAAATGGAGTACTGGGGTTTTCAATATCTGCCAAGATCACATGGTTAGTCATCTCCAGGCTCTCCAGTCCTCTGTTTTTTCCACCATAGCATTCTGCCTCTGAGTTTCAAGCAGAGTGAACCAGGGATGACATCTCTGAATCACACGAGCAAGTGCACCCATGATATAGAAAGGTCACCTTCAGAGACAAAGTCTCTCTATAGGAGATCTATCAGGTCTTACAATGTTCAAGCAAAATCCAAAGATGTGGGGTCACTTTAGACCACTTTCTCTAAACCCGGATTTCACTCCACTTAAAAAGAAGGCATTCACTCTACCCATATCACTCCCTCCAATACGTTGTAGCTTAGAGGTTATGGCTGTTCACTGACAGGATTTAGGTAGTGACTGTCAAGCCCTAAAGGTCTCAGAAACATAGGATGTGTCACCTGCATCCTTCCAGGTATCGTGGTATATCAGGAGCAATCACTCTTTTCCAGTTTCTATGAATTGATGTCTAGGTTTTGCTGGCAGTTAAATCTCTTTCATCATTTGACTCTACCAAAAGACAGGGAATAGAGGCCCCATGTAAGAGTTTTCTCACTATACACTTTTCCCTGTGGCTATGCAGCTCAAATCTAATCAGCATATGCATTCATACCATGTACACCTCCTCCTAGTGGTAACTCACAAATTTGTCTCTAGCCCTCTTAGGGGAAGTCGTTTTGTCCTTCAAGGATTATGCTCACCTTGTAAAAAAGCTGGAAGTGGAGGGGTGCCTAGGTGGTGCAGTCTGTTAAGTATCCAATTCTTGGTTTCAGCTCAGGTTGTGGTCTCATGTTGTAGGATCAAGTTCCACATCAGACTCTGTGCTCAATGTGGTGTCTGCTTTAGATTCTCTCTCCCTCTCAAACTCTAACCTATGCTCCCTCCTTCTCTCTCTCGCTCTTTGAAATAAATAAATCTTTAAAAAAAATTGAAGTAGAAAGTTCTCCAATAATTAGAAAAATAAAAAGATTCCTAGGATTGTAAAAAGACTCAGATACAGGTTTTAAGATTTTCAGACTCAAGAAAAGATGAGACAGAAGTATTTGGAGGACATTTAATCCCTTAGCAACTGCTTTCTAGGCTCAAATGGCATGGAATTCAGTTAGTTTATAAATACTCCATATGGAAGACTCCAATAGTCTATTTTTCCAAGTGCTTTGTTATTCAAAACTTTCAGTGTCTCTGTGCTTATAGAATAAAAAATAAGGTTCTCAGACTATAGGGAAAGGGTTTTTTTTGTTTGTTTTTGTTTTCTACAATCTGCTCAATACTATTTAAATAAGATTAATTGCTCACTCTCTTAAAAATCCATGCTGTATTAGTTACCTATTGCTGTGAAACAAGTTAGTCTAAAACTTAGTGGCTTAAAACAGCAATAAACATCTCACACAGTTACTGTGGATAAAGAATCTGAGAGCAGCTTAACTGGATGATTCTAGCTCAGGGCCCCTCATGGGGTTGCAGTCATGATGCTGTCCAGGGGTGCAGTCATCTGAGGCTTGGCTGAAGTTGGATGATCTTTACATAGTCTTGCCATGTGGATCAGCCCAAAGAGATGCTTGTTTCTTGTTCTTGGGGTACACAAGATATAACAGAGAGAAAGGCCGATTTTGGTTCTAGATGTCGAGAGCATCTTTGAGGCATGGTAAAGAAAATAATTTGGCACTTTTGAACATCTCTGTATATCAAAAGCTGTGGTTCTGCAATAAGCAATGAACTTTTGAAGAATGCATGTCTAGCCAGCTTATCTCCACTTACACAGGAAGTCAAGGGAGGTTTGGGGTAAGAGTCTTAAAGGCCAAATTATAAAGATATACTCCTACCCCAGTTTTCTGTTCCTTGGCTATTCAATCCACCACTAAAATCTAAGTACTGTTGCAAAGTGACTCTGCAGATGGAATTAAAGTTACTCATCAACCGACCCTAAGACAGGGAGATTACCTGGGTGGGCCCAATGATTCACCTGAGCCCTGAAAATCAGGGAAGTCAGAGAAATGCATGGAAAAAGGAGGGCGGGAAAGATGACACAAAATTCAAGTCTGGAGAGATTAAAAATGTAGGGACTCAAACCATTATTGCTGACTTTGAAGATTAAAGAAGGGAGCCATGAGCTAAGGAATGTGGGTGGCCCCTAGAAGCTGAGAACAACTTCCAACTGACAGCTAATAAGGAAATGGGGTCCTCAGTCTTACAAAGTCAGGAAACTATTATGTCACAAACCTGGTAAGCTCAAAGTGGACCTTGATTTCAGCTTTGTGAAACTTGAGCCTGACAAGTGAGCCAAGTCAACCTGTACTTGGTTTTGAGCTCCTAAATGGCTAGTGATTCGTTAGGGCAGAAATAGAAAAATAATGCACAAAGACTAAGAGTTAAATCCTGTTCTGGGTTTCTGAGAAGGAAATAGAGGACTTCTCTACCCATCTGCACTCTGAGCTAAGCCCAGGTGGATGGAGGATGAATCAAAGGAGACTCCAGGTAAATTCAGCAGCTCTGACAACAGCTCAGGACCCAGTAGGATCCTGAGGTAAATAAGAACCATGGCAGCACAGGGTGAGCATGAAAATATATGGGGAATCTTACAGGTTCTGGGCTCTCTAGCAAAATGATAGAGCACACCAAAAACTTCCCCCAAAGTATTAGATATGAAGCAGATTGACCAGGCTCCAATAAACCAAAGGTAGCTGAAAATCTGGAGCCCAGGAGGTAGAAGGGGAATGAAAATTTTCAGTTGTGCACTCAGCAGAGCCAAAGACCACTGGAACTCTATATTTGAATTGAAGTGTCACAGGTATCAGAATACATAGTCCTCGAACCTTACTGTAAGGGAGGAAAAAAATATAAGATACAAGGAAAGATTATTTACTCAAACTAGAGATTGATGGGAAAAGTCTGGAATTCCATGAATTTATCATAAATTGGCAAGATTTATTTTTATGCCAAGTGAGACAATGGAGGCTCATGATGTGAAAAAAATTCATTTACAGATTGTGACTGTCAATTATAACTGCCAGAGATATATAGCATTTATTGAGCAGTTATTATCTTCTAGGAACTATACTTTCCATATATCCTAAAATTTAATATCAATAATAATCCTCTAATCTTGCATTGTGATTATCTCCATTTTATAGGTAAAAGAAATCAAGGCTAAGAGATGTTAAGAATATAGCCCAGAATGATACAGCTGGTAACTGGTAGATTCCAGATTCAAATATCTACTCACCTAGTGCTACCTCTTTGGATTCTGTGCAGTGAGTATGCAGGAGGGATGATACTACTTATAAAAGCATATTTATTAATCCTGTGATTATACTATTTATAGGATCACTTTTATGATTTTTTTTTGTATCACAGTAATAGTGACAGCAAATGAGAACATAAACTGAAGGCAAACTTCATGCCAAGCAGCTCTAAGTATTTTTATGGATCATCTAGCAATTATAACTGTCTCTGTTTTATAGATGAAAAAAGTGAGGACCTGACTTGTTCAAGGGCACAAAGTAAGCAGCAGGGCCAAGATATGAATCCAAGCAGTTGGACCGCAGTGTTCATGTTTTTACCCATAGAGCTTCACAACATCCCTACCCTGGAGCCACCCTTAGGACTTAAAAGTTACTTAAGCCCAGAACAGAGATTCTGACAACAGCATGGAGGGGTTTTATGAAAGAATATTACACTCAATGTTATATTCAATGACTATGCTCATTAAGGTTTAGCTATCCCTGAAGTGATCTAACCTCCTTTAACTCTCATTTCTATAATTTTTAAGATATGCCATCCACTCAATAACTGCTATTCAGAAACACATTTAAGTTCTAGTCAAATTTTAGAAATAATAAATGTGTCTTAATTTGAGGATATATGGTGTTTTTATTTACAGCTTGTTATTACTTGCTGAAAAAAAATAAATTCAAGCTCATTTACCCAATATTTTCTAAAAGCAAAGACTGTGTTGTATGCTAGAGAATAAGAGATAACTGACATGACACCTGGTCTCATTGGGCTAATAGCCTAATATAACGACACTTTAACCAAGGGAACCACAATAGGCATTTTAACAAGGAAAATCAAATGGTGTTAAGTGAGCAAACACAAGGAGCACCTAGTTGGAAGGGGAAGGACTATGAAAAAGAAACTTTCTGGAAGAAGCCATGATTAATTTGCAAGGATCTGAGAGCAACCAGCAGGCCAAAGATACAGACGAGAGAGACCATGACTTATTTTTAAGGGGCTGTAAGCACCGTGAAAAACTGTTAGTGAAAAACTGCTTTTACTAACCTCCATTGAACCAACTCCTGAATTAATAAATACTCTCAATTCCCCCTGAAAGACATGCTCAGTTACACTTGTGTCAAGACAAATATTCCCAGCCTAGTGGCTCCTCTCCAGTAGGCCAGGGGACTTAAAACTTCCCTCAGTTAAGGAATATGTTGCCAAGAGCCACTCATGCTTCTTTCCAACCTATGTATAGCAGTTGTGCTTGGTTGCTTGGTTTAACAATCATGTAATTTAATTAAGTACTATGGCCAATGAAATATGAACATAACTCCAAGGGAGTTGTTTTTTCCTCCATGAAAACGAGGTTGAATCTTTTGGAAAAACTAAAAAAGACTAGTCACACACACACAAAAATATACTAGCAAATCAAGCATGAAATAGACAGAAAAGACTGAAAAATATACTAATAACCTAGAAGATTCTGCTCTTGAATTCACTCTATGTGAAAGAAACCCAAACTGGAATTCATAAGTAACATATTATGGGTATGGTTACACAAGAAGAACCTTGACAGGTGGAACCACATTCAAGGCAAAGTCCTTGGCCCTGCATCAGGAGATTAGCAAACAAATGTCCAGTTATATGTTTTAAGTTAAAATGAAAATTTTTAACTTGTATCATTTTTTATTCCCCCATTTTAACCAATATCTTTGATATTAAAAAAATTGTGCCTCAGATCAGAAGTCTTTTACATAATCAAAGAGGTCTAAAGCCAACACTGTAAGTTGGCAAATATCTACAGATGAGGCTGGAAAGGTTGGGGCTACAAATCCAATGAGCTCTTCATACATGGTAGAGTATGTGGGTTGATGTAAAGACTATAAAGGAGCTATCAAATTGATGTGATAAGATTCCTTTTTGAGAAAGATCATGTCGAAAACATGGAGAATGCTGTGGAAAAATTCAGGACTAGAGGCTGTTGAAGTAAACCAGTGAAGAAATGATAAGGTATTACCTAAGGCTATGATAGTGAGAGGAACATAATTTGCAGTCGGTGCCTAAAGTATATGGTACTTGATGAGCTGTTCAGAAAATGGTAGAGTAGTATGACACTAAGAGCTCTCAATGCACTCTTCTGGAGGACACTCTGGTAGTATGTTCCAAAATTCCTTAAAACTATAATGTACCTTTGACCATGGTGTTCCATTTCTAGGTACTGTCCATAACAAAAGAATGGGAAAATTTCACATGAATTTTTACATACGTGGCTAGATGAATGGATAAAGAAGAGGTGGAGTGTATGTGTGTGTACACACAGATACCAGAATATTACTCACTATATTAGAAAAAAAAAAAAGATAAGATCTTGCCATTTGTGACAACATGGATATTATAAGTGAAATAAGTTAGGCTGAGAAAGACGAATAGCATACGATTTCACTTTTATGTGGAATCTAAAAAGTAAAACAAATGAACAAATAAACAAAAATCAGACCGATATGGGCGCCTGGGTGGCTCAGTGGGTTAAAGCCTATGCCTTCGGTTCAGGTCATGATCCCAGGGTCCTGGGATCGAGCCCCACATCGGGCTCCTCTGCTCAGCAGGGAGCCTGCTTCTCCCTCTCTCTCTCTGCCTGCCTCTCTGCCTACTTGTAATCTCTGCCTGTCAAATAAAATAAATAAAATCTTTAAAAAAATCAGACATTTAACATACTGATGGTTGCCAAAGGGCAGGGTGAGTGGGAGGATGATAAAAATGGATAAAATGGGGTATGAGACAAGGCTTCCAGTTATGTAATGAGTAAGTCACAGAAATAAAAGGTACAGCACAGGGAATATAGTAAATGGTATTGTAATAGCATTCTATGGAGACAAAATGATAGTAGCTACACTTGCAGTGAGCATGGCATAATGAATCACGATGTTATACATTGTGTATCAACTATACACACAAAAAATTACATGCAAGCCTCTTCTCACTGCTCCATTATGTGTAAGAGCAAAAACTGGAAGACAACTTGGAATGTCCAAAAATAGGGCATAGATAAATTATGTGTCACATATGAAATTATGTGACAATGAGGAAATGTCCTTAATTTATGGGGCGCCTGGATGGCTCAGTTATTTGGGCATCTGACCCTTGGTCTCAGCTCAGGTCTTGATCTCAGAGTTCTAAGTTCAAGCCCCGCTTAAAAATATATATATATGGTTCATCTAATAATGGATACTTATGTCCATGTGACAATGAGGAAATATTCTTTTTTAAAAAATTATGTTAGTCGCCATACAGTACATCATTATTTTTGATGTAGTGTTCCAAGATTCATTGTTTATATATAACACCCAGTGCTCCATGCAAAACGTGTCCTCCTTAAAACTATCACCAGGCCAACCCATCCCCCACCCCCGCTCTCCTCTAAAACCTGCAGTTTCTCAGAGTCCACAGTCTCTTATGGTTCACCTCCCCCTCCGATTTCCACTCCCTCATTTTCCCCTTCCTTTCCTAGTCCTTCATGCTATTCCTTATGTTCCACAAGTAAGTGAAACCATATAATTAACTTGACTTATTTACTCAGCATAATCTCCTCCAGTCCCATCCATGTTGATGCAAAAGTTGGGTATTCATCAATGAGGAAATGTTCTTAATTTAGGTAATAAAAACTATATGGTCTTAATTTTGAAAATCAAAAGTTATACATACAACTAGGTCTAGATATCTAAATATAGATATATAGATATAAAAAATAAAACAAAGCTTGAAAGACTATTCACAGTAATCATGGTTATGACTAGTAACAATTATCTTTATTATGTGGGATTATAGGTTTTTTAATTGTGCTCAACTGAGTTTTCTAGATTTTAACATATTACATCTATAATCAGACGTTTTGGGAAAAAAGTACTTTCAAGTTTCAGGTTTGATAGAATAGATAGTGGAATCTAAGTTTAATGCTTAATGTTTTAAAGAATACTCTTTCAGAGGCTAAAAGTTCTAATTTTTTCAATCCATCCTCACAAAGCAGCTCTCCTCTGTGCTGGATTTACTTGGCCTTTCTCAGATTAAATCAAACTGACACCAGAAGGTTGAGGTAAGAAACATAAAACAAATATTCCTACATTTGGCATTCCATTCTATTCCATTCTAGTTACTCATAAATTCATGGATGAACTCATTGTAGCATCCATATATTGTAACTGATATCATGAGGTTTATTTCCCTTTACTTGCTAGATAAACTAGCAAGGACCTAGGATAATGATGGAAAAGCAGAATTGTTCATGTATCAGTATTATTGAGAGTCTACTACTGAACACCAAAGTACCAAGTGGAGATACAGTGATGAAATAATTCACTCATTCAACTCCCTAACTCCCTCCTTCAGTCATTCATTCACTCATTCAACAGATGTATCAGGATTTGGGATATAAATTCTGTCCTCAGAGGAACTATAATCCAGTAAAAGAAATATTATTTGTCTACAAAGTAAGAATACCATAAATGCCACTTACTTAAAGAAACAAGTGCTATGGAAGCTAGTTGATTGGAGAGATTAGTATGAGGGAATCAAATATGGCTTCAGAAGAAGGCATTTAACCTGAATGCTGAAGAATGGCTCTTCTCATAGCCGTTAGCACTCATATGCTAAGTGAGCAAGAAGGCTGAGGAAATGTCATAAAACTGCTAATCTACTGCTGCAAGGGGCCTGCCAGCAGGAGGCAGCAGAATTTGACTCAGTGCCAGATGCTAAGGCAAATGGAAGTAGGGAAAGTGAATGAATGATGAGGTGTACATAAAGGATGAAATTCCAGAAGCAAATAGTGTGTCTTGCCTTACCAATGTGACTGGGGCCAGGCCTGCGTTTATTTATGTCTCAAGCCTTATACTTCTGAAAGTATAATTTTGTAGATCTTGGAGATTCTCTAGCCAACACCCTCAT
This sequence comes from Mustela nigripes, assembly GCF_022355385.1. NCBI lineage: Eukaryota > Metazoa > Chordata > Mammalia > Carnivora > Mustelidae > Mustela > Mustela nigripes. Next base: position 90,050,255 of record NC_081558.1, on the reverse strand, counting down.
TTTACCAGGAAAACGGAGGAGTTTGATAAATTATCCAAGGCCACAGAGCTAGTATGTGGCTGATCTGAGACTATAACCGAGTTGCCCTGAAATGGATGTAATCCTCTTTCAATTTGTATCAAGGCTTATCAACTTACTTAGAAGCACATTTCTTTCATGTGTGTATGTCAATACAATAGAGTGGATGGACAAAGAGAATGATGGACTCTGAGATCTCAGGAGGGACATGGGTTATGAGGGTTAAGAAACAGGGACTTGGACATTTGCACATCCTGAGGGAGGTTTCCTTTGGAAATAGGATTGAACTAGAAACGTAAGCTACAATATTTGCCATCCATGCAATAGCTGTCTATGAACCAGCTTCAAAGACCTTCTTAGCTACCAAGGTACCTGCTTCCCATGTCAGTTCTCCTGTTAAACTATTGTCATAAGTGAAAATGACAGGTTTACAGATGACCAAGGACTGACTTTGCAGCAGGATAAAATGGAACCAGCAGAAAAGAAGTCAGCCATCCACCAAATTGAGCTTTCAATCAATTGAAAGCATCTCTATTTCTAGCCAGATTTTCAGTTCAGAAAGATACCAGTCTTAAGAGTAAATATGAATTGTTAGGAGAGACATAAAAGTGTTTTAAAGTAAGTTGCACTGAACCTTCTTATTTATCTGTTTTGGGAAACTTCTCCTTCATCAGAATTAAGTTTCCTCCACCCAGTAAATTTTACTAATTTCCCATGATTCCAGACCACTCAGAGCAATGTTAAAGAGATACGATGTTACCAATCATAGAATTAAGGAATGTTGGCAAGTACATAAAACATTTGATCTGTTTTTAAATAAGATGCGTCTAATCCAGAGAAATAAAGTCACTTGGCCAAGATCATACACACAATAAAGATGGAGAACCAGTCCCAGAAGCAGATCTGCCTCCACACTTTTCTTGCCCAACGAGGGCCTAAGGAACAAGTTTTCTTGGAGAGTGCAGTATGCTCAAGGCTCAAGCTTTAATCTGGGGCAGTCCCAGTTTCCTACCTCAAGTGGGACTTCATTCTAACCTTTCCAATCTTTACCTACAAACACAGTAAAAGATTATGCTTTTTCTCCCAAGCCACAGATATAACAAAGTAACTTTTTCAGTTATTGTCTAAATGAAGTTTTTAAGATACTTATACAGTTTTGTATCATTTTCTTATATGTAATTTCCCTTTTCATGTCTAAATATCTGATCATTTTATGAGTGAATATACTAAAAATATGGCTTTAATGACTACTCTTGAGTTGGAAACTATGGACATATCTACAATAGAGAATGGTAAAGAATAGGATTGGCTGGTAAAAAATATTGCTACTAACATTATCTTGATAATTAATATAATCAGGACTATACTATGAATTAGGAAGGTTTTTAAAGATTTACTTTTAAGTGAGAAAAATCCAAGCTACAATGCTGAATGTAATCTGATTATACTTTGCAAAATCATCTTTTTCTAAAAACAGTTAAAAATTAATGGCCATTGTATTATAATTTGGAATTATGAACAAATTCCATTTTAAAAACTTCTAAACCGTAAACTATTTAATGTATTGATACCATTTAAAATTACACAATTAAATAAAATTATAAATTTAAAATTTGATAGAAGAAAAACTTTTATATATCACTTGGGTAAGAGGCTGGAGGATGCTATCAACCACCGTTCCTAGACCTTACTGTTCAAGAAGTAATGAAGGAGCACCTGGGTGGCTCAGTTAGTTAAGCATTGTCTGCCTTCAGCTCAAGTCATGATCCCAGGGTCCTGGGATCAAGCCCTGCATCTGGCTCCCTGCTCAATGGGGAGTCTTCTTCTCCCTCTCCCCCTCTGCCCCACTCACTCACACACTCTCTCTCTCATGCTCCTTCTCTCAAATAAATATTTTTATTTTTAAAAAAAGAAGTAATGGAGAGCTTTCACAGCACTGTAGGAATGCCAACTAACCAAAAGGAAGAATATTCTAGGAATTTGACTTTTTCATGGCTGATTCCCTGTCAATCTGGATCTGAAATGAATTTGTCACTTCATTTTTATATATTTATAAATTAAAGGCTGAAATGATGGACAGTATCCTCCTGGTTATCCTTACCTGCCATTTAACAGTTTCAGAAATACATACCTGAATTTAGTATCAGAGGAAAAAGATGCAAGCTTCCTCCCAAGACATGCCTTGCATTTTAAAAATCTAAGTACTGCCAATCTTTAAAAAAAAAAAAATAAAGAAAGAAAGAAAGAAAGAAAAGAAAGAAAGAAAGAAAAGAGCGCCTGACTGGCTCAGTGAGTTAAAGCCTCTGCCTTAGGCTCGGGTCGTGATTCCCAGGGTCGTGGGATCAAGCCCCATATTGGGCTTTCTGCTCAGCAGGAAGCCTGCTTCCTCCTCTCTGTCTACATGCGATCTCTGTCAAATAAATAAATAAATAAATCTTAAAAAAATAAAATAAAAAACAACTCTAAGTACTGCCAACATCACCATGCTTTATAGACTCAGTATTTTATGAGAGGCAGGATAATGGAAACTTAGCAAGAAAGGTACTAAGAAATGAGTTTTTAGAGACACTCAAAGCAAGCATCATGAATTCATGTTCTTATACCACCATGACATTTTTTATTAAGTTTATTATTTTAATGCCATTATAGTGAACTTAGTATTATATTATTTTCAGATGTACAATATAGTGATTCAACAATTCTATACATTTCTGAGTGGTCATCAATGATAAGCGTACTCCTTAATTCTTATCACCTATTTAACCCATCCCCCCCCACTGCCCTCCTCTCTGGTAACCAACAGTCTGTTCTCTGTATGTCTTTCTTGGTTTGCTCTCTTTTTCCTCTTGTCCATTTGTTTTGTTCCTTAAATTCCACATGAGTGAAATCATATGGCATTTGTCTTTCTCTGACATATTTCACTTAATATTATATACTCTAGCTCCATCCATCTCATTGTAAATGGCAAGATTTCATTCTTTTTATGGCTGAATAATATTCTATTATACACAAACACAAATTTTTACACACAATCTATCTATGTAAATGTATACAAACATTCTACCTTTTTTATCCATTCATCTATCAGTGCTCACTTGGGATGCTTCCATAGTTTGGCTACTGTAAATAATTCTGCAATAAATGTAGGGGTGCATGTATCCCTTTGTATTAGTGCTTTTTTTGTTTTTTGGGGGATAAATAGCCAGTAGTGTGATTGCTGGATCATAAGGCAGTTCTATTTTCAACTTTTTGTGGAACCTCCAAACTGTTTTCCACAATGGCTGCACCAGTTTGCATTCCTGCCAACAGTGTAAGAGGGTCCCTTTTTCTCCACATCCAAACCAACACCTGATGTTTCTTGTGTTGTTGATGTTAGCCATTCTGACAGGTGTGAGGCAATACTTCACGGTGGTTTCAATTTCTATTTCCCTGATGAGTGATAACTGAGCATCTTTTCGTGTATCTGTTTGCCACCTAGATGTCTTCTGCCTTTAAAAAAAATTAAGTAAACTCTACACCACACTTATGACCCCAAGATCAAGAGTCACATGCTCCTCCAACAGAGCCAGCCAGATGCCTCAGTCTGCCTATGTTTTAAATGGATTATTTGTTTTTTTCTGTGCTTAGCTTTATAAATTCTTTATAAATTTAGTATACCAACCCTTTATCGAATATGTCATTTGTAAATATATTTTCCCATTCCATAGGTTGCCTTTTAGTTACGTTGTTTCCTTTGCTGTGGAGAAGCTTTCTATTTTGATGCAGTCAGTTTATTTTTGCTTTTGTTTCCCACCCTCAGGAGACATACCTAGAAAAATACTGCTATACCAAAGTCAGAGAAATTACTGCCTATCCTCTCTTCTAGGATTTTTATGGCTTTAGGCTCCACATTTAGGACTTTAATCCATCTTGAGGTTGTGTGTGTATGTTTATGGTATAATAAAGTGGTCCAGTTTCACTGTGTTGCATGTAGCTGACCTGTTTTCCCAACAGCATTTGTTGAAAAGACTGTCTTACCATTGGATAGTCTTTCCTGCTTTGTCAAAGATTAATTGACCATATTACTGTGGCTTTATTTCTGGGTTTTCTATTCTGTTCCATTGATCTATGTCTATTCTGTTCCATTGATCCATTCTTTCTAACTCCCCTTGTCCTCCATGCTATTTGTTATGCTCCACAAATAAGTGAAACCATATGATAATTGACTCTCTCTGCTTGACTACCCATTTCTTGATTGCATTGCATTATTTGTTCTTTGCGTTTTGAGTTTGAAAAGTTCTTTATAAATTTTTGTTACTAGCCCTTTATCCGATATGTCATTTGCAAATATCTTCTCCTATTCTGTCAGTTGTCTTTTGGTTTTGTTGACTATTTCCTTTGCTGTGCAAAAGCTTTTTACCTTGATGAAGTCCCAAGAGTTCATTTTTGCCCTTGGATCCCTTGTCTGTGTTGATATATCTAGGAAGAAGATGCTGTGGCTGAGGTCGAAGAGGCCGCTGCCTGTGTTCTCCTCTAGGATTTTGATGGATTCCTCTCTCATATCTAGATTCTTCATCCATTTTGAGTCTATTTTTGTGTATGGTGTAAAAAAAATGGTCCAGTTTCATTCTTCTACATGTGGCTGTCCAATTTTCCCAACACCAATTGTTGAGAAGTCTCTTTTTTCCATCAGATAGTCTTTCCTGCTTTGTTGAAGATCATCTGACCACAGAGTTGAGGGTCCATTTCTGGGGTCTCTAGTTTGTTCTATTGATTTGCGTGTCTATTTTTGGGCCAGCACCACACTATCTTGATGATTATAGCTTTGTAATAGAGCTTGAAGTCTGGAATGTTTATGCCACCAGCTTTGGTTTTCTTTTTCAACATTCCTTTGGTTACGTGGGGTCTTTTCTGGTTCCATACAAATTTTAGGGTTATTTGTTCATTTCTTTGAAAAAAGTTGATGGCATTTTTGATAGTAATTGCACTGAACGTGTAAATGGCTTTGGGTAGCATAAACATTTTCATAATATTTGTTCTTCCAAATGTTCCAATAGCATGGAACGTTTTTCCATTTCTTTGTGTCTTCCTCAATTTCTTTCATGAGTAACCTATAGTTTTTGGAGTACGAATTCTTTGCCTCTTTAGTTAGATTTATTTCTAGGTATCTTATGGGTTTGGGTGCAATTGTAAATGGGATCAACTCCTTAATTTCTCTTTCTTCTGTGTTGTTGTTGACATATAGAAATGCAACTGATTCCTCTGCATTGATTTTATATCCTGCCACTTTCCTGAATTCCTATGTGAGTTCTAGCAATTTCGGAGTGGAGTGTAATAAAGATCAGAGCAGAAATCAATGAAATAGAAACCAAAAGAAAAGTAGAACAGACCAATGAAACTAGGAGTTGGCGCTCTGAAAGAATTACTAAGATTGATAAACCCCTGGCTAGACTTATCAAAAAGCAAAGCAAAGGGACCCAAATAAAATCATGAATGAAAGAGGAGAGATCACAACAAACACCAAAGAAATTCAATTATAAGAACATACTATGAACAACTATATGCTCATAATTAGACAATCTGGAAGTAATGGATGCATTCCTAGAGACATATAAACTACCAAAACTGAACCAGGAAGAAATAGAAAACCTGAACAGACCCATAACCAACAAGGAAATTGAAGCAATAATCAAAAATCTTCCAACAAATAAGGAGTCCAGGGCCAGATGGCTTCCCAGGAGAATTTTACCAAACATTTAAAGAAGAATTAATACCTATTCTTCTGAAATTATTAAAAAAAATAGGAATGGAAGGAAAACTTCCAAACTCGTTTTATGAGGCCAGCATTACCTTGATCCTAAAACCTGACAAAGACCCTACAAAAAAGAATTACAGACCAATATCCATGATGAACATGGATGCAAAAATTCTTACCAAAATACTAGCCAATAGGTTCCAACAGTACATTTAAAGGATTATTCACCACAACCAAGTGGGATTTATTCCTGGGCTGCAAGTTTGGTTCAACATGAGCAAAGCAATCAAGGTGATACAGCACATTAATGAAAGAAAGGACAAGAACCATATGATCCTCTTAATAGATGCAGAAAAAACATTTGACATAGTAAAGCATCCTTTCTTAATTAAAACTCTTCACAGTGTAGGGATAGAGGGCACATAACTCAATATCATAAAAGCCATTTATGAAGAACCCACAGTGAATATCATTCTCAATGGGGAAAAACAGAGCTTTTCCCCTAAGTTCAGGTACATGGCAGGGATGCCCACTATCACCACTGCTGTTCAACAGAGTACTAGAAGTCCTAGCCTTAGCAATCAGACAACAAAAAGAAATAAAAGGCATCTGAATCAGCAAAGAAGTAAAACTCTTAAACTGTGCATATGATATGATACTTTATGTGGAAAACCAAGATTCCACCCCAGAATTTTCTACTTTTAAAGATTGCTTGGCTATTTAGGGTCTTTTATGGTTCCATACTAATTTTAGGATTGTTTGTTCTAGTTCTGTGAAATATGCTGTTGGTGTTTTAATAAAGATTGCATTAAATCTGTAGATAACTTTGGGTAGCACTGACATCTTAATATTTTTTCTTCCAACCAATAAGCATGGAATATCTCTCCGTTTGTCAATGTTTTTTTGTTTCTAGAGCACAGGTCTTTCACCTTTTGGTTAGGTTTATTTCTAGGTATCTAATTTTTGGTGCAATTGTAAATGGGATTATTTTCTTAATTTCTTCTTCTGCTTCATTATTAGTGTATAGCAATGCAACAGATTTCTGTGTATTGATTTTATACCCTATGAATCTACTGAAGAAATTCATCAGTTCTAGTAGTTTTTTTGGTGGAGTCTTTTCAGGTTTTATACACATAGCACCATGTCATCTGCAAATAGTGAAACTTTTACTTCTTCTTTACCAGTCTGGATGCCTTTTATATTTTTTTGTTCTTGTCTAATCACTATGGCTAGGACTTCCATGTACTATGTTGAATAAAAGTGGTGAGAGTGGGATGTCTGGGTGGCTCAGCCGGTTAAGCTTCTGCCTTCGTCTCAGATCATGATCCCAGGGTCCTGGGATTGAGTCCTGCATCAGGCTCCTTTCTCAGCAGACAGCCTGCTTCTCTCTGCCTGTTGATCCCCCTGCTTGTGTTCTCTCTTGCACTCTGTCTCAAAATCTTAAAAAAAAAAAAAAGGTGGTGAGAATGGACATCCTTTTCTCTTTCCTAACCTTAGGGGAAAAGCTCTCAGTTTTTCTGCATTAAGGATGATGTTTTCTATGGGTTTTTCATCTAAGATGAAAATGTTGAGATATGTTCCCTCTAAACCTACTTTGTGGGAAGGTTTTTACCATGAATGGATGTTGTATTTTGTCAAGTGGTTTGTCTGCATCTATTGAAATGAACATATGGTTTTCATCTGTTCTCTTGTTGATATATCATGTTAATTTGTGAATACTGAACCACCCTTGCCTCCTGGGAATAAATCCCACTTGATCATGGGGAGGCTTTAAAAAAAATATATTGTTTGATTTGGTTTGCTAGTATTTTGTTGAGAATTTCTGCATCTACGTTCATCAGAGATGGCCTTTAGTTCTTTGTGATGGTTTTATGTTTGGTATGAGGTAATGCTGGCCTCATAGATCCTCGTCTATATTTTGGAATAATTTGAGAAGAACAGGTATTAGCTCTAAGTATTTGATAGAATTCACCTGGACTTTTGTTTGTTGGGAGTTTTTGGATTATTGATTCAATTTCATTGTTGGCCATTAGTACTTTCAAATTTTCTATTTCTTCCTGCTTCAGTTTTGGTATATTATATGCTTCTAGGAATTTATCCATTTCTTCTAGATTGTCCAATTTGTTGGCACATAATTTTTCATAATATTCTCTTATAAATGTCTATATTTGTCATGTTGGTTATTAAGTAAGCTTTTAAAAAATTTTATTTATATATTTGAGAGAGACACAGTGACAAAGAACACAAGCAGGGGGAACGGGAGAGGGAGAACCAGGCCTCCCGCCGAGCAGGGAGCCCGATGCAGGGCTTGATCCCAGGACCCCACTTTCATGATCCGAGCCAAAGGCACATGCTCAACGACTGAACCACCCAGGTGCCCCTATCATGTTGGTTATTATTCTCTTTCTTTTGTGACTTTAAGTCCACTTTTTTTTTTTTTTTTTAATGAGTCTGGCTAGGGAGTCATCAATTTAACCTTTTCAAAGAACCAGCTACTGGTTTCATTGATCTGTGATGTTTTTTAGATGTCCCTCAAATCAGAGAATCAACTCTTCACCAGTTTTTAGAAAAATTAGGTAGCTATATAAAAAATTATAGAGTATGCTCTTTCAGGTATGAGCCAAGCTTTGTATTAAGAGTTTGGGGCCTGTACACCAGAAGGCCATATACAAAATACTCAATATTAATCAGTATTTATTTAGTTCATGAAATTCCTTAAGGACATAAAAAAGATAAATTCTACAGTACCTTAAATTTCTATACTTTATGAATGTTCACAAAGTATTATGTACCCTCCCTTTTTTCTTTATAAATTTTTTATTTTTTTATAAACGTATAATGTATTATTAGCCCCAGGGGTACAGGTCTGTGAATCGCCAGGTTTACACACTTCACAGCACTCACCATAGCACATACCTTCCCCAATATCCACCACCCTCTCCCGATCCCCATCCCCCCAGCAACCCTCGGTTTGTTTTGTGACATTAAGAGTCTCTTATGGTCTGTCTCCCTCCTGATCCCATCTTGTTTCATTTATTCTCTTCTACCCCTCAAACCCCCCATGTTGCATCTCCACTTCCTCATATGAGGGAGATCATATGATAGTTGTCTTTCTCTGACTGACTTATTTCACTAAGCACAATACCCTCTAGTTCCATCCACGTCATCACAAATGGATGGATTTCATTTCTTTTGATGGCTGTATAGTATTCCATTGTATATATATATACCACATGTACCCCCCCTTTTTAATGAACAGCTTTTATAGTGAGTAAAGCTGACATTATTATTCCCACTTTACAGATGGAGAATCTCTCACAGAGGTTTGGCCAAGCTTACTCAAAGGACAAGGATCCAAAACCAAGTCTTCAAACTTAATCTAGTGCTTTCCCTTTACTGCCTCTTCCAGGTTACTTTGATTAGACTTTGCCTAATGGCAGAAAAATGAACTTGATACCCTCTCACAGACTTCTTCAGGCCAAAAAATCTCAAGAGGTTGATAGTAAGATTAGAGTAGTATTTAGTAAATATGCAAAGTTTTAATAGTATGATACTAGTGAATTGCAAATTCATCGTAAGAAAAAATATTCCCATCAGATTTCTTAATAACTGACTAAAGCATATTATGCACCATCATTTGTAACTGTGAGAGAAAGAATAAGGAACAGAAGGTTAGGACAGATGTTCGTTAAATAGACATAAAAGCTATTGATCTAGGGGCACCTGGGTGGCTTAGTCAGTTGAGTGTCCGACTCTTGATCTCAGCTTGCATTATGATCTTGGGGTCCTGGAATCAACCCCCACGTCAGGCTCTGTGATTGGCAGGGAGTCCACTTGGGATTCTTTCTCTCGCTCTGCCCGTCCCCAACCTGCTCATGCACGTTCTCTCTCAAATCTTTTTTTAAAAAGCTATTGATCTAATAAGCAAATCTATAAGAAAGGCTGTCCTTCACCTGGGTTTGCAGTTAGTTATAAACTATGATTGCCTCATCACTCATGCTCATTAGGGAAGCCAGTATGCAAAGAGAATCACTTTCTACGGTACAGAGTAAGCCAAAAACAATAATATAGGAATGCAAGTATATGGAAAAATTAAATTTCTCAGGGATTCAAAGAAATAAAAAGTAAAGTAAGATACCATGTTTTATGTATGAATCTGCAATTTTTCTTCTTTAACAGTTAACACTTAATGTTGGGAGAGCACATTGAAACAGACAACCTCCCATAGTCCTACAGGAATTACAATTGGAGTCAGCTTTTTGGAAGCATTCTGAAGTTGTTTATTAAAAATGTATGTATTTAACCAGTAATTTAACTTACACTAATTTATACTAAAAAATTCACAAATAGACTAATGCGCAAAAATGAACATTTTATGAAGGCAAAAAATGGTAAGATCTCATTTAACAAAAGGAGAGCATTAATAAATTCTCAGACATCTATATAAAACTATACTATTCAGCCCTTAATAATTCATGTTCTTAGGGGTGCTTGGGTCACTCAGTCAGTTAAGCGTCTGACTTTTGATTTTGGGTCAGGTCACAATCTCAGGGGTGTAAGAGGAAGTCCCATGTCAGGCTCTGCATTCAGCAGGGAGTTTGGTTGAGATTTGCTCTCTCCCTCTGCCTCTGTCCCTCCCCTGCTCATGTGTTCTCTCTCCCTCTAAAATAAATAAATCTTTTAAAAAAACTCATGTTATCAGTGACTATCTAATGCCATAAATTATAATATTAGAAAAAATGTAGGGCATATATTCTTAAAGCATAATCCCAATTTTATAAAACAATAAATATGTATTTAAATGCTTGTAAATTATACTGGAATGAAAAACTCTAAACTCTTAACCAATGGTTTTTTCTTGATGCTGATTTTTGATGCATGGAAGATTGCCTTATCTCACTGTTACAATGAAACTTTGGAACTTCTTATAGTATCAATATGAGAATATACTGCATAGGCTTCTTGAGCTTTTTTTTGGTGAGTATGTATTTTAAATGGTGGGAAATGACCTACTGATGAATATCGATGGCTTTGATCCCAAAGCCATCCTTCCCAGAGCTGATGGGAAGGGGTCTTAATACATGTACCTCAAGCCCCTATATACTGGACCCCAACAAGACAGCAGTTATGTGTTACTTCCTTTTAAAATTAAGTCTGGGGAAAACTCTTCTGAAGAATTGTTAAACTTATCAAGCAATGAGAATTGTATCACTGCCTTGATTGGCTGGAGAGTTCAGAAATGCTCACTAATAACCTTTTGCCTGGGTCCAGGTGTTTACATAAAGGATTTTAGGAAAATTTGGAGGGGGGGTGGTTGGTCGGTTTTGTTTTAAATGGGAAAGAATACAGATCCCAGAATCTAGATATCCAAAGGCAATGATCTCCCTCTGGGGTAACGAATGTCTCATTTTGTAATTAGGCACTTGCCATTAAGTGTTCAAGAATTTCACTAAAGTGCCTATAAGACCCACTCTTCACCTTCTTCCATGCCTACCACAGTCCTCATCTTTACTCGTCTCTTTTTAATTTGCTGCTTACGCTTAACCTACAAAGCTGGCAAAGTCTGAGCTTGCCTGTAAATTCCATTAGTTGACCTTTTAATTTTTGTGTCGTTTGGTTTGTGAACTGTACATACAGACATTTGATTGAACCTGGAATGTTTTCCAAATGCTAGTATGTAACTAGCCAACAAATCTGTTTGCAGTTTATTCAAAATAGTCAAACCTACCTTCAGCAGGTCAGCTTCTGAACAGACAAGACTGCCAGACTATTAGCATATTTTACAAAGAGTGTCAGGAAATGAGAGCTAGCTTGCATCTCTGGTACAAATCTGGGATTATGGAAGGTAGATATTCAGAAAATCAGCCTCTTTGTGGGTCTTGAACTTCTCTCCTCTCCTTCCATGTCAATCTCACTGCCTACTCAGTTACTATCCCTATGATATAATGACCTATATTGGGGTTATTGAACTTAAAAGACCATACAGCACCATAAGAGTCCACAGGGCACATTCAGATTAAAGTAGACCAAAAAAGCTGTCAAAAATGAATTACAGCCAGAAATAAGATTCACATGCACATTTTCTTAAAAAAAAAAAAAAGAAAGAAAGAAAATCTATTTTTAATAAAAAAATTCAAAACATAATGGAATGTGAAAATTATAGAAAAAGTATAGAACATGATTTGGCAAGTTGCAGACAACTGACATCATTCTGATGAGGACCCTCCCATGCATGACTGTCCATGGTGACCAAGGCTGTATGCATAGGATGTTTCCTCCCTGCATCTGTGGCCATGGCACAGACAATCTTAATGAAATAAGCTTCTCTCACAGGTCCCAAACAGCAATGTCAAGAATTGTCAATGCCACAGCTTCATGTGTGTAGCTAGTCAGTCTAGTCAGTCTAGTCAGCTAGGCAGCTATAGAAATGTCTATTATTAATCAGAAATGTTCTTAAAAAGTTATGTCTTAATATTTATTCTAAGTCAAACATTCAAATACAGTGTGAATATACTATTTGGCACCATAACTCATCCAACGGAGGAAGACAAGACCATTTCCCATAGATGATGTCCAAAAGAACACTCATTTTATAGTTCATTAAATGTTCATTTTATGCAGTTTCTGTAGTTTTGTTATATTTAATAAACCTTAGAGAAATGAGGCATACACATATCCTGAATGTGTAAATATAATACAAGGTAGAAGGAATTCAACAACTACTGAACACTTGCTGTGCTTCAGTTCCTGTACTTGTACTGTGTAGAATTGGTCTTTATATCCTCACTTTTAGCTGCTTCTAAGAGTAGTTTTGTTTCACTTTATAGATGGGGGGGGGACCTCAAATGCTACAAAGGTTTATTAAGAAGAGAGTTAAAATGTGACTCTAGGCATGTCTGACTTTGAAGTAAATAGCTCCTTGTACCTCTAGCCAACAGTAGTAGAGACGCCAGGGTAGAGTGGTTTGATTATGCAGTAAAGAAGACCATAGGGGACAGAATATTGAATATGCCTTTTCACCACTCTCTGGGTAGGATCAGTATCTGAAAATTCTTTCCATTTGTTTTCATGTGAAATTTCCTTAGTAAGCAATTATCAGTGTATTTGTTCTCTTCTCTCAGCAAAGAGGGAAATGAGTCAAAAAGTTGAAAAAGAGAAAACCCTTGATTTAGAAAATTTATAAATTCCATTTCCCAATTAAGATTCCACTCTAAAAATACTGCTCTTGAAGACCGGAGTTCTATTTTTAAAAACTGCAACTTGCAATGATCTAAACAATGACTTTTAAATTTCTTAAGGAGTTCTAAAATACATAAAATCTAAAGTGCCCTTTCCTTGTTTACACACACACACACACACTACCAAAAAGAAAAAAAATCTGGCAAATACATCTCTTAGGGACATCTTATTGTCATAGAAAGCAAGAAGACTTTAAGACTAATGGGAATATGTCAAAAAGACAGAGGAACAAATGCCTGGGTGGCTCAGTCAGTTAAGTATCTGGCTCTTGGTTTGGGTTCAAGGTCATGATCTCATGGTCACAGGATTGAGCCCCATGTCTGGCTCCAAGCTTAGCAAGAAGTCTGCTTAAAGATTCTCTCCCTCTGCCATCCCTCCCCACCTCAATGTACATGCTCTCACTCTCTTTAAAAAAAAAATAAAGAAACTAATTAAAGAGGCTTCTACGGCCAAATTTAGTCAAAAAGAAGGACTCTAATTGACTAATAAAAGTAAATAAAAATCTACGAGTATACAGTAACTTGCATTTAAAAAAAGGGAAATACTTATAACTCAGTCATATTTCCACTCTTGTTGTAGCCTCTGATTTGATAATTAGTGATGTGTTTGTGTTCCTTTCACACTGAATTTTTGTTCTTATATGCTTTTCTATTATAAAAGTAAAAAACATGAAGCACCACAGTGTGAAATGCTTTTGATGGCAGAGAAGAAATTATTCTTCAGACATCCATCACTTTTTTAAGGCTATAAGGAGGAGGAAATGAGAAGAAAAAAAGAAATGGAAACAATTCATGTTATATTTGGAGTTTCAGATAAAAAGGCAGGAGATTTTCCCCAACTTTACATTGACTTTTGCACCATGTCTTGAATTGGCTGTATTCTCCATTTACAAAGTTCAATAATTTGTAAAATTAAGATTGTAAAAAAATTGAACATTCCTGAAGGAAGGAGGTAGTAAAGAAGAGTCAATAATAACAGAAGCTGAAAGGTAGAGTACTGATATCATGAGACCTCTCAGTGCTTCTAGCAGAGTGGCACAACTGAAAAACACACCAGGATCAAGTCAGGGTTCCTAGATAGGATTCTTAACCCTGCCACATGCTAGCTGTGTGTCCTGGAGAAGCCCTTTACCCCTTGCATTATTGTTTTTTTAATAAAGGTGTTGGTCTCCATGACCTTCATACCTATTCAATGAACCCATGAATGTCTAAACTTCTATTTCCCTTGTGCTGCATGGCCTTAGGTGAATTAACTTCCCTGTACCTCAGGTTCCTCATCTGTAAAATAGGGTTGTTAACAGTCCCTATTACTTGTGCTTGGCTGTGCTTGGCTGCTGTGAGAATTTAATATTATAGGTAAAGTAGAATATTGGAACAGTGCCTAGAACATAGTAACCATGCCAAACTGTTTACTATCATTCTTACAATAAAAAAAGAAATAATAATTGCAATTTGTCATTCATCCAAAAGTTTCTCCAAAAGCTAATAACCCTTCAAAGAGCAATTCTGATCCTTCATTATTCTGATAGGCATTGCCTCTACCTGCCTCCCTTGTCTCCTATGATACTGTCTTGTGATAGCTCCCGGATGTCCACAGTATTTTAGAATGAGGTAACTTAACAGCATCCTGCTCCAAACCATGATATAGGGCCATTTCTTTTCAGGAGTGAAAAAAAAAGGAAAGAGTGGCTAAAACAGGTCTAACAAATTGAACTTTTCAATGAAAGTAAAAAAGAGACTAAGCAAAGGAAAACCAAGCATTAGAAGAAAAACCAACTGACCAGAGAGCCCAGCATTCATGATTCAGATAGGCAGGTCTTGTTATAAGATTGATGGAATGAAGATAAAAGCTGAAGCTGGATACAAGCAGTTCATGATACTGTTGTTTTTTAAATATTAATAATCCTCAACTGATAATCTAATGGTTGAAAATCCAATGGCTGAAAATAAAATCTTATTCTCCATGATACCTGTGTAGATGACAGAAAGGTTCCTGGTTGAAGAGTAATCTATCAAATACCTTATCTATGCTCCATATAACCATGTCAAGAGCTTTATCTTTAATATCTTAAGAAATTATATTTATTTAGGCAGGTCCTGACCATGAACATAAAGGGAGCATCAAGTTTGTAGAATTACTTCATGTCCCCATTTTACATTATTATTTCAGGACTTGCCCCTACGGAAGGTAAGAAGGGAAAGACAATAAAGTCAAGGTAAAAATAAATAAATAAATAAACCTTAATCTCCTAATTACTCAACTATCCTTTCCCTCTGCAAGTACCTTAACAAAATGTAAAATGCGATCTTTTTCTAAAATTATGTAATTTTTTTTTTAAATAATGAGTCAGAAGTATCACTGTCTTTGGAATGTCCTCTGGGTTAGAACTCTTTAAAAAGAAAACATTACTTCAGGGACATGAAAACAAATAATGCCCAAAGAATGTAAAAACCACAAGGGAAATGAGACAAAGCAAAGAATTATGGAATATATTTTATGCAAAGATGTCCCTTTTTTAGTCCACAGCTAGGAGGAGGAGGTTAAATAATGACTGAAGTTTAGATAAAGGGAGAAAAAAAATCTAAAAAGGAACACTGTTACTCACTCAAAGGTCTATTCCAGCTTAATAGTCCATGAGGCACATATTGATGATATTCTCATCTGTCAATCCAGTTGCTCAACAGATATACTGAATTCTCAGTATATGTGCGAGGCAGAGGGGAATGAGGAATTGAAAGGATTGAGTATTGGAGGCAGAGGGGAATGAGGAATGAGAACAATGTATACCGCCCCCACAATGTGCAAAGTATGAAGGGATTACACAGGTAACAACTAGGCCACATTAAGGGGTAGAACCAAACATCAGAAGAGTAAAGGCTTGAACCCATGTTGGGCCAGGAGGGAGGTAGATGGCAGCAGAGTTGGGGACCTTGTTTCATCTGGTCCCTCAAATTTAGCTGTGTATCTATCAAACCATTCTGAATACGCATGAATGCAAACGGAGATGTAAGAAGATTTATCTAGATCCCACAAAGAGAAAAATGACTACTTTGTGCAAGTAGGAGGTATGGACACTTGAATCTTTGGGGGAAATATGTCAAGGTAAACAGAGTGGGGAGGGAGCCTCCATACGCTGGCCACTGGAAAGTGATACAGCACTGGAGCAAAAAATTGGGTCCCTTGGAAATATTGCTCTAGTGAGAGGCACCTCCTTCTGAAAAGGGCACAAAGGATGAATAGGGCAGAATTCTAGGTGGATAATTGTGGTCTCAGGTTTCTAGGATTCTCAGAATGAACAAAGGAGCCTGAACTGATAGACTGCAGTGGAGCAGGGAGACTAGTTAGGGTCAGTGATCCCAGAAGGGATTCTCAGTTCCAGTCACCATAAGCTGTGAGCAGAGTTAGTAGGGAGACTGCCCTCTGCCTGACCACCCTGAAAAGGATGAGAAGGTGCGGGCTTTTTAACATCCTAGAGAAGATATTAAAACAGCTTGCCCCCATGGTAGGGAGAGCTCTCAGGATAATGTAGCCCATGAAAGGACATTGCAGCAGCCCTCAACATGACCAAGGAGCTGTGGAAGAGGGTGCATGAGCAAGCCCATGGCCACTAGGAGTCGTGGAGTTACAAAGCACAGAGACAATCACAGGTCCCTGTAACTCCCCCAGAAGAAGCACAGTCAGCAGAAGCTGCAGGATTCGGCAGTTTGGCACACAAAGAGCATGCACCCACAACTGGGCAACAATTCTCAGAGCATTGTGACCCCCAAAGTGATACTGGGGCAGCACCCAGCATGATCCAGGAGCTGTGGAACAGGGTATATGTGCAAGCCCATAGTTGCTAACCACTGCAAAGTCATAAAGCAGAGATACTCATGGGTCCCCATGACTCTCCTGGAAAAGGTGTGGCAGGAACGAATTGCATGAATCTGTGAAGTGTGGTATGTGCAGAGGTGGAGATGGTTTGACCTGGAGGATTTGTTAAAGGAGGGGAGATGGTGACACTGCAGCTCTGGGCCAGAGATTCCCACACAGCCATATTTGCTCTGACCCTCTAAAGAGAAGTGGAAAGACACCAGGGAACAAAAGCCACACAGCTAATCAGCTCATATTAAGCCTACCCCTCTGACAAGGAGTGGGGCAACTCCGCACAGGCAAAGACACCTGAGAAGGAAAGGAGCAGGCCTCTTTCTAGAAGACAGACTGAAAGAAAAGGTGAATAATAAGTTTATTTTCCAAAGGATTGTTAAACTCCAGTACCAGGGAGAAATAATATAGGGAGAGCCAGGTGTTCCCTCACAACACGTTTATACTTTAGGCTAAAATTTTACATTTCTTTTTTAGTTTCTTTTGTTTTTTTCTTTTTTTTCCTTTTTTCTCTTTACCTTGTTCCCATTTGAAATATTATTTCCCAACCTATTCTTTTAAGTTCCTTAACTTGTATTTTTTGACATGTTATATTTTATAGATTTATGCCCTATACTAGCCCATTCTTCATGCTATTCAATGTTATCAGGGTATATATATAAGTTCTGATTTCTCTGCAATATTGTATTCTAACACACAGACCAAAAATCAATCAGGAATAGGAAGATCACCCTGCTTTGTCTACCCTGAGAGATTATAATCTCTTGCCCCACCCCCTCTTTTTTATTTTTAATTTTCATTTATTATTTATTACTTATTATTATATTTATGTTTAATTTATTTTTTATTTTTATTTTTATTTACTTTTTTATTGTTTTATTGTTTTGGATCATCTTGGCTTTGGTGGCATATCTGTGGTAACTTTTGACCACTTCGGATTTTTTCTAAGGAGCACTTTGCATGGACTATGGTTGTTATTTTAGACTGTTCATTTGCTCAATCATCCCTCAACAGAATGACCAGGAGGAATTCCCAACAAAGAAAAGAACCAGAGACAACGTCCTCTGCCACAGAACTAATGGATATGGCTATAAGCAAGATGTGAGAGACAGACTTCAGGATAGTAATCATAAAGTCAATAAAAAAACTATTAGTGACAATATAGAATTTCAAAGGGCAGAAATGAGATCTAATCAGGCCAAACCTAAAAACACTATCAATGAGATGCAGTCTAAACGGATACTATAACAGCCAGAGTAAATGAGGCAGAAGAATGAATCAGTGATCTAGAAGATAAGTTGATAGGAAGGAAGAAAGCTGAGGAAGATAGGGATAGGCAGCTAGTAGCCCATGAAAACACTTAGATCAAAAATGCCATGAAATGTTCCAATACCAGAATTATTGGGATCCCCGAGGGAGTGGGATGGGGGATTAGAAGGTATATTTGAGCAAATCATGGCTGAGAACTTCCCTAATCTGGGGAAGGAAACAAGTATTCATGTCCAAGAGGCAGAGAGGAACTCTCCCACAATCAATAAAAATAAACACCCCGACGTATAATAGTGAAACTTGTAAATCTTTAGAGCCAAGGAAGCTATCCTGAGAGCAATTAGGGGGAAGAGAATTCTACAGAGGGAGAACATCAGAATAACATCAGACCTATTCACAGAGACCTGGCAAGCCAGAAAGGGCTGACAAGACATATTAAGGGTACTAAATGAAAAGAACATGCAGCCAAGAATACTTTATCCAGCAAGGATGTCATTCAGAATATAGATAAAGAGCTTCCAGGACAGGCAGAAACTGAAAGGATCTGTGACCACCCTTCAAGAAATATTAAGGGGGATTCTGTAAGCAAAGAGAGACCCCAAGAGTAATATAGACCAGAAATTAATAGAGGCAACCTATAGAAACAGGCAATACAGTGGCACTAAATTCCTATCTTTCAATAGCTACTCTCAAAATGAACGGGCCCCATGCTCCCATCAAAAGACACAGGGTTTCAGACTGTGTCTAAAGGACCCATTCATATGCTGTCTACAAGAGGCTAATTTTGAACCTAAAGACACCTCCAGATTCAAGTGAGGGGATGGAGAACCATCTACTGTGCCAACAGACCTCAAAAGCAAGTTGGGGTAGCAATTCTCATATCAGACAAATTAGATTTTAAACCAAAGACTGCAGTAAGAGATGAAAAGGGACACTATATCATACTTAAAGGGTCTATCGATCAAGAAAACCTAACAACTATAAATATCTATTCCCCCAACATGGGAGCAGCCAACTACATAAATCAACTAATAACCAAAATAAACAATCATATTAATAAAAAAAATTAATAGTAGGAGACGTCAACACTCCACTCTCAGCAACAGACAGATCCTCTAAGCATATCAACAAAGAAACAAGAGCTTGAAGAACACATTTGACCAGATGGACTTTGTAGATACATACAGAACATTCTATCCTAAAACAAGAGAATACTCATTCTGATTCAATGAACACAGAACTTTCTCCAGAATAGGTCACATACTGGGTCACAAATCAGGTCTCAACAGACCAAAAGACTGGGATTATTCCCTGCATACTTTCAACCACTTTACTTTGAAACTGGAACTCACCACAAGGAAAAATTTGGAAGGAACACAAACACTTGGAGGTTAAAAAGCATCCTGTGAAAGAATGAATAGGTCAACCAGTAAATTAAAGAGGAACTTAATTCATGCAAACCAATGAAAATGAAAATACATTGGTTCAAAACCTATGAGATACTGCAACGGCAGTCCTTGGAGGGAAGAACCTAGCCATCCAAGCCTCTCTCAAAAGAAATCCCAAAATGCACAAGCTAACCTTACACCTAAAGGATCTGGAGGAAGAACAGCAAATAAAGCCTAAACCAAGCAGGAGAACTGAATTAAGATTAGAGCAGAAATCAATGAAATAGAAACTAGAAGTGCAGTAGAAAAGATCAACGAAACTAGAAGCTGGTTCTTTGAAAGAATAAGATTGATAAACCTCTAGCCATATTTATCCAAAGGGAAAAGAAACTCATAAAATAATGAACAAAGGGGGAGGAATCAGGACCAATACCAAGGAAATAGACAATTGTTAGAACTTATTACAAGCAACTATATGCCAACAAACTAGGCAATCTGGAAGAAATGGACGCATTCTAGACACTTATAAACTACCAAGATTGAACAAGAAGAAATAGATAGTCTGAACAGACCAATAACCAGCAAGGAAACTAAAACAGTACTCAAAAACCTCCCAACAAACAGGAGTCGAGGGCCAGATTGCTTCCCAGGGGAATTAAAAAAAAACATTTAAAGAAGAAATTATACCTATTCTCTTGAAGCTGTTCCAAAAAACAGAAAAGGAGGGAAAACTTCCAAACTTGTTCTAGGAGGCCAGCATTACCCTGATCCCAGAACCAGACAAAGACCCCAACAAAAAGAAGAACTACAGACCAATATCCCTGAAGAACATGGGTGCAAAAATACTCAACAAGATCCTAGCCAATAGGATCCAACAGTACATTAGATTATTCGCCACAACCAAGTGGGATTTATTCCTGGACTGCAAGCATGGTTCAACAACTGCAAATCAATCAACAATGTGATATACTATATAAATAAAAGAAAGGACAAGAACCATATGATACTCTCAGTAGGTGCAGAAAAAGCTTTTGACATAGTACCAAATCCTTTCTTGATTAAAACTCTTTACAGTGTAGGGATAGACAGACTATATATCAATGTCATAAAGCGATCTATGAAAAATCCCAAAACAAATATTCTCAATGGCAAAAACAGCTTTTCTGCTATTGTCAGGAACACGACAGGGATATCCACTATCATCACTGCTGTTCAACACAGTACTAGAGGTCCTAACCTCAGCAACCAGACAATAAAAAGAAATAAAGTGCCTCCAAATCCGCAAAGTAGTAGTCAAATTCTCACTCTCTGTAGATGACATAATACTCTCTGTGCAAAACTCAAAAGACTCCACCTCAAAATTGCCAGAACTCATATAGGAATTCAGCAATGTGGCAGGATACAAAAGCAATGCACAGAAATCAGTGGCATTTCTATATAAGAGCAAAGAGAAGAAAAAGATATTAAAAAGTTGGTCCCATTTACAATTGCACCAAAATCCATACTACACTTAGGAAGCAAGTGAACCGAAGAGGCAAAGGATCTGTACTCAGAAAACAATAGAATACTCATGAAAGAAATTAAGAAAGAATTTTTTCCCAAAGAAATGGGAAAACATTCCATGCTCAGGGAACATTTGGAAAAACAAATATTGTGAAAATGTCTATGCTACCTAGAGCAATCTACACATTCAATGCAATCAC
This sequence comes from Mustela nigripes, assembly GCF_022355385.1. NCBI lineage: Eukaryota > Metazoa > Chordata > Mammalia > Carnivora > Mustelidae > Mustela > Mustela nigripes. The sequence continues at coordinate 90,029,040 of NC_081558.1, read as the reverse complement.
TTTCAAAATACCATCCACTTTTTTCACAGAGCTGGAACAAATAATATTAAAGTTTGTATGGAACCAGAAAAAAAAGAACCCAAATAACCTAAGGAAAGTTGAAAAAGGAAATCAAAGCTGGTGGCATCATAATTCCAGACAAGTTTTATTACAAAGCTATACTCAGGCAAACAGTATGGTACTGGCACAAAAACAGACACATAGATCGATGGAACAGAATAGAGAACTCAGAAATGAACCCTCAACTCTATGAGCAACTAATCTTCGACAAAGAAGGAAAGAATATCCAATAGAAAAAAGACAGTCTCTTCAACAAATGGTGTTGGGAAATCTGGACAGCCACAGGCAGAAGGATGAAACTGGACCATTTCTTTACACCATAAATAGAAATAGAACCCAAATGGATGAAGAACCTAAATGTGAGATAGGAGTCCATCAAAATCCTAGAGGAGAACACAGGCAGTAACCTCCGTGATCATGGCCGCAGCAACTTCTTGCTAGACACATCTGCAAAGGCAAGGGAAACAAAGGCAAAAATGAACTTAGGACTTCATCAAGATAAAAAGCTTTTGCACAGCAAAGGAAAAAATCAATAAAACCAAAAGATAACCAACATAATGGGAGAAGATATTTGCAAATAACATATCAGATAAAGGGTTAGTATGCAAAATCTGTAACTTATGAAACTCAGCACCCAAAAAACAATAAAGAAATGGGCAGAAGACAGGAACTGACATTTCTACAAAGAAGAGATCCAAATCTCTGAAAAAATGCTCAATATCACTCAGCATCAGGGAAAGACAAATCAAAACCACAGTGAGATACCACCTCACACCAGTCAGAATAGCTAAAATTAGTAAGTCAGGAAACAACAGATGTTGGCAAAGATACAGAGAAAGGAGAACCTTCCTAGGCCATTGGTGGGAGTACAAGCTAGTGCAGCCACTGTGGAAAATAGTATAGCGGTTCTTCAAAATTTGAAAATAGACCTACTCCATGACCCAGCAATTGCACTACTGGGTATTTACCCTAAAGAGACAAATGTAGTGATCCAAAGGGGTACGTGCACTCCAATATTTATTGCAACAATGTCCAAAATAGCCAAAATATGGAGAGATCCTAGATGTCCATCAATAGATGGATAAACAATAGATGAATGGATAAAGAAAATGTGATATATGTCTACAATTGAATATTATTCAGCCATCAAAAAGAACAAAAGCTTGCCATTTGCATGATGTGGATGGAACTAGAGGTATTATGCTATATGAAGTAAGTCAATCAGAGAAGGGCAATTAGCACGGAATCTCACTGATATGTGGAATTTTAGAAACAAAACAGAGGATCATAGAGTAGGAGAGGAAAAAATAAAACAAGACAGAACCACAGAGGGAGACAAAACACAAAAGACTCAACCATAGGAAACAAACTGAAGGTTGCTGGAGAGGAAGGAGGTAGAGGGATGGGTTAATTGGGTGATGGACATTAAGAAGGGCATATGATGTAATGAGCACGGAGTATTATGTAAGATTGATGAATCATAGGCCTATACTGCTGAAACTAATAATACATTATATGTTAATTAAACTTAAATAAAAAGTTTTTAAAGAATTTTTTTAAAAACAGAGTAAGAGGGCGCCTGGGTGGCTCAGTGGGTTAGGCCGCTGCCTTTGGCTCGGGTCATGATCTCAGGGTCCTGGGATCGAGTCCCGCATCAGGCTCTCTGCTCAGCAGGGAGCCTGCTTCCCCCTCTCTCTCTCTGCCTGCTTCTCTATCTACTTGTGATTTCTCTCTGTCAAATAAATAAGTAAAATCTTTAAAAAAAAAGAGAGAGTAAGAGACAGCTGACTTTCATAATATATACAAACAGATACAGAAATTTAGAGAAAATGAGGAGACAGAATAATATACACCCAATGAAAAAGCAGGACAAAATCACAGCAAGAATGCCAAACAAAACAGAGACAAGTAACATGCTTGATAGTGAATTTAAAGCAATAGCCATAAACATACTCACTGAACTTAAGAGTGGAAGATTTCAGTTAGACTTTCAACAGTTAGAAAACAAAAAATAACTGATCAGAGATAAAGAACTCAATAGCTGAAACTAAAAATACTAGAGGGATTAAATAACAGATTAAAGGAAGCAAAATAATGGACCAGCAACCTGGAAGACAGAGTAATAGAAAGCAATCAAACCAAACGGGGTAAAGAAAAAAAGATTAATAAAGAATGAGGATAGAATAAGGGAACTCAGTGACACCATCAAGAGTAACAACATTCACATTATAGGGATCCCAGGAGGAAGTGTGAGAGAGAAATGGAGGCAGAAATTTTGAAGAATAGCTGAAAAATACCCTAATTTGGGGAAGGAAATAGAAATCCAGATCCAGGGCACAGAGAGTGCCCAACAAGCCAAGGAGGTCCATACCAAGATGCATAGCAATTGAAATGGCAAAAACGAGTTATAAAAAGAGAATATTAAAAGCAGCACAAGAAAATGAAGCAATTACCTATACGGGAAACTTCTTAATACTATAGCCTGATTTTTCAGCAGAATCTGTGGCCAGTAGACAGTGGCATGATATATTTAAAGTGCTAAAAGAAAAAAAAAAACTGCAACCAAGAATACTGTGTCCTGCAAGGCTGTCATGCTGAACAGAAAGAGATAAAAAGGTTCCCAGACAAAAAAAAATTTAAAGGAATTCATCATGATTATGCCAGCCTTACAAAAAATGTTAGAGGGGATTCTTTGAGTATAAAGGGAAGACCGTAAGTAGGAGTAAGAAAAGTAGGAAGCACAAAAGCAGTAAAAATATCTACAAAATCAGTCAAGGGATTCACAAAATAAAAGGATGACAATACACCTAAAATGTGGGAAGGAGTGGAGTAAAAATATAGTGCTTTTAAAATGGGTTGAAACTTAGGAAAACTTTAATTTAATACAGTTTGTTATACACACAAGATGTTATACATCAACGTAATGATAATTACAAATCAAAAAACCAGTAATAGATATGTAAAAAAAAAAAAAAAAGAAGGAATTCACGTATATCACTAAAAGCCAGCAAACTTCAAGAGGAAAAAGAAAACAAACTAAAAGAAGAACTATAAAACAAGTAACAAAATGGCAGTAAGTACACAGTTATCAGTAACTAATTTGAATGTAAATGAACTAACTGCTACAATAAAAAGCCAGAATGGTGCCTGGGGGGCTCAGTTGAGTAACTGACACAAGATCTCAGCTCAAGTCTTGATCTCGGGATTGTTGAGTTCAAGCCCTATGTTGGACTTAAATATAAATAAATAAAAAGTAAAAAGACACAGAATGATGGAATGGATAATAAAGCAAGACCCATCTATTTGCTGCCTACACGAAACTTATTTCAGACTTAAGACACATGTAGATTGAAAATGAAGGAATGAAAAAGCATTTATCAGTTAAATGGAGGTGGGGAAAAAACTGAGGATAGCAATACTTACATCAGACAAAATAGACTTAAAGACGGTAATCACATACAAAAAATACTGCATAACCATAAAAAGAACAGTCCAACAAGAAATACAACAACTGTAAATATTTATGGACCCAACATGGAAGCACCTAGATACATAAAGCACCTATTAGCAAAAATAAAAGAAGAAATTGATAGTAATACAATAATAGTAGGGGACTTTAACACCCTACTACATCAATGGATAGAAAATCAACAATGAAATAGTGGTTTTGAATGATACATTGAACTAGATGTAACAGATATATTCATAAGATTACATCCTAAAATAGCGGTATACACATTTTTTCAGGTGCACATGGAACATTTTCCAGAATAGATCACAGGTCGCAAAATATATCTTCACAAATTCAATAAAACTGAAGCCATACACTAGGCATTTTTTCCAACCACAATGCTATGAAACTAGAAATCAACCACAAGAAAAAATCTGGAAAGAACACAAACTCATGAGGGTTAAATAATACACTACTAGACAGTGAATGGGTCAACCAAGAAATCAAATGGAAAATCAAAAAATACATAGAGACAAGTAAAAATGAAAGCCCAACGGTCCCAAATCTTTGGGATACAAAAAACAGTTCTAAGAAGGAAGTTTATAGTAATACAGGCCTACCTCAGGAAGCAAGAAATATCTCCAATAAACAACCTAACCTTTTATCCAAAGGAACTAGAAAAAGTAGAACAAATCCAATCCAAAATCAGTAGAAGAAATAATAAAGGTGAGAAGAGAAACAAAATAAATAGAACAAATTGATGAAACCAGGAACTGGTTCTTTGAAAACATCAACAAAACTGATAAACTAGCCAGACTCATTAAAAGTGAAGGGGGGAATCAAATAAAATCTTGAAAGAGGAGAAATAATTACCAGCACAACAGAAATACAAACAATTATGAGAGAACATTATGAAAAATTATATGCCAACAAATTGGACAACCTGGGAGAAATTGCTGTATTCCTAGAAACATAACCTACCAAAACTGAAGCAGGAAGAAATAGAAAATTTGAACAGACCATTCATTACTAATTCAATTGAATCAGAAAGAAAAAAAAAAACAGGATCAGATGGTTTCACAGATGATTTCTACCAAACATTTGAAGAAGAGTTAATACCTGTTTTTCTCAAACAATTCCAAAATATAGAAAGAAAACTTCTAAATCCCTTCTATGAAGCTAGCATTACCCTGATACCAAAGATATAAACACCACACACAAAAGAGGGAACTATAGAGCAGTATCTCTGAAGAACATAGATGCAGAAATCCTCAACAAAATACTAGCAAATGAGAGCCAACAATGCATTAAAAAAAATTCACCATGATCAAGTAGGATTTATTCCTAGGATGCAAGGGTGGTTCAATATTTGCAAATCAACATAACATCACATTAACAAAAGAAAGGATAAAAACCTTATGTTCATTTCAAAAAATACAGAAAAGGCATTTGACAAAATACAACACCCCTTCTTAAAAACTCTCAACAAAGTAAGTTTAGAGGGAACATCTCAAAATATGAAAAATATGAAATGTGAAAAAGCCTAAAGCTAACATTATGTTCATTGGTGAAAAACTAGAAGCTCTTCCTCAAAGATCAGGAATAAGACAACAATATCCTCTCCCACTTTTATTCAACATAGTAGTAGAAGTCCTAGCCACAGTAACCAGACAAGAAATAGAGATAAAAGGCATCCAAATCAGAAATGAAGGAGTTAAACTTGACTTGCAGATGACATGATACTACATATAGAAAACCCTAAAGATGCCACCAAAAACTACTAAAACTGATAAATGGACTCAGTGAAGTCACAGGATAGAAAATCAACATACAGAAATCTATATTTTTATACACTAATTCTATATATTAATAATGTATGCACTGGGATGCCTGGCTAGCTCAGTTGGTTAAGTATCTGCCTTTGGTTCTGGTTATGATCCTAGTCCTGCTTCTCCCTCTGCCTGCTGTTCCCCCTCCTTGTGCTCTGCCAAATAAATTAAAAAACCTTAAAAAATAATGTATACACTAATTCTATAAGTCAATAATGTATACACTAATAATGAAGCACCAGAGAGAGAAATTAAGGAAACAATCCCATTTATAATTGCACCAAAAACATAAAATACCTAGGAATAAACTCAAAGAGTTAAAAGATAAGTACTCTGAAAACTATAAAACAATGATGAAAGAAATTTCAGATAATACAAAAAAATGGAAAGACATTCCAAGCTCATGGGTTGCAAGAACAAATATTGGTAAAATGCCTACCCAAAGCAATCTAAAGATTTAATGCAAGGTCTATCAAAATACTAAGAGCATTTTATAGAATTAGAACAAACAGTCCTAAACTTAGTATGGAACCATAAAAGACCCTAAATAGACAAAGCAATCTTGAAAAAGAAGAACAAAACTAGAAATATCACAATTCTAGACTTCAGATTATATATTAAAAAGCTGTAGTGATCAAAACAGTATGATACTGGCAGAAAAACAGACATACAGATTAATAGAACAGAACAGGGAGCCCAGAAAATAAACCCACAGTTATACAATCAATCTTTGACAAAAAAAAAAAAAAAAAAAAAAAGCAAGAATATGCAATGGGAAAAAGTCTCTTCAACAAATGGTGTTGGAAAAACTGGACAGCTACATGCACCTCACATTCCATCAGATTGGCTAAAATAAACACCACAAGAAATTAGAGGTGTTGAAGAGGATGTAAAGAAAAAGGAGACTTCTTGCACTCTGGGTTGGAATGCAAACAGGTGTAGCATCTGGAAAACAGAGTGGAGGTTCCTCAAAAAATTCAAAATTGAACTACCTATGATCCAGCAATCACACTACTGTTATTTGCCAAAGAATACAAGAACACTACTGAAAGGGATACTTGCACACTTATGTTTACAGCAGCATTACTTACAATAACCAAGATATGGAAGCAGCTCAAGTGTCTGTTGACATTGTATAGTTGTACAATAGAATATTATTCAGCCATAAAAAATAATGAAGTCTTGCCATTTGCAACTAGAGAGTATAATGCTAAGTAAGTCAAAGACAAATATCATATGATCTCACTTATATGTGGAATTTAAGAAACAAAACAAACAAAGGGGGAAAAAAGTTAAAGAAACAGACTCTTAACTATAGAGAACTGACTGCTACCAGAGGGGATGGGGGGGGCGGGAATGAATTAAATTAAATTAAATAGGGGTTGGTGATTAAGAAATACACTTGTTGTAATGAGCCCAGGGTGATACATGGAAGATTTGAATCACTATACTGTACACCGAAAACTAATAAAACACTTTGGATTAACTGGAATTAAAAACAAAGTGATATTATCCTTGATTTGATATTTTGCTGAGAAGTTTTTATTTTTATTTTTTAAATTTTTAAATTAATTATAATTATGTTCAGTTAGCCACTGTATAGTACATCATTAGTTTTTGATGTAGTGTTCAATGATTCATTTGTTACATATAACACCCAGTGCATAATCGTAACACATGCCCTCTTAATACCCATCACCTTGTTGGTGCGTTTTTAAATACTGGCATCTTTGCTCTCTTGAAAAACACTTAAATAGAGCTTTTGGTTTCTGGTCAGCATGTAAAGAGTTTGGAAATAATCACCCACATCCTCTCAAGAAATCTCTGAAAGAAGTGAAAATCAACTTTTTTTTAGATCTGTTAGAAAACTGAGGTCACAGGGCAAGATGCTGCCCTGGAAAATTGGAGATGGACAAGTATTAGGACAGAAGCATGACTTACTGGAAGAGATACCTACAGGCAGTTGCTAGGACTTCCAGTACTATGTTGAACAATAGTGGTGAAAATGGGCATCCTTGTACCATTCCTGATCTTAAGGGGAAGGCTCGCAGCTTTTCCCCCATTGAGAATGGTATTTGCTGTGGGCTTTTCATAGATGGTTTTTATGAAATTGAGGAATGTTCCCTCTATCCTTACACTCTACAGAGTTTTAATCATGAAAGGATGATGTATTTTTTCAAATGCTTTCTCTGCATCAACTGAGAGGACCATATGGTTCTTCTCTCTTCTATTATTGATTTGTTCTATCACATTGATTGATTTGCAAATGTTGGACCACCCTTGCATCTCAGGGATAAATCCCACCTGGTCATGATGGATAATCCTTTTCATGTACTGTTGGATCTTATCAGCTAGGATCTTGTTGAGAATTTTGGCATCCATATTCATCATGGGTATTGGTCTGAAACTCTCCTTTTTGATGAAGTCTTTACCTGGTTTTGGGACCAAGGTAATGCTGGCCTCAAAGAATGAGTCTGGAAGTTTTCCTTCTATTTATTTTTTGAAATAGCTTCAGGAGAATAGGTATTACTTCTTCTTTGAATGTTTGGGAGAATTACCTAGGGAATCCGTCAGGTCCTGGACTCTTGTTTTTTGGTCTATTGTTGAGAGTGGAGTGTTGAGATCTCTAACCATTAATGTATTATTACCAATATGTCTATTTTAACAGTCGGCTTATGTACCTGGCTGCTCCCATGTTGAAGCATAGATATATACAGATAAATCAATGGAACAGAATAGAGAGCCCAGATATGGACCCCCAACACTATGGTCAACTAATCTTTGACAAAGAAGGAAAAAATATCCAGTGAAAAAAAAGACAGTCCCCTCAGTTTGCTTCTTGAGATTAAGAGTCTTATTGTTTGTCTCACTAACTGAGAATTGCTGGAGGGGAGTGGGCTAAGTGGGATGGGGTGGCTGGGTGATAGACCTTGGGGAAAGGAATATGCTATGGGGAGTGCTGCGAATTGTGCAACACTGATGAATCACAGACCTGTACTCTTGAAACAAATACATTATATGCTAATAAATAAATAAATAGAAAAAAAGTCTCTTCAATAAATGGTGCTGGGAAAACTGGACAGCTATATACAGAAGAATGAAACTCAAGCATTCTCATACACCATACACAAAAATAAACTCTAAATGGATGAAAGACCTCAATGTGAAACAGGAATCCATTAAAACCCTAGAAGAGAACATAAGCAGTAAACTCTACGACATTGGCCACAACAACTTCTTTCAAGACAGGTCTCCAAAGGCAAGGGAAACAAAAGCAAAAATGAACTTTGGGGCTTCATCAAGATAAAAAGTTTCTGCAACCCAAGATCTATAAAGAACTTCTCACAAGATGGCGGAGAAGTAGCAGGCTGAGACTACATCAGCTAGTAGGAGATCAGCTGGATAGCTTATCTAAAGATTGCAAACACCTGCAAATCCATCAGCAGATCGAAGAGAAGAACAGCAATTCTGGAAACAGAAAAACTACCACTTTCTGAAAGGTGGGACCGGCAGAGAGGTGAATCCAAAGCAACGGGAGGATGGACCCTGGGGGGAGGGGCCGGCTCCCTGCAAGCGGTGGAGCAACGGAGCACAAAGTCAGGACTTTTAAAAGTCTGTTCCGCTGAGGGACATCGCTCCAGAGGCAGAGGCTAAACCGGGGCGAGGCCCACGCGGGGTCAGCGTGGCCTCGGGTCCCGCAGGGTCACAGAGGGATAGGGGGTGTCTGAGTGTCGCAGAGCTTGCAGGTATTGGAACAGGAAAGCCAGCTACAGAGACAGAGCCGATAGTGAGCTCGCAGCTCGGGCTTACCTTGAACCAGTCGCAGGCTTGGGAGCTCGGAGCACAGCCGGAGGTCAGGCAGACGGGAGTAACTGGGCACTGTTCTCTGAGGGCGCACTGAGTAGTGGGGCCCCGGGCTATCGGCTCCTCTGGCGGGAGACCAGGAGGCCACCATTTGTATTCCCGTCCTCCGGAACTCTGCGGGTCCTCCGGAAATCTGCAGAACTCTGCGGAAGGCGCTCAGGGAAAAAAAGCTTCTGAAAGCAAACCCTAGCTGATTACTCAGCCTGGCCCCAGGTAAGGGTGGGGCAATTCCGCCTGGGGCAAAGACACTTGAGAATCACTACACCAGGCCCCTCCCCCAGAAGATCAACAAGAAATCCAGCCAAGGCCAAGTTCACCTACCAAGGAGTGTGGTTGCAATACCAAAGAGAGCAGCAGAATTCCAGAGGAGGAGAAAGCAAAGCACGGAACTCATGGCTTTCTCCCTGAGGTTTTTTTTTTTTCCTTCCTGGTGATTTTTTTAGTCTTGCCGTTAATTTAATTTTTCTCTTTCATTTTTTCTCTCTTCTTCTGCTAAAATTTTTTTTAACTTTTACACTTTTTTTTAACGTTTTTTAACTAGTTTATCTAATATATTTTTTTCCATTTTATATTTTTCTTTGTTTTATTTTTTTAAATTCTTTTATTTTTTCTCTCTTTTTTTGGCTTTCTTTTTGAACCTCTTTTTATCCCCTTTCTCCCCCCTCACGATTTGGGATCTCTTCTGATTTGGTTAAAGTATATTTTCCTGGGGTTGTTGCCATCCTTTTAGTATTTTACTTGCTCCTTCATATACTCTTATCTGGACAAAATGACAAGGCAGAAAAATTCACCACAAAAAAAAGAACAAAAGGCAGTACCGAAGGCTAGGGACCTAATCAATACAGACATTGGTAATATGTCAGATCTAGAGTTCAGAATGACAATTCTCAAGGTTCTAGCCAGGCTCGAAAAAGGCATGGAAGATATTAGGGAAACCCTCTCGGGAGATATAAAAGCCCTTTCTGGAGAAATAAAAGAACTAAAATCTAACCTC
>NC_081558.1:89971035-90013842 GCF_022355385.1 Mustela nigripes | reverse complement strand
TGCTGGGGGGAGGGGGTTTGGGAGAAGGGGGTGGGATTATGGACATTGGCGAGTGCTGTGAAGTGTGTAAACCTGGTGATTCACAGACCTGTACCCCTGGGGATAAAAATATATGTCTATAAAAAATAAAAAATTAAAAAAAATAAAAAATATATAAAAAAAAACTGATGTCACTAGAAAAAGCACTTTAATAGTGAGGTACTAAATGTCTTCAAAGTTCAATAAAAATTGAAATTATATTCTAAATAAAAAAAAAAGAATGAGTCCTTATAATGAAATGTTATGAGATTTAAATTATGCTCTCTTCTTAATCAACATTATTCACTGTTCATTACTTATATTTGTCTTTTTTTTTAAGATTTTATTTATTTATTTGACAGAGAGAAATCACAAGTAGATGGAGAGGCAGGCAGAGAGAGAGAGAGGGAAGCAGGCTCTCTGCTGAGCAGAGAGCCCGATGCGGGACTCGATCCCAGGACTCTGAGATCATGACCTGAGCCGAAGGCAGCGGCTTAACCCACTGAGCCACCCAGGCGCCCCACTTATTTTTGTCTTATATCTGCATTCACATCACTTTCTCATAAGTTGCATCACAGTCCTAAGCCCTTTCCAGAGAAAAATCCATTTTAATGTTCCTCAACTTCTGTAGCTCACTGCCAACAGCTGCAGGGAGAGGGAGGTAGTGGTAGTAGGTGCATCACAGCTCTGCCACTGCCCAGGCTGAGCTGAATAAAGGTGACTGGCATCTTGGAGATGTCAGTCTTGTGCTTTCCACTCACTCACTTGTTTAAGCCCTCTTCTCCCAAGACAGTGGGCCTCCCAGAGGACAAGCGGAATGCCACACACCCTGGGAACTTAAGGAGTCCCCCTGAATCTGTGGCAAGCTATCAAAATGGCTCAAGTCATCTGAAAGGATGTGTGAGGAGGTTGGCAGGTACCTATGACATTATACTGGTGGTGTCACTCAATGCCCCCTTGAGAGCAGCACTTAATGAAGTATGATAGGTGGTACTGAGCCAAAAGAGAAAAATGGCCAAAAGGGCACCAGGGGGCTTTTAAAGGAGAATAGGTTTAGAAAAATTTGTTACATGTGTAAGGTTCTGGATAGCATCATTCTAAGAAAAATCTATTATTCTGGACAAGGAATATCTATCAGGTTTGTGAATAAAAATATTTAGTGAATCAAACTCAAGAGAATATCTATAGGTATACAAAACAATGGAAAAGCAGATGAAGAATGTACATATTCTCAGGAGCTTAAGACTGATGTCACCTACACAGTTAGAGTCAGACTGTGACCAGGCAAAGACTGGACAGACCACATACCATTCCTGGCTACAGGCATGATGGGGTAGAGGTGAAGTTGCAGATGAAGGAAGCCAAATCCAGGGATATCACGTGGTCTCACTATTTTTACCTTAAGAGTAGGTTAGAGGGGAATTTAGAGCAGGTTAGAGAGGAATTTAGGCATTAAATAAAAGAAGAAATATGGAGGGGGAAGGGCTTGATTATATGTACTAGGTTTTATACCTTTGTTGTTTTCTTAAAAATAACACTTGACTTGATCCTCCTTAATCCAAATAAATTCTGCAGATACATGTTGCCTTAATGATTTCTTCACACCATTGGTGAAATAAAGTCTTGAGTAAGGTAGATGACCACCGCCCTTCATCTGTGTGTGTATGTGCATTTTTGTTTTTGTTTTAAGTAGAGCCCAGCATGGGGCTTGAACTCATGACCCTAGAATCAAGACCTGAGTGGAGATCCAGAGTTGGATGCTTAACTCACTGAGCCATCCAGGTGCCCCTGCCCTTATCTTTTTTTAGCTAGACATATTATTTTTTAAAAAGTTGGCTCTTCTATATGAAGACTCAATGACAAACTAGAAAAAAATAAAAATCAACCAGTGACTTAGTAAAGTCCCATAAGAAAGTAATCCAGGACCAACAAAATCAGCTTACAATAAAGGATGCCAGAATCTTTTTGTAAGGAAACTGTATTCCTAGTGAAGTCTTCTAAACTAGGATTGTCAGCTATATCCTCACAAAGATGTGAAATGTGTATCAATTTACCACTCCACTCATGGTGACATATTTAGGGAAGAGAAGTCATTCAAGGTCTCTCACAACCTGGCAAAGGCTTTCCCTCTAAATTCACCTCCCAGCCCTCCTCTGTTCTATCCAAACAGAGGTCTACATCATTTTTTTCCTGCTTGGAATGCTTTCCCCATTTCCCTATTTAACTTCTACTCATTCTTCCAGATCTATATTGAATCTGACAGCTGCCCAAGAAGCCTTTCCTAACTGCTCCTTTTCTGAACCTTTAAGGTATGTTTTCTTTGTACAGAAAACTGTACAGTTAGTACTATCAATTTTTTTAGAGATTTTATTTTATAGAGAGCACAAGTAAACAGACTGGCATGCAGAGGGAGAGGGAGAAGCAGGCTCCCAGCTTAACAGGGAGCCTGACATGGGGCTTGACCCCAGGACTCTGGGATCATGACCTGAGCTGAAGCAAGATGCTTAACCAACTGAGCCACACAGGTGCCCCTACTACCAGTTTTTAATGTGTTCTACTACCCCAAATAATTAACTTCTGAAAGGAAGGACCTCCCCTTGTATCATCTTAGAGAACAGATATCCCCAAATATCTGTAATTTTGTGGTACTTTGAACACTCTTCCTACACCTCAATCCATTCTTCATGTATCAGCAAGAGTTATCTTAAAATTTCAACTAGATCATGTCACCCTCTACCCTTTAGCCTCCTTTTCAAACCTTTCACCAGCTTTCACTGCAGTTAAGCATGAATCTATACTTGTTACCCTGCCTAGAAGGTTCTACATGATCTGGATCTTTCTTAATCTTCATAGTCTTACCACAATACTCCAAACCAGCATCTTCCTTCCAGCCACATCTGCCTTCTTACAATTCCTAAATATGCTAGGTTTTATCCTGCCTTTAAGTTTCTTGCATGTATTATTTGTTGTTGGCCTGAAATGCCTTCCCTATTCCCTTTCCTCTCCCTAGCCTGCCCCACACATATTAGTCATAGTCACATGGCATAACTAACCCTTTCCTTTTCATCATGTCTCAACTAAAATCCACCTGCCTGAAAGGCCTGATGTACATGTCCCACATTACTCTCCATCTCAACATCTGATGTTTCCTTCATGGCACTTTTTATTATGGTCAGTTAGCCACTGCATAGTATATCAGTTTTTGATGTAGTGTTCAATGATTCATTAGTTGCATATAACACCCAGTGATTATTACAACACGTGCTCTCCTTAATACCCATCACCCAGCTACATCCTCCGACCACCCCCCAAACCCTCAGTTTGTTTTCTATAGTTGAGAGTCTCTCATGGTTCATCTCCTTGATTTCTCCCCCTTCAGTTTTCCCTCTCTTGCCCTATGGTCCTCCACACTATTCCTTATGTTCTACATGAGTGAAACCATATGATATCAGTCTTTGCTTGACTTATTTCACTTAGCATAATCCCCTCCAGTTCCATTCACACTGATGCAAATAGTGGGTATTCATCCTTTCCGATGACTGAGTAATATTCCAATATGGATCACATCTTCTTTATCCATTCATCTGTTGAAGGGCATCTGGACTTCTTCCACAGTTTGGATATTGTGGATATTGTGGATATTGCTGCTAGGAACATTGGAGTGCATGTGCCCCTTCTTTTCACTGCATCTATAACTTTGGGATAAATACCTAGTAGTGCATTCCTACTAACAGTGTAAGAGGGTTCCCCTTTCTCCACATCCTTGCCAACATTTGTTTGTTTTGTTAATTTTTGCCATTGTAACTAGCGTAAGGTGGTATCTCATTGTGGTTTTGATTTGTATTTCCCTGAAGGCTAGTGATGTTGAACATTTTTTCATGCATCTGTTGGCCATTTGTAGGTCTTCTTTGGAGACGTATCTGTTCATGTCTTCTGCCCATTTTTTGACTGGATTATTTGTTTTTTGAGTGTTGAGTTTGAGAAGTTCTTTATAGATCTCAGATACCAGCCCTTTGTCTATAATGTCATTTGCAAATATCTTCTCCCATTCCGTGGGTTGCCTCTTAGTTTTGTTGACCATTTCTTTCACTGTGCAAAAGCTTTTTATCTTGATGAAGCCCCAAAAGTTCATTTTTGCACTTTAATTTCTAATTTGTTTATATCCTTATTGGCCCTCACTCTCAAAACACATATAAGGCCTCTTGGAGCAGAGAACATATCTTGGCATAGAGTAGGTACAGTACCAAGTAATTATGTTGTATTAATTGAGAAAATCACAACTGAAGACATCTGAAAGCATGTTCTAAATTTTCAATCTAGGTAGGTTATACCACATGAATGTTAGTAATTCAGGAAGCTAAAGCAAACAGAACACAGTGACATTTGGGCCAGTATAAAGGTAAACCTCAGGGACTAAAGCCAAGTTGTCCAGAAGGGTCTGGTGGACTAAACAAACAGGATTTCACCTCTGATGCCACGCTTCTCGTCTGGCAGGACATTTAGAAAAAATACATCGATCACCCACCAAATGAGCAAACAGCACAAAGACAATTCCAAGTATTATGAGAATATGGAGCACAAGAGTTTCCATTACACTAGCAGGAGCATAAAATGGTGTAACTACTTTGGAAAATAATTTGGCATTATCCAGTGAAGCTGAATATTCACAATCCCTATGACACAACATTTGATAATTATATAGCCTAGAGAAAGTCTTACACATGTGTATCTGTGTAAGACATACACAAGAGAGACATGAACCAGGAGATGTAAATAGGAACACTGACAGCACTGTTGTTTATATGGGAATCAATAAATAGTACACATTCACGTAAGAGAAAAATGAATTAACTGTGGTACAAACTTCAGCACAGAGGAATGTCAAACAAGGCTAAGCACAACAAGCAAAGGTCACAGAAAAACATTATGGTTTCATTTTTTTGCTTACAAAATATGCACACAGATGTTAAAACTTAAACAATAAGGCAGAACTGTGAAGTTGGAGATACTAGTTACAGCCAGTAAGGGGGGAAAAAAAAGGAGGTGAATGTAATTGGAAACAAGCACAAAGGGGCTTCAAAAAAAGTGATAACGTTCTGTTCTTTTAAGCCAGGCGAAGACTACACAGAAGGTACATGTTTTATTCTCCATACCTTACATATACCTTACATGATACCCACTCTTCTATGTATATTAATTCTTTTGAAAGAATTAAAGACTGATTAAAATATAGAAGGGGGGGAAGGTAAATGGTTTCTTCTTATACTTAAGATAATATGTAATGAAGCAGAGATCTCTTCAAAATGTCTGCTATAAACCCAAAGCCACATAAGTGTTCTCTCAAAATCAAAACTGTTAGTTCCCATAACCTGCAATTTCCTTAACTTCATTCAACTTCAACACTTTTTGTTACCCCACTTTTCTTCTTCTTTCACTTTCACTATCAAAATTTAACTTGTTATATGGTTATATGCTGTGCATCTTTGTAAACCGCTCTAAATCCTTTCTAGAATAAGATGTAATAATATATGAGATATTAGAAATAATATGGTAATATAAAAGAGAATGAAGAGATCATCTTGTAACCAAACACACAAAATACTGAAGGGGCTTATACCAGACAGAAACGGGAATGAAACTAGTGGCTATCCCAGTATAACACCAATTACATTTCAAACTCCAAGAAAGTCCTTACTTCACGGAAAAAAACAAGTTTAATGAAAATCCAGTGAGGAATGTCATGCTTGTATTACCAAACCTAGTAAGGTAATTGGAGTATAAGTACATGTGAAGAATTATAGTCACAGTAAAAACTCACAGAAACCACACTAACAAAAAGAAATAGGTTTTCATTGTTGTTATGGTTGTTTCCAATCCTTACACTTAGAGAATTTATTTACCCACTACAGAAGAACCTCCAGAATAGCCTACTCCCTTGTTTACAGAACCAAAACTGCCATGCATTAATAACCCTACAATTATATTGAAATATTCAGATGTGTGATCCCACCCACTTTAAGCCTTAAAAGCAGCTGAACTATGTAGAAATAAGCACATGCTGGTATTGCAATATTCATTTTAAAATTATATTTTTATTCCTAGAATGCTATGTACAAATACCCACAACCACATGAATACCATATGGACAAAAACAACCCTCTCATTTTAAAAATTGGCCCAGTTGAATAAAACTTGTTAGAATCAAGATTGAGGAGCTATCAATTAGAAGTATGATAGAAGCTCTTCATTAAGGAATAGCACCCTAAGTTGAGGTCCTTTCAGTTTTTCAGTAAGAAAAAATTTGTTTCTGGAGCATTAAAAAAATGGATTTCTTCTGTACCAACTAGAACTTCAAAGTGTCAAAAATAGGTCAGAGGTGGAGAGATCAGGCTTAAGCTAAAAGATGTCACATTTCCCTTTCCAAGCTCTCTCATTTTATGATTTCCTAAGACATGTTTTTCTTAAACATGGTTGCTTCCTCTATGAGGCGAGAGATTAAAAAGCTGGCAAAGCATAACTACATTTCCAGTGAACTTACTGTATCTACCATAGCTGGGAAAGACAACATTGTGGCTAATTAATTGTGTTAGCTAAGACTTAGAGTGTCTCTGTATATCCAAGTTATCTCCTGTGTCAGTGTATGTCTGTGTATCTTCCTATATACATGTATATTTGTACATATCCTTATACACACCCAAGCATTGGATTGCTAGCATCCACAGAATTAGAAAATATACAGTATTGGGGCGCCTGGGTGGCTCAGTGGTTAAGCTGCTGCGTTCGGCTCAGGTCATGATCTCGGGGTCCTGGGATCGAGCCCCGCATTGGGCTCTCTGCTCAGCAGGGAGCCTGCTTCCTCCTCTCTCTCTGCCTGCCTCTCTGCCTACTTGTGATCTTTGTCTGTCAAATAAATAAATAAAATCTTTAAAAAAAAAAAAAGAAAATATACAGTATTAAAAATATTACACAGATCACAATTCATTCAACAAATATACACCAAATTCATTTATATTCAAGGATCATATCACTGTGGCTTTGGCATCTAGGACTTCTCAAAGGGTGAGATCATTTCCCCAAAGTCCCTATATAAGACATAAAAGGCCTGGTTCTGCCCTCTAAAAGTTTATAGCTTGGCAGGAATCTGATTTAACTTTGTTATTTCAGGACTTTCAGGGTCTTTCAGGGACTGCACTGTGTTCATGACTATATTGCAGATGTGAAGTGTCAATGCAAAATTGACACAGTACAATTAGTACAGTTTGGCTGTACTTTTTGTTTACACACTGTATAAGTGATCTGTAGGATACACTTCTTTTTAAGGAAAGAAAGGGTACCTTTAAAACTATGATTTCATCAGGGTAGTTTTCCCCAGCTTTACTCCATCTCTGACACTTCTACCACATTCTATAATTTTACACAGGAAAAAAAGGGTTCCTTCTCAAACCTACCTTTATATTCACGTTTGCTCCCTTTGTTTTGAAAATTCTGATTCATATATGAGAAGTCCCCTTACACACAAAATAGACATTTAGAAGTGAAATGCTAAAACTCCACAAATGTCTCATGAAATGTCATTTCTCTATGATATTCTTGTCAAGGTAGCAGTATTCCAGAAAGAGAAATTGGAATTAAAATTTGTTCCCTTTGGCAAATCTTTTTTGGATCTCTTTATAGAGTGTGTTTAAGGCTCAACAGACTGTGACACAGAGCAGACAGACACTAAAGACACTAGCATCTGTCCACAAGGACAGTAAGGACTTATCAAAAGTTCATTCTGAATTTTAAACACAGTGCTCACAAAGAGTAAATACATATTAACTTCTCCAAAATAGTTCACTTAAAAGTCAGTTCATACATTAAGTTTCTTTTGGCTTGTATTATGGGATCCTTCTGGATTGTCCAGAAGGTAGAATTAAATGCCTTTTTGGTTGGTAGAAATGATCTGTAGTCTAAAATGACCAAATGCCTTCCTGCAGACAGTATCTTAATTGAGCTGGTCCTGTAGTTGCTCTGCCCTCAGACAGGCCTACATTGCAGGTTTCATCTGTCTGACAGAAGTAAAACAGATGGATAAGTGGGAAGAAAAGGAGCAAGAAATGAAGGAGGGCTCTTCATCAAGCACAAAGTAATTAGGAGAAATATGCCACAGCCAAAGGGATGCAGTCTCTGGTGAAATATGTAAAGTGATTCACAAAGTTAAATAAAGCAAGAGAACCTTCCATGACCCTCTTTTATTCTTTATACTTCCCTGGGCAGGGCTAAGGTTGAGCTCTGAGTGCTTAAAATTAAGATAGTCCCCCAGCTGGGGTTAAATGGGAGCCCTATGCACACAGTCTAAGACTACTTCTCAATCAAGCATCTGGAGACCCAGGACCCTGAGTGCTCCCATGTCCTCCCACCTAATTTCCTATGCACATAGTCTTGGAGATATTAATTTCATCACATCTTTTATCCCTGTTAACAACAGACACTGAGAAACCCAGGTCATTTCTCATTCCTCCAAATTTTACGGTCATATAACCTCCTTCATTCATTTTCTTGACCCTATCTCCTAGACCCCTAGTGCCTGAAGCCCTTTTCTTGTGCCTCTGGAAGTCACAGGCAGCCATCAGCTAAATTCCCTATTATATCCTTGGCCACCTCTCTGAATGCTTCATCTTCCTACTCTGTCACCTGGCTCTTCACAGCGGGCACTACTTCCCCCCCCCTCAACTCCCCAAGTGGTGGCTATTTCCCACCCAACATTCCTTGAACCACAGGTATTAGAGGTGGGCTGGGTGTCCTCATTGCTTTTCTTTACATCTAGACCATTGTCCTTTCTTTTCTGTACAAATGCTGAGCTTGGAGTCACACAAAATCAGACCACCATCTACTCCTTCTCATTCAGCAAAGACCTGGGTTCCTGGCTCTCTGTCAATCCCAATCACTACTATGGCCATGATTCCAGGTGAATTCAGTATTCACACAGGTGATCTAGTATTTTAGATTCTTGGCCTTTGTCCTCCACCCTAACTCCAAGGTCAGACACCAGTTTTAAACTGCAATTAATCCATGTTACCCTCTAACCACTACCATCTCCTTTTTCAGTTCCTCTCCTCTCGTGAGAAGTTCTTCACCAACTTCAGTAAGACCAACTTCAGGGTCTCCATTGACACTACCACTTTTCACCATCCCTCAACCTCCTCACATCTGGCCTCAATTCCTTAACCAGTTTAAATTCCACATTCAGATATGACCACTCCCTTTCTGAGTGAGGAAGGTGTATACCCTGAACTCCCTCCCACTCTCACGTGGACCTGCCCACTTGGCAAAACTACAATCTAGTTAACTTCACCCCTCCACTCAAGCATATACAGGCCTAGAGAAGAGAAACATGCACAACCTGTTGAATGCTCTCACTGTGAATCTGTGACCTCCAGTAAGCCCTTACTTACCATTCCTTAGACAATTGGCAAAAGTCCCCTAAAGAGGTACCTGCCATCTTTCTCCTTCCATTCTCTCTTGAATCCATAGGGGCTTGATAAATTTTTGTAGCAATGAACTGGCATCAAATTATGTCACCAGGATTTAGACTGAATTTTAACTCTGTGAAAGTAAATTTTATCTGAGATTTAATTCAAGTTATCCTGAGTTAGAATATGTTTCTGAATATTCCCCTTAGTACAACTTAAGATAAAACTAAAAGCAGACAATGAATAGCAGAGTGTGTTAAGATTTAAGCTCACTAGCCAACTTCCTTTAAACCTACCCTGATTCCTTAGATCAGGGGCTCCTATCCTTCTAGCCCAAAAGAATGTCCATTAGCTAAAGGCTGATGTTTTTATTCTCAGCCTTAAAAAAAAAAAAGTTTTAAATGATAAATTAATGGAGAATATAATTATCAATAACTCTCAAAATATTTCATGGCTATTTTTGTGCATCAGGTCAACAGGCTAGGATTTTCCAAGGCCAAAAAATAATGTAACAATGCTAAAGGAAAACATCCATATGAGGAATAAAAACTGGATTAAGGAATGACTAAGTACTTATTTTATTTGCATTGTGACCTTTTCTCCTAAAAAATGCATTCTGATTTTCCAGCACTTCCATAGAAAAGACTCCATGTCCATGCTACCACATTTAATTTGCAGGTGTTAAGGTACCTAATGAACTGCCAAAGAAATTACTAGTTCCTTTTAAAAATAACTGCCAAAACTGTTAGCAACACTCAATTAAATGGTTCTGCGGGTCCATAAAATTGTGTCAAAATACCTCCTTCAATGTGAAGCACTAACTGATTTTCCCTTCATATTTGGGTAAATTTTCAAGGTAAAATGATATATTTGAATACACCTGCTATTATAAAAGATGCCCTAGGGAATCCTATTGTACTGTTTGTGGGAATGCAAACTGGTACAGCCACTCTGGAGAACAATACAAAAATTCCACAAAAACCTAAAAATAGAACCACCTTATGATCCAGCAGTTGCACTACTAGGTACCCAACGGCTATAAAAATACAGATTCGGAGTACATGCACCCTGATGTTTACAACAGCATGATCAACAACAGCCAAGCTATGGAGAGAGCCCAAATGTCCATTAACCAAGGAATGGATAAAGAAGACACACATAAATATGTATGCGGATACTAGCCATCATCAAAAAGAAAAATCTTTGCCATTTGCAATGATGTAGATGGAGCTAGAACCTATTATACTAAAGAAAATAAGTTAATCAGAGAAAAGAAATACCATATAATTTCTCTCATATGTGGAATTTAAGAAACAAAACAGATGAACATATGGGAAGAGGGAAAAGAAAAATAAGAGAGAGGACAAGAAACCATAAGAGACTCGATGACAGAGAACAAACCAAGGGTTGATGGAGGGAGGTTGGGGGGGTGGGAAGGCTAGATGGGTGATGGGTATTAAAAAGGGCACTTGTAGTGAGCACTGGGTATTGTATGTAAGTGTTGAATCATTGAATTCTACTCCTGACATGAATATTGCACTGTATACTAACTAAAATTTAAATAAAAATAAAGGCTGCCCTAGGAAGGCACTTACATATTCCATGCCACAAAACTGCATACCTGATAACCAATTGCCTTTAAATTTTTCTCGACTTTAAACTCCTAGGAAACAAAGATACTCCTCCCTATTCCTATTACCTAGTAGTGTAACAAAGTCTAGTCTTTTTTACCCATTTAATATGCTGCAAACTTAGATGATGTGGCAAACACCTGATCAGTAAGGCCAAGGATATTTTAAATATTATGACTTTTAAGGATGAGATGTACTTATTGCATAAACATTCAAATTACACAGCAAAATACCAAAAAATAAAAATCACTTGGAAAAAACACTACTAGGATTTTATGGAACATTCTTCATGTGTTCACACATATACATATATGCATTTATAATTTTATTTAAATGGGTTATTTGTGTTATCCTGTGATCAGAATTGTTTTAACTTTCTAATATGTCATAGACGCCTCTTCATAAAAACAAAGAAGTGCCACATCTTTTTTGGGGGGTTGGAAACAGTTTATTGCATTTACCTTAAAAATTGAAAGAATGTTCTTTTATGTAGTTTCAGTGTGGGGAAATAAAATATTGAGAGATTCTCTACTTAACTGATACCTAAATGTATAATACATTAAAAACAAATACATCTCATATGAAATATTTCTTAATGTGACTAGAGAACTCCCTAATTGGAATTAGGGTTGTTGATGCATTTATAACTGAATTTCAGAGCTGGTGGGGGGTGGTACTTGGAAGGTTTTCTTATAGATCCCTCTGCTTTACGGACAAGGAAACAGAAGTAGGACTCTGACCCTTGGCACAAAGGTTCAGTGGTACAGGCAGAATTATGATTTTAATTGACCAAATCTGATTCAGTGCTATTGATCCTTCCGCCATCTTGAACACTGTGAAGACCTTGCCTTGGAGAAGTGAGCCCGATCCTCGTACCCATTGTATCTGTCCTTGACTCTCTCTAGATGCCCAGAGAGCTCAGTGCCACATTATTTTAATGGATACACAGTATTCCATGGTAGACACATACCATTATTCAATAATGTCTCCTACTAATGGATATCTAGGTTATCCTTAGTTTAATCTCACCAACATAAAACTGCCATGGGTATCTCTGTGCAAGCATCTTGTAATAGTTGTGCAACTGCTTTCTCTAGACAAATTCTAGAAGTTGAACTGTTAGAACAAAGTGTAAGCATACTTTATATTTTTCTGTTGTCAAACTATGCTCCAGAAAGATTTAACAACACAGACCCAACCAACCATAGTGCTCCAGAGATCCCCACACTCACCAACACCATTATGTCCAACTTCATAATCACTGACAACTTGATTTCTACTTTCATGTTAAGGATATTAACAAACATGCTCTAAATATTTTTCAATTACATCTTTCAATCTTGTTTATAGTGATTTTCATTATGTAAGTTTTAAATTATATTGTAAAACTTAGCAACTTTTTAAGTTTGATTTTCATGACACATAATATTCCATCAATCCAAACTTTGAGATTATCGGTATTTTCTGCTGATATTATTCTTAACCTTTCTATCAGAAATGCCTTGGAGAACCTGATAAAACCAGAATCACCCACAAAAAATGCCCTTAACTCTAAATTTTGTAGACAATTTAACAAAAGTTCAAGAACTCATTAACTAGATGTGTGATCTTGCCCAAATCACATTTTCTGTATGTTATGCTTCTCACAAATTAATACAGAATGATACAATATTTCTCTATCATAGAACTATTTATATAAGCATGATGCAGAATACCTACTATTCCACAGGTTAATAAGCAGTTTCCCTTATTATTATACCTCCTTTCTCAAGAACTCTTTCCCCAACGTTTGGTTCCTCTTCCCATGTACATTACATGAATAATTTGTAAGTAAACATGTAAAGAGAAATTCTCTTCACTTTTTGTCCATCAGCATTTCCGGCTGAGCCCACATATATGTATAGGTCTGATGAGTTAGGAAAGAATGCAAAAGGATTCCTTTACCATTCTCTATGCTCTGCGCTCATCTCAGAGAACCTCTTAAGTTTTTTCTGAAATTTTGTAATTTTTATTAAAGTTCTTACTTGTTCATCACTTATTTTCTAGCCACTTTCAATTTCTATCAATCATAAGTCTTTCATATTTATCACTCTGTAGGATACAGCTTAAACTAAAACTCCAATGAATTAGGGAAAATTGAAAAAATGTAAAACTCATTAAGGCCATAAACTGTACAGTGTTGAGAGAAAGTAACAGAAGAGAAGCCAATAACTATTCCAGAAGGAGTTGAAGTACTAAAACACAATATTCTGCTTCATAAGTATAACATTTCTTACTGTAAAATATAAATAGTAAGTACATTATCAAAATGTAAGCTATTCATGTAATAGCTGAGCCATGCAACCCAATGAAATTCAAGACCAAGGTACTTTAATCAGTGTTCCCATAGCATTCTCACAGAATTCAGAAGAAGAGTAGAAATCTAGGTTACAGGCCAAGCTCTGGTACACATGAGCTACTAACTGGCCTTGCACAAGTTACTTCCCTTCTTCCAGATTAAAAATTCTCAGATTAAACATAAATCCTAACAAAGCCTCGTTGGCCCTAAGGCAGCTCTCCATCGTGGACTTCTGTAGCTCTCAGTATCTAAAGCTCTAAGACTTTTAATTATTTGCTCAATGTCTATCCTCTCTATTTGGTGGTAAGCTCCATGTCTATATTCACCCCAGATCTGCTGCTCCTTACACAGTGCCTGGCACAGCAGGGAGGGAAGAAGGGATGAAGAAATAATTGAATCAATAAACTGGCAATCAAAAAACAAGGTGGTAAACCAGAAGACCTCTAAGGTGTTTGGATGCTAATGTATTAAGGGCATTTTTTTCCTCTTGAATTTTATAAATGCTTGGGTTTAATTAGGTTAATACATTTATGGATCACCTAATTTGAATAGAGTCTTATGCTTTGTCTCCAGGGAGAAAAAAGGTGGCCAAGGATACATGAGAATTAGGTCTTGTCCCTGCCCTTCAAAGAAATGGGTCTGGCTAGAAAAAAAAAAAAAAAAAGAATAAAACAACTAGGACGAAGGAACAGAACTTTAATGAAAATAATGAATTCACTAGAGAGATGGAGAACCAGTAACAGAGTAAGTGGTCTGAGCAAGAGGAGCTGGGATGACTCTCAATTATGAGAATGCATGGCATAGAGAGGTGTGCTGACTCTTCTTCAACCACATAGACCAAGTGAGACCTGACAGAAAAGAACCTAGGCCTCTTCCACTTTCTGGTAGTGAAAGGAAAAAGAATCCCTGTAAGTCAAAAGTAGGGCTCATGTTCCTAAGATTGTAGGGTTATAAGAGAGGAAAGTAAGATTTAGATCAACAGATAAACTCAGATATGGCTGAATCAGTCCTACTACAGACTGCTTTGGAGGCAAACAGAATTTGGACCTGTTTAGAAAATAAATGCTACTCCAGGGAGAATCAAGCAAGTGGTTATTGAACAGAAATATAGAAATGGTAAGTAAGTGAAGGTAAAGGGAATGAGAAACACAGACAACAGAAAGAAAATATTGATGCACCAAAACCCCCTATTCTGAGATCCTGTCACGTGCTTCTCACAGTACAGGCAATATAAATAATGGCATGGTCCGTGCTTATAGAGGCCTTATTATTGTCTAATTGTGGAGGCAACTGAGGAAAAAATTTCAGTAAGAAATAAAGCCTCCCAATAGCAAAAAAAAAAAAGAAACGTAAAAGAAAACTGGTCTCAAACTATACTATCTAAAGATGCAAATCTAGGTAAACAAAAAGGCCTTGAGTAGTCTGTGAAATGAGGCTTTGCCTTGGCACTTCTGTTTTTGGACTTCTAATCCCTCAGGAGCATTCTTCCCCCATTTTGCCCACTCTGGGGAGGAGGGCTGGTAGGCACAAGAAAATAGCCACAACACTTAGCAGCCTGCCTTGCAGCCAAACAAAAGAGGAAGGCAACCCCAAACAGACAAGATGGGGTAACAAGCACACATCTGACTGCAGCAGTGATTCCAAGGGCAGAGCAGGATGTGACTTGCACAAGACAAGATGCAAGCCCCTTTTCCTTCCTCTGAGGGAGCAAACCCTCAGAGGCTCCAGTCAGTTCTTCCTAGACAGGGCCTAACCCCATCAGCTGTTCTTCATAAATTCTGAGGGAAGAGGAGAGAGCTTCCAGGAACAGCAGAGAGCTTCCAGGAACAGCAGAAAGTTCTGATTAAGCTCACAGGGCAAGAAATTGAGAGGTTTATTTAAAACTGAAGGTGGAGTAGGATCTCTGACCTAACACAAGTCAACAAAGCAGCCACATATTTGAGCTGAGAAACCTCTCTCCTTCCATTTGCTTTTCTTATCTTGCTGCCCATAGTTAAAAAAAAAAAAAAATCCACCTTGCTCAGAATTTGTATTTTTTGCTTCTTCCAACTGTATATATTTCTATGAGGAAGAGCACATGGCTGAGGCCCTGGTATCTCCCTGCCCTTCAGAAGTATTAATGAGCCACTATGTACAAAGCAGTTACACAGTTTATTGTTCCCAGTCACCCTTTCTTCTCCCCTGAAACACACTCAGATATGGGCACTCTCTCCATCAATGCCTATGGAGTGAAAATGTCAAGGGGCTCCTATTGCCTGCCTACAATAGGACATCATTTAAAGAAGTTACACTAGATCATCTTTCTGATTATGAGGGGGAAAAATTCTCTTAATCCTCCAAAAGAGGGACCTGGGAAGAATGTAACACATCTTTCTATACCACAAATATTTTCGTGGCATTTTATGAATTTCCTTCAAAAGCCTGAGGTAAAAACAAAACAACTGGTAAAGGTCTATTTAGCAATATACATGAATAAGCATAGAGTGCAGAAGAATCCAAGCAGCTGAACTCCTGTCTCTAACCAAAAAAATTTCAAGAACAAAAAAAGAGACAAAATTAATTCAATAAGAACTACACATCTATATGAAATTATGGTCCATTTTAGTGACTAAAAAAACCAATAGATCCAACTAGAAAAGCAATACAAGCATTTAAATTATCTTGCCTTGGTAGAAAAAATATAAGCCTTATTTTGTGCATGAAACAGTAAGAAAAATTGTGAAAATGGAAGAAAAAAAAGGGGAAGAGTTAGATTTTATGAAACCAAAATTTATAGACCTAACAGATGGCCTAAATCATTTGAACAAGTAGAAAACCATAATTTAAATAGAATGAACAAAGGAAACACTGATATGCTTGTAGCTCCATAGTCAGAGAAGGGCAGAGCTGCCAGGAGAGCATCACCATCATTTGAGAACACTGGCAGGTTTATTCATGCTAACACGTTATAATTGAGAATCAATACAGAGAAGAATCTGCTTAAATGAACTCCAAGAGTTTGTCCAAGCAATCCTGTTAATGTCATGTTGCATTTTATTAAATGATGTTTGGAATAAGAAGTCTGTTGGTTGGGCCTTAGAAAACTTTGTTTTAAAGAGGTATACCTTACTTAATTTACAATGACAGCTATAATCACAGCATTTGGGCTTTATGATAAATCTCACTATATATGAGAGGAAATAAATGTGAAGAAAATTAATCCCTTATCAAGGTCATGTAGAGTGACGTTGAAGTTACTGTCAATTTCTGATGTGGGCAGATATACTAGGCCATGAATGTCCATGAACATAATTTTCACAGTCCCAAGGGGAGGGAGGAGAATATATCTTTAGGTGTGTGCTGTTAGGGCCAGGAGTACTGGGGCTTTTATCAAAGAAAGATGTAGTTAGAGAAGGTATGGAAGTGCTAAGTATGGCTAATCAAGAATTGTGTTGGAGATCAGCTCTACTAGGATGTTCAAGAACTTAATCAGCAAGTACGTGTAATGAGCCTACATGTAGAAGTCTGTTAGAAAGGCAGAAAAGAGGACACAGGTGGAAAAGCACCCCAAGTACCATGCTCATAATCATACTGTAAGGTAGTATTATAAATCCCATCCTAAAAGAAAATGGAGGCTAACAGAAATCAAGTATTTTGCCCAAAGTCACATTTCTAAAAACTGTTATAAACAGGATGGGTATACAGATTCAGTACTAGGCCAAAGATCTATCAATACTACCAAACCAAATGGTCACGGAAGAAAAAAAAAAAGGGCATTCTATGCAGAGGGGAGAGAATGGGACTAAGGACCAGTTTGAATTAGGAGAAGTTTATGCATAGAAAGAGTAGAAAGAAAGTCAGAAAGTTGGAGTCAGACAGGGACAGCCTTGATGCCTACTTAAGAAGAACCTTGTCCAGCAGCCAGTTGGGAACCACAGAACTTTGGAAATCAGAGAAAAATCTAAAAAGGGGAGAAAGAGTCTAAAGAATCTAAACAAGGCATTAAGAAAAGGGATTTGTAGAAACACCAGAAAGAAAAAAATATTTAAAAATCAAGCACTGTACTAACATGGAATTTTGGTATCTCCAAGTAAAAACCTAACTTTCTAAGTTGGAAATCCCTAAATAATGTCCAATTGTTTAATGCTTTACCAGTGCAAATAATGAAAAATTTCAGGAGCGATCCAGTAAGTCTTCTTTCCCATAGAAAAGGGACAGCTTTTGATAGCTAAGAGAAACAAGTGCCTGTCTTCTTCCTTGTTCACAAAGCCCCCTCTAAGGGGGTGTGCTGTAAACATTGTAACATGTTTGAGGACATTTACTTCAGCCACAGCTTTACTTCTTAGAAAGGTGAAGGCCAACATGCAATGAGGGGCTCAGGAGGGAAAATGTAGAGAAGGATCAATTTCTGTGGACCATTTCTGTGGCTCACAGGAAGGACAGGAGGGTTCACCAAGACTAGAGGTTGCAACCCTGCCCTCAAGCATCTGCGCTCACAGTCCTTAGCCCTGTGCACATTTACCACTCACAAGGAGTAGTAGGACAAAAATCTCAGGACTCAGGATCCTGGCTCTTGGCCATCCTTCAAAATCTCTTTACACCCCAGAGGGAGAGGGCTTTACTGTTGCTACAGAATCTTCACGGAGGGGCTGCAAATTAATTCCTGATTCTATCAGAATTACAATTTAATTTTTGTAAAAAATTGCATTTGCACAAATTTGGGTTACCTTAGCTTACACTGTAAGATTAGTACTTCTTTAAAATTAAAGATTTTAATCTGGCAATATGTGGTATCTAATAGAAATCTTCCTGTTTAAAAAAAAATGAGTATGTATATAATTCTATATTTTTCCCTTCTCCTTTCCATTAAAATTTTTTTTTTCAATCGATAGGATAGAGAGGGATCTTCAAAGAGTTAGAATAGGAGAAACTGCAGCAAATGATTCATCTTTGCTCTTTTTATCTCAGTAGTCAGCAGCTGGGTGAGAAACCTGATCCCGATCACCTTTCAATAATAGACCATATTCTTTTCTCAATCAACAGTTGCAGAAGCTCTGCTGAACTCCTCTTCTGCTGTTTTCAACAAAAGTTGCATCTAAGGAAATACTGACTGTCCATATGTGGTACCACCATGCTCTAGCTACTTGAGAGGTGTGAGAGCCTTAAATGAATTCCATGAACGAATGGTCTGTTTGTGCTGCCATAGATTGCACCACTCACAGCTGTAGGGGTCCATGGAGCCAGAACCTTCATTATTACCCTGACACAGAACTTTCAGTAAGGACAGAGCCTTCTGTGATTATGAGAATGCATTACCTTGCAGAGTCACAATCATTGGTTTGAATGAAATTAATTCTCCAAGATCAGTGGTAAAAGCACAAAACACAAAACATTAAATCTGCTTTGTAAGGCCCCCCAAATGATAGCATCTATATGGAATTTATTTTCAGAGTCATAAGCCAAGTCATTTTCCTTCGTGGAACTGGAATCTTACAAACTCGGCTGTTGAACAGTTGTCAAAGATGTCAAAACGTCGTTCAACATTTAGACAGCCACCTAGCTATTATTCCTGTGGGATACATGGGTGGCTGAGAAAATCATATTTGACAGATGCAAAAAATAAGATATCCATATGGAAAATACAACTCTTCATTTTCCAATCATCTAGCCAAGCAATTTCCCTACCTATCTCACTGGGATGCAGCCAATCTTCCCAAAAGAATGGATTCAGACTTTTTTCACAATTGCTACTGAACATGTAAGCTTCCCAAATAATCTTCCAATTCTTATTATACACATAACCCACAAATACTATTTATCCTGATTCTAGGAGTTAAGAATTCAGGGCCCTAATGCTAGAGAGCTCATATTGTATCACCCTACACCCCACCATTGCTCCTTTCTAGAGAAACTGCCAGGACCACCGTCATTACTGAGGCAAGCAGCCCAGGCTATAGCTGTTTGGACCAAGAGAGGGCATCAGTACCCCTAAGATTTCTGTAAAAGAGATTTAACCAGTAGGGATGATAGTTACTTCAGAAGTATCCTATTCCTTTTCTTCTTGGTCTGTACACAGATCACCAGTTAGGTTGTGGGGACAAAAAGGAAAAAACAGGAACAGAAATACATGAGGAGAGAAGCCAAAATTGAAATGTTGTGCATGTCACAAGTCAAGGGTCAAGAAGTAGGATCAAGAAGTAGAATATGAATTGACCAACCACTGGTAGTACAGACACATCCTGGAGTTGCAATAGATCAGAAACAATCTTCCTTGTCCTGAGTTAGGTCCTACCTCTGTGAGAACTGACCAAACTATAACTCCTTCTCATTCTGAAAGACCCCTGGAATTCTTCCCAACTTGATACATGTCTGACATTGTTTTATTTTCTCATGCATCCTTAAGCCTTCCATTTCTTAAGGTAATTTGAACAAGTTTCTGTTCTTATTATCAGAGACATTTATATGGGCCCCACACCAAAAGGACTCAAAGTGTTCCTTTTCCCTTTACTAACCATAACACAATCTTAGATATCCCATTTGATAGCCTACATATAACCTCACAAATTTAGGGACTACTTTGCTAATACTTGCCATCACTGAAAGAAAGGAAATGGCTAACAAAGCCTCTCCCTTGGCTTGCTTTTTAATTACTGTTGGATCTTTTTTTCTGTTGTCACATGTAGACAATTTATTTTCAAGCAGATGTGGAAGATTTAGCTACAGTGAGTTGAGAATGAAAACCTGGTATCCTATGGGAGCTTCAGTAGTCTCTCCATTTTCTGTGGCACTGAAAGATTCTCCTGTGTGATTTCTGAGTCGATTTCAAGGCTCAAAGGTCAATTTTTGCATTGGCAAAATCTGATTCTTCCAATCCCTACAGGATAAAGTGGACTCCCAAAGCTATTCCAGCACTGGGAAAATGTCAGGTTATATCAAAAATTAATGAGCCAGCCCCCACAAAGCTCCTGTATCTTCCCAACTAATTACTCCTCCCTCCCCCAAAAAAGACACTCCTCTATCAGCCAGGTATTTTTAATCACAGATATTTGGAATGGGAGTGAAAGGACATGTTGGTTGACTCACTGACTTGGTTAGAGTAATATGAGCAGTTAGTGACCTGGGATACTAAACATCCTATAATGGACATGAATGGACAGAAAAGTTCCATACAATGATGAATCATTCTATCAAAATGCTAATAGTACTTCCCTTGAGAAACACTGAGCCCTCTCCAAAAAGCAGGAAAGAAAGGCAAACCAAAGAGAATGGCAGCAAGAGAACAAGCAATGCATTCCACCAGAAGTGAAGCAGTCAAGTAAGGGTTGTCTAAGGATCAATCTCAAGCCCTGTTGACCTCCTTCCCCTCACCTCCAACAATACTACTCATGGCACATTCCCCACTCTTACTCCCTCTACAAAACAATCTTGGGCTCAGTTAGATTTAAATTAGATCTTTTAAAAAACTGTCTTTATTTCCACATCTTTTTATTTGTTCTAATTATGATAGTTTCTGGACAACTAATATTGGTAATAGTAATAGATAATATCAACTGAAAATTCTTCCACATTCCTAAAATTCATTATCAACTGCAAATCCTTCCATGTTGCTAAATGGCTTAATTATTAAATTTGTGCTGTATTATGTCTTTTGAAAATTTGCTTTAGAGACTAATTCTTCAGGGCATAACTCCCTAGAGGTTCATCTTATGAAACACTTTTTTGATGCACACTGGGGCTTGGCAGAAGCAAAGGTGAAAATTCTCTTGCCACTCTCCCAGACTCTTTATTAAGCTCTAGGCAGTATCAAAAGAGACATCCTACACAAAGAAGCTTCACCACTGAGGGTCAGGATGTGGAGAGACCAAATGGAAAGAGACAGCTCAGAAACCTTGGGTTAAAGGGCAAATATTTTAGAGGTAGTATACTCAATTATGTCAGAGAGACAAGCCCATGGCACTTTCTGTAAGAGATTAAACAGAAAGGTAAAAAAGTTCAGCAAGACACACTCACAGACTTAAAAGCTCCTCAAGATAAAGTACAAAACACAATTGTTTTAAATGAGGCAATGTCTTGTTATAAGAAGAGCACACTATCACTAAAAATAAGAGTTTCCAACAAATAGGGTCCTTACAGACTAAAGCCCAGTAAAAATTCCTGGGATTACGGACACAGCCTGTGTCTGCACTGTCCAATATGGTATCAACTACATGTGGCAATGAAGCACTTGAAATGTGGCTAGTGCAAATGAAGGACTGAATTTCTAGTTTAATGTTAATTTAAATAAAAATAGATACATGTGGTTAGTGGCTACTATATTGAACAAGGCAGGAAAAGGCTTAGACCATGATTTGGGAAAATGATCTAAGAGGTTATCACACACACAAAAAAATCTTACATATCTTCTGACCACCTGGAAAAATACTTTCTTGGTGTCCTCCCTGCCACACAGACACAATTCATAAGATTTCACAACATCAGAATCAAGAGCAGTGCTTTTCAAATTTAAGCATCCATCAGAATCACCTGAAGGTCTTACTTGTTGAAAATTCTGTGGTGTGTCAAACAATTACAGGGACCAGAAACACAGCAAGGCTGAACTCAAAGCTGCCAGGACAGTCTACCCCTAATTCCTGTACTGACCCTATCTTAGAGTCAAAATAAGGCTTTCTGTTAGAATAATGTAATTTCTTCAGGTCTAGGTGAGGGTTACTGCCTCTTTCACCATTTCAACAAGAGTTCTAAAAGTAACAAAAGAACATGTTATATTAAAACCTTTTACCTATCACTCAAAAGGCATACAATTAAAGATAAACCCTATCAATACTCCCAAAGAAGAAACAGAAATAAAAATGTTCTAGAATAAAAATGTTTCTCCAAACATTCTTGTGTATTGTATTACCAGCAAAACTGTTCTAGGATCAGCAGTCAGTTGGGAGCAGATTTCTTTTGAGAGTTACTTTGTCAATTTAAATTCAAATTAGCTGACATACAGTGTAGTATTGGTTTCAGGAATAAAATAGAGTGATTCAGGAGTTCCTGGATGGCTCAGCTGGTTAAGCATCTGCCTTTGGTCCAGGTCATGATCTCAGGGTCCTGTGATCGAGCCCTGCATGGGGCTCCCTCCTCAGTAGGGAGCCTGCTTCTCCCTCTCCCTCTGCTGCTCTCACTGCCTGTGCTCTCTCATGCTGTCAAGTGAATAAAATCTTAAAATATAAATGTAAATATAAATATAAATACACACACACAGTGATTCATCACTTATGTGTAACACTCAGGGCTCATCACAAGTGCCCTCCTTAATGACCATCACCCATTTATCCCATCCTCCCAGACATCTCTACTCCAGTAACCCTCAGTTTGTTCTCTACTTAAGTCTTTTATGCTTTATCTCCCTCTTTTTTTAATCTTACTTGTCCTTCCCTTCCCCTATGCTCATCTGTTTTGTTTCTTAAACTTCACATAAGTGAATCATATGGTATTTGTCTGACTTACTTTGCTCAGCCTAATACACTCTAGTTCTGCCTACGTTGTTTCAAAAGGCAAAATTTCATTCTTTTTGATGGCCACATAATATTCCATCATACATATATACCACATCTTCCTCATCTATTCATCAGCCAACGGACATTTGGGCTTTTTCCATAATTTGGCTGTTGTTGATAGTGCTGCTATAAACATTGGGGTACATGTGCCTGCTACATCATCATTTTTGTATCCTTTGGATAGATACCTAGTAGTACAATTGCTGGGTCATAGGGCAGTTCTATTTTTAATGTTTTGCGGACTTTCCATACTATTTTCCAGAGTGGCTGCACCAGTTTGCATTCCCTCCAACAGTGAAAAAGGGGTCCCCTTTCTCCACATCCTCACAGACATGGCTGCTTTCTGAGTTATTAATTTTAGACATTTTGGCAGATGTGAGGTGATATCGCATCATGGTTCTGATTTGGATTTCCTTTGAGGATTACTTACATTCTTTGGTATACTTACACACTAGTCATTTTAACATTAAGAGATTACCCCCTCAAAAACAATTTCTTAGATGTGGTATGTGTATACACACACACACACACGCAGGAATATCACACAGCCATAAAAAAGTGAAATCTTGTCACTCATGACAACATGGATTAATCTGTTGAGGAAAATAAGTTAGACTAAGAAAGACAAATACCCTATAATTTCACTCATATGTGAAATCTAAAAAACAAAACAAATGAATAAACAAAGCAGAACCAGACCTATAAACAAAGAGAACAAACTGCCAGAGGGGAGGGAGGTGGTTGGATGGGCATAAATGGGTGAAGGGGAGAGGGAGGTACAGGCTTCTAGCTATGGAATAAGTCACAGGAATAAAAGGCACAGCATAGGGAATATAGTCAATGATACAGTAATAACATTGTATGGTGACAGATGGGAACTACATTTGTGGTGAGCACAGCAGAACATCTAAAGAAGTTGAATCAGTATGTTGTACACCTGAAACTAACATAACATTCTGTCTCAACTATATTTAAATTTAAACTTTTAAAAAGCAATTTCCTTCACTTCTCAATAACCTTCTTTCTGCCTCCTTCACTCCCTCTTAACTTTCCAGAAGAAAGCCTTCATTCAGAATATTTTGCTGCAATGAATAGGGCATAAAGCTTTCAGATAAAATCAGAATCCAGTACTGTTCATTATTTCCCCTACCACTAATCATTTGCTCTTCTTCAAACTCCCAATATTCCTCAGCTAATACCTGCACAAGAGGTATTCTTGGGACCTGGAAATTTGGGGAAACAGATAATGTTTCTTAACCTTTACAGAGCCCCCATGTAGTCATACAGTACTATGTACATCACTTCCTTAGGTACAGAGTTATTAATTCTGTGTCTCATTTGCAGGTAGGGAAACTAGCAAAATGAGGCTAAATGGTTAAAATACAGTCCCAGAAAAACTCAGCAAAATTTAATCCCTTCAGTGTATTACTTTAGCAATGGTTCTCAATCAGGCAATTTCCTGTCCCCAGGAGACAATCGGTGGTTTGTCTCTGCCCCCAGAGACATTTTTAACTGTGGGGAGTACTACTGAAATCTAAAGGGTAGAAGCCAAGGACCCTGCCAAAACAGGCTACAGTGCAGAGGATAGCCCCCACCACGAACTGCCTGGCTCAGAAAGCCAACAGTGCCAAGAATGAGAACCCCTGCTCCTCTGGGAAATCTAGCATGACTTTCTTTTGCCCCCTAATCAATAAAGAATGGCTCCCTCTACAGTTTGATCCTTGTATAGTATTTACACAGAAACATGCCAATCAAGTGTTATTTCTGGCATTCTATATTTTTTAGTTACTTTAAACATACAAAATATATGGGAGTCATAGAGGAAAATGAGGACAGCTAGCAAAGGCTGCCTTCTTTACTTTAATGAGAAAACCTAGCAAATACCAGGTCCCTGCACTAGCAACCTCCAGGTCCTGAGCTATGATCTGTATTGCTGCTTACCCGGACTCTTCAGTTGTTCGTGAGCTTTGCAGGTGCCTTTTCTCTGCTTTCCTTATCTCTAAGCATGTGCATCACTCCAGAGCAGTAATGATGTATGCTTATGGGAATCTCCAGAGATCTACAGTCCCTAATTGTCTATTTTGTTCAGTAAATTGTACTCATTACTGAGCCATGTGAGGCACTGAAGAACATCAGGCTTTCTGGGTACCTTCTGTATGAGCCTGGGTAATGGGACATTATCTGCCAAGGGCTCCACAATACTGAACGGAGATGCTTAAAACCCTCCATCCAGCTTTTCAGCTAAGTACCATTTTTTTTTTTAACCTCTATCTCTCTTTAACCATCCTTAGCTCTACTTAGATCCATATTAAATACAATTTTCTCTTCAAGGAGTCTGATTTCAGTTTAAGCTCTTAAAGCCAGGAAGCTCAGAAAGGTTATGATGTCCTTTCAACCCATCCTTCCTGGACCTCTACTTGCATCCTGACAAGTGCATTCCAAATAGTAAATTTCTCCCTCTGGTCTCAAAAATCTTCAGCACAAATGAAAATCCAAAGCCAGCTTTGATTATAATGCTCCCAATGCCAACATTCATTATACCAAGGACTGCAAATAGACAGGAGTGAACAGACATGTAGCTTCCAGTGACACTAGATAAAATAAAATGGAACAGGCAGAATCATGTTTGCTACTACTATTATCCACAAAAATGGGAATGAACTCTCTAGTAAGCTGTTTCTTTCCTGGAAAAAATCTAAATGATTAATGAAGGAAAAGTTGGGCAAAGTAAGCCATGTTATAGGAAGGTTCTGGGAGAGGGGAATATATGCCAACAGAGCTAACAGTAAGATAAGGCTACAGGAAAAATGCAGTCAGGCCTTATTCCCTTCTCTACTCATAATGTCAGAAAAGCTCCTCTGTGTAAATCAAACCCATTCAAATTCACTGAAAATTCCTCTTTGAGATTTCCATGCAGAGTTTCCATCCCATCACTTTGATGAATTTTCTCTTCAAAATTGTTAATTAGTACAGTGTCTATAAGTTGAATCAATAAAGGCTTTGCGAAAAAGACAGACAACTTCATTGCACTGACTCTAACAGGCTAGTGAGGCAAGAGCCTCTAGGACTTAGTAAAATCAGAAAAACAATGGCAGATAATGCCTTTGACTTACCCTGGAGTAAAGGGTGTGAGAGCCTTCCAACGCACTTACATCCTCATGACCCATCAGCTCTGCTGTTTTTCACCACTCAGTCACTTCTGCATGTTGGACCACCACTGACCAATCACCAACTGCCAAAAAAAAATAAATAAATGAGTGAAGACCCACAACTTGAAGTCCAGAGGCACTGCTCAAGTGAATTTGTGTGTGGTCTAAGTGCTTGACACATAGACCCAAATACATATAATGGCTCAAGCTCAACAAAAATTTATTTCTGGCTCCCATATACATACTGAACAGGTAAACAGGTTGGTCAGTCAGTGGAGCGGCCCTCACTGACACAGTGATCCAGGTACCCAGGCTAATGTAAGTTTTGCCACCTTTCTTAAAACTTGATTTCTAAACTTGCCCTAGGAATCTTCTCCATTCCAATCAGCCAGAAGTGGAAAACATGGAAACTCACATGGTATTCCCTGTGTGTTTTTTTTTCCTGGAAGTGGCTT
Organism: Mustela nigripes; assembly: GCF_022355385.1. Taxonomy (NCBI): domain Eukaryota; kingdom Metazoa; phylum Chordata; class Mammalia; order Carnivora; family Mustelidae; genus Mustela; species Mustela nigripes. The sequence continues at coordinate 89,987,278 of NC_081558.1, read as the reverse complement.
GCAAAACCCTTCCATTTCCACTCACGTTTTATTGGCTAGAATGAGTAACACAGCCACACCTAAGACCATGTGCTGCTGGGCAGCTAACAGTTATTATCTATCATACAAGGCTACTCCAGACCAACCAAGATGACAACATTATATTTGGTACAACGTTCTGGGTAAGACAATAACCTTGACTTAATTACTTAACAAATCTATGCTCCCTGATATTTTATCTGTAAAATACCTCTTCCCTCACAAGGTTAATGTGAAACTCCAAATGAGACTAAGCCGCACTTCTAGACTTTAATGTGCACACATAGCACCTGGAAATCTTGATGAGATGCATTCTAATTCAGTAGATCCTGAGTGAAGCCTGAGAATCTGCATTTCTCACAAGCTCCCAGATGATACCAATGCTGCTGTTCTCTGATCACACATTAAGTAAAAAGGAAACAGAATATTTTTGTAAATCAGAAAGTAATTTTCAGATACAAAGAATTATCTTGGCACCAAATTTTATTATAATTCCCAACTAGCTAGCGCTTTTAGGAAATAGTCTAGGTACCATATAAAATTTCATATAGTCGGATTTCTAGAAATGGAAAGAATTTAAGTCTTGGTTACTCTTCTCTCTTATTTTCTATACAAAGATATAAACTCAGATGCCAATAATGCCCCCAAAATCTCACAATAAATTAGTGTACTGGAATAGAATGCAGAAATTTTGACTTTTTTTCTATTAAACTCAATTGACAGCCTTCTGAAAAGGGTAATTTTCTTCTGCTAAAGCAAGAACAAATACTAATCTGGCCCATACCCAAAAGGGACCAGAAGATAGCATTCACCAGTTTGGGTCACTATGGCACAAAAGGTGACACAGAAAAGATCAGATTTTTAAGCAGATGTTCTTCATAATGTAGTGATTGCCACCAAAGTTGTGTTTCACATGTCCAAAACAGGACCTGAACATAAATTAACTTCTGTATATGCTCTGGAAAAACCAAAAATATTTTCAATATATAAAAACTTTGAGTTACTACTATTTGGAGGACAAATAGTAAAGACAAAGAAAAAGAAAAAGAGGGTGCCTGGGTGGCTCAGTGGGTTAAAGCCTCTGCCTTCAGCTCAGGTCATGATCCCAGGGTCCTGGGATCAGGCCCCACATCGGGCTCTCTGCTCAGCGGGGAGCCTGCTTCCCCTCTCTCTCTCTACCTGCCTCTCTGCATACTTGTGATCTCTCTCTCTCTCTGCGTCAAATAAATAATCTTTAAAAAAAGAAAAGAAAAATAAAATAATTAACCAAGAAGCAGAATTTTCTATGATAAATCCTGAGGACAAAGAAAAGAACCTTAAAAAAAAAAAAAAAGGAAAGAAAGAAAAAAAGAAAAGGAAAGGAAAAGAAAATAATTAACCAAGAAGCAGAAGCTTCTATGATAAATCTTGAGGACAAAGAAAAGAACATCAAGATTTTTATCCCTAACATGTATGCTATTTTTGCACCTCAGATCATGGTGAGTCCTACCTAGGAGCTTACAGTAAAAAAGTGCAATGAAGGACCTCAGAAGTGAAAAACAGGAGTCAACCCACCAAATCACAAGTCAGAAAAGCACTAACTATCTGGAAATCAAAGCAGATTGGTGAAGAAAGGAGGCTCTTACAATGCATGTCATCTTCAATGAAGGAACATGAATATGGAAGTGTTTTTGGTGAAACCATGAGAGAGTACTTACTGGGCAAGCAATGATAAATGGAAATCAATATTTGCATATCCATTATTAATTTAAAATGAATAAAATTCTATTAGCATCTTCCTTTAGTGAGCTATTTTAAACACTTTAATAAAGCTAAAACTTTCTAAGAACTTTCATAGTTTTACTTCTATACTCTACCCCCAACCCTCATGCACTATAGTGTCTTCAGCTCCTCAAAAACTCTCCCATCCTGGCAATTTTCCACAACCTATTCTAGACTCTAGAATTTCTACCCTATTTTTGTGCCATGAATTCTACTTCCCTCACCACCCCCCACCCAGCTTTGGCAGTCTGTTGAAGTTGAAGAAACTCCTGCTCAGAATAATGTGTTAAATGTTATAAGATTACAAAAGAAGCCTATTATATAGACATCTTTCCATGCAGCACTCAGAGTTCCATAAACCTAATATAAGAACATCCCATTGGTAAGGGACACTTCTAGGATAATGAAAGTTTTATTTTCTTCTAGGAAACAGTATCCATAAAGTTTTAAAACCCCAAGATGTACATAAAGAATTGTGTGCAGGATCAGTCAGTGAAGAACAAGCTGCAAAGAAAAGCCTGACCTTGAATCTCTAGCCAAACTCAACATTATTCATGCTGTGGCTTTAAAATGATACATTAAGGAATTACTCAGAATTTTCTTTGGCTCCAGCCCTATAGATATAGCATATTCTGAGTCCTGATGGCAAGTGGAGAAAGGCAGCATTGAAGAAGGAAAGATGGAGAGGATTAAGAGCTTGGCTCCTAATTCTCTAACAAGTTCTCTACCACTAACTAGCTCTGTTAGCTTGGTCAGTCAGTCGGTTCTGAGCTGAAACTGCCTATAAAATGAAAAAGTTGAGTTAAACCACCTATAGGGTTTCTTCCAACTCTGAATTATTAGGATTTTTTTAATTATTTATTTTCAGCATAACAGTATTCATTATTTTTTCACCACACCCAGTGCTCCATGCAATCCGTGCCCTCTATAATACCCACTACCTGGTACCCCAACCTCCCACCCACCCCCCGCCACTTCAAACCCCTCAGATTGTGAATTAAGATTTTAAGACAATACATAATCATTTCTCTGGAAAGAAATATTATTGAGATTTCTTTTTGCCCTAGGCTCACAATATGAAATTGCCTTCTAGATGAGAATTTTTCAGAGGCTTCAGAAATACCTTACAAGAGTCACCCTGCCACAGAATAAGACTTGAACGAGATTTTAATAGACATGTATCACATTAGCAATCCCAGTGATGAGGCAAGAAAACGGAGTTTCAGAAAGGCAAAGATTTATTTGAGGTCACATAATGAGGCTATATTAATGGACTGTGGTAACTACTGCCATCTAGCACCAGCAGGATTTTAGGATTCAGCATTGGTAGTAAAAAACCAGATCATCAGTTCTCTTGGAGACAGAAATAAACCACGAATAAGCTGAGCCATAGAGAGTGAACTGCACGAGGAAGCAGGTGACTGGGGTAATGATACCCAGAGGCAGCATCCTCTAGCTCAGGCAGGGTCAAAATGAGGTTCTCATATACATTGTAACTTCACTGGCAACAGCACTCACCTTCAAATACCCCGGCTACAAATTCCATCTCAAAAAACAGTCAATAACAAAGAAAGAACAGCCATTCCAAAAGAGAGGAATAGATAAGTAAACTCTGGCTAACAAACTTAATAAAACCAAAATTCAAGATTTTAAATACCATAATCTTGAAAGGACCGCATTAGCTAAGAAAACCTTAAAATACTTCTCGGTAATTTCCAAGTTTTAGAAGAAACTGATTCGGAATAACTTGGACCTATCTGGACAGCCCTGCAGTACAGTAACAATAAGCACTGCTTTTACTAGTACTCTCACCACTACCTTCAGAGCATGTAATTACTGGATATTTATCAGGTTTAAAAGTCACACGTATATTTCTATAGTCCTGTCATGTGTAGACTAGCTTTACGTGCAAAGAATTAGAACTATGAAATTGTTGTGAATTATGATTGAATCAGGATTTCAACCTCATGTTCAATTAACCAACATGTATCCCAAGAGCTTTTAAAAACCTATGATATAATGCTTGTCAGTTTACCCTCTGCCTTTCCCCCTACACACAACCAGGAAAGTAATTGTACCCATTCCTCAACTCCCCAATACATATTATTTCTACCTAATATAAACACTTCTGGTTTTTAGAGCCTTTTTGGAGGGGGGTAGCTGATAGCCTTTCTAAATCTGGAGGCTACACACCACTGCTTTGCCAGCTCGGTTTCATCTCCTCCAGGAATTTCAGAGACAGCAGTGCCATCTACTGGTAGGGAGGGCACAACTTGTTTCTGGAAGCCTGTGGGTGACAGGAGCCAAAGACGGGAAGAATGGCAGGCTAGATTGTGTCTTTGTGAGCCTTTCTTTTCTAGAGCATATAACAAACGTAACTGATGCTTACAACCTGAGAAACAGGACCTCCGCAGGAGCCTCCACATGAAGGGCAGCACCTATGGAAGCCATACAAAGCCCAACCAGGCTAGTCAATAATGAGTTCTGCCTGGAAATGCCTCCTTAAGTCCCCAAAGGCAAGCAGCAGAACCTCATTGAATTGAACACTTTCTGGCTCTCCTCTTCCCCCAGTACTTCTGTATCAGATGATCTCACTCATGCCCCCACCTGTGGCAGCATTATCCAGCTTTATCTCATAGCATGCATCTTAGGGAAGGTGCTCAGACCAATCTCAATATGAAGGCTCTTATATTTACACAATGTGACACAGATCCCGCTCAAAGGACACTATTGCTTAGGTATGCAGGTCGGACTCTAATCTCTCTCATTTGCTCTCCATCCTCTCTGTTCTGACCCAGAGGACAGAAATGACATGATTTCCTTGTTGTTTCGAAAGCAACACTAGTGGGCTTTCACTGAACCAGAAAATAAAACCTTGTCTTGTCGGTCACTAAGGTACACTGCTTCCCTCAAGATGAATTAAGCCAGCCAATCTTTCTCTTTTCCCCTGTATAAACCTATAAATTTAAAACCTATCTCTCTTCCATAGGCTAAACATAAATGTACTATGACCTTTACATAATTTATATAAAAATGACATTTTTCTAAACATAAAAGCGTATCTTTTCAAACTATACTACCTACCCCACCTTCAGAATTCCTTTTCCTTCCCTCCATCACATGCCATCTTAAAAATCAATCATTGGTAAATTGAATTATTCCCACTAATTTACTTTACATTCCAATCTATGGGGTAACAATCTATATTCACTTTAATAGGGTCATTTGTTACATTCCTAAAAAGTGTTGCAACTTTACTTTCATTCACTTCAGAAAACCATCAAAAAGTTGATTTGCTACAGCTGATAAATGTTCTGATTCCCCTAACGAATTTAAGTGTTCCTTCTTCAATTTGTTTTAACTTGTCAAGTAAACTGATTTCTTAGCAAGTGTAGGCATTTCATAGGCATGAGGTGTGCCTTAAATGTTTGAAAAATCACATTGTTTCCTAAGGAAACAAAACTTTGTGTGTGGGAAGGTAAGAGTAATAAAAGGGCTTTGAAGGAATATCAGCAGGTCTCCAAGGAATCAGGTAGATTCTTCTCGATCTCACACCAGAATAAGTTCTAAATAGATTACAGTGAAACTCCAGCATACGGTAAAATCTTCCTAATGACAGACAAACCATTTCTTACCAAGTAAACTAAGAGATACATCCAACAAATTAGTGGAAAACTGAAGGGACTTTTAACATTTTATTATAAGATATACAGTATGCCCTTGCTATTATAGGTCTAGGGAAATGGAGAAGAAAAGCAGATGTCTTGTACACAACTTCCCTTTTTATACTATGACTTAAAGGAGACATGGTCCAACCCCAACACACAAACCGTTTTGGCATCCAAATGGTCTTTAAACCAGCACTTTTCAAAGAATTAAGGGAGTCTGAATAGGTGTTAATTTACACCATGCCTTCCCTCCTCCCTACAGGCCATTAACAGGCTCAAAATAATTACTCTCTTCGGCAGCTCAGAAGACCTCAGTTTACAGATATAACGGCCACCCGACCCCCACCGCCACCCCTAAACCCCTATCCTCTTAAAGGAGAATCTGTGTGACGATCTGGTCTGCAGCTCACTGCAGGCATTTCCCTCCTCACAATTTACCAGTCATCGGTTTCGCTGTTAACTGTAATTCCTTATTGTAGCCTCTCATTTAGATCTGCTCCTTTAGACCAGTGCCCAACTGCTCAAAAAAAAATTTTTTTTTTCATCTCCTAACGAAAATCTGGATTTCCTCGGCAGGCTAAAAGCCGTCAGTATCGATGCAACTCTGGGGTGAGAGCGCCCGTGCAGGTCCGGAGAAGCCTTCCACGCGCAACACTTGGGCTCGGTCCACCGGTTGTGGCCCCCTCCCCCGCCCGCACAGCTGCGCTAGGGATTCGGCATCGCTCGCCGCCGGATTAGTTCGAGTCCCGCGGCTTGGCTAAAGTGACACATTTTTTTTCTCCTTCCTTCTCACATGTGACAGGTCCCACTGCATTAAAGCCATCCTCTCCCGGACCCCAGCCCAGATCCGGAGTCCACTGATGTCCCCGCCACACCACGCTTACCCTTTACCTGAGGAGAGGGCCGATACCAGCATCCCTCCAGGCGGGAAACAAAGGCAGAGACGAGGCTGCCAGATGGGCAACTCCCTTCGGGCGGACTCGTCACCGTGGTGAGGCTAGGAAAAGGGAAACCGAGGCACCCAACCAGGATGGCTGAGTGCGAGTCTGCATCCCGAAGCACAGCTCCCGGGGCGGACCCCAGACTTCCCCCTTTACCCTGCCCAGCCCTGCCCAACCGGCTAGTCCCCACCAGCCGCGCTAGGGGCAGGGGGCAGCCCCGCAGAGGCGCTTACCTCAGGAGAAGCGCTCCGGCTCCCTCCGACGGCTCCGGAGAAAGCCCCGCCGCTCGCGCACGCGCACTCGCGCTCTCGTGGCTTCGCGCCCCCGCGCGCGCCTCTCCGTCCGGGCTCTGGCCCGCCCCAGCCCTGTCCGTCAGAATCCACGAGAGCCAATCCGGTAACAAGAGAGGCCCGGCGCCGGTCACGTGGTCTGACCAGCCAATCACCAAATTGCCCTCGGCAGCACCCGCTCCGATGTCCCTGGGGGTTCGGTTGCTGCCGAGCCGAGCCAGTGCGAAGCGGGCACAAAGGGCTGAATCTGTTTTCCAGAGCTGTTTTTGCTCAATGAATGAATGAATACCTCTATTGATACTTGAAATTCTAAATATTAATAGCAATCACCTGGGCATCTTGTTAAAAGGAGTATTCTGATCCAGTAAACCTGGAATGGAAACCTGAGATTCTGCCTCTCTAACAAGCTCCAGATGGTGATGATTCTCCTGATCTGGAGACCACGCTTCGAACAGCAAGATTTTAAGGGCACCTGTCAGAAAATGGTTTAGCCCTTGTTCTATGTTATCTAAAAGTTTCTTGACCTTTTCTTTTCCTTCCTTCGGTGATGGAAAGCATTCCAGGGACTGAGTAAAAATGGGGTGTTTGGGCACCGGCTGAGGGGAAGTGCGTTTAATTCCCCCATCGCTTACCCTTAGTTTATGGAGCAGTAATCTCTGCCAACTTGATGGTTGGAATATGGGAACTAGAAGTTGCAGAGAACACTAGGTTTATTTTCATTCTGAAGTATTTATCATTTGTGTCTCAGTGGCACTGTGCTAGACCCTCGGTCAGAAAGCAATGTAAGTAATTTTTGCCTTCTGGAAATTTACATTCTGTCTTAGAACTATACAAGCAAGCTCAGGAAGAAACATATAGGAAACGCATGCAGGGAGATATCCCTCTCAACATCTTGAACAATTCAGGCATGTCAGGAAGGTTGTAAAATAACCTAACTTAGGAGTCTTTAAAATTGCCCAGACGTCCTTCTGTCTGTAATACCAGCGGGTAGAAGTCAGGAAGTCCATTGTCTCTGCCATCTCTCAGAACTTGACCTAACCATAAATCTGTTCAGACCTGCCAGCCAGAACCTTTGTTCTTCAGCATAGTCAAGCTCATATTACTTAGCCTGTAGTGTGTACCAAGGTGATTAAAATGCCTAAGTGCTAAATTCCCCAAAACCTTCTTTCCCCAGCTTTACTGACCAGGTGGTATGACAATGCTTCAACCTGTTTTCTACCTTATTCATCAAGATTATCAAACTGCTCCTCCTCTCTCTGTCTGCCTCTCTGCCTCCTTGTGATCTCTGTCTGTCAAATAAATAAATAAAATATTTTTTTTAAAAAAAAGGGGGTGCCTGGGTGGCTCAGTGGTTTAAAGCCTCTGCCTTCGGCTCAGGTCGTGATCCCAGGGTCTTGGGATCGAGCCCGGCATCGGGCTCTCTGCTCAGCAGGGAGTCTGCTTCCTCCTCTCTGTCTGCCTCTCTGCCTCCTTGTGATCTCTGTCTGTCAAATAAATAAATAAAATATTTTTTTAAAAAAATTATCAAACTGCATCTTAGAGAAAACTTCACCTTTCAGTGTGTCTTGGGCCTCTCTGGCTTATCAACTCCATAAGTGAAACCCCTTTAGCAGTCTTACACAATGCTTATCACAGTGTCTGCATCAGAGATGGCTTAGCACAAAATCCAGAGTTACAGCCAATACATTGAACCTAGCACAACAATGGTTATGGGTATATTAGGAATAAAGAAATATCTAATCAAGAAGAATCTATTTAAAAGCCTCAAAATTTCTTTTGCTATCATTAAACCACTGTATCTCAAGTCTGGCTGCACACTAAATCTTTCAAGGAAATGGATTTTTGGGCACTGTGCATAGCGATTCTGACTGGGGTAAGGAGCGTAGCCACAGCAATTGTAAGTCTAAAAGATCTACAGGTGGTTTGTATCTAGCCTTGCTTGAGAAAACTGGCATAAGCTTCCATGTTGATGGACTCATTCTTTAACAAGGGGGAACCAACTCTACAACACAAATCACTTCTGACATAAATACTCTAACAAGAGGAAACTTGCCACATAATTTGTGAGAATAGATTCTTTTTATCACCTGTAATAGATACTCCAAGTCTATTGAGTGGAACAAATTGAAAAGCAATGTCCACAACTAGGTTTAATTCCAGTTGATTAACTAAATATTTTTTTTTAAAAAGAACCTATCACCTTTTAGCCACACTGAACCAATCAACTCTGTTAATATCGTCACGTGTTTTATGCTCTTAGCTAAAAGCAAATTTCTTTGTGAGCATTATTAAGAGTTAATCTCTGATGTTGCCCCAAAGTGCAACAGAATCACCTGGAGTACTTGTTAAAATGCAGATTCCCAGCAGCCCCCATCCTGAACTTCCTTTAGCCTCTCCTGTAACAATTCTGAAGCTGCACTAAGTTACATTTGAGTCCAAGTGGTACCTCCTGAAAATATACATTATAGGCAAACCCTCAAGTAAAATAGATGTGCTATTAGTTTAGCTTGACATGCTAACTAAATAAGTCTTATTTTAAAGAATCCCAAAAGATTCTTGATTCTTTTTCCTGGGTTTTTGCCAAATTCTATCATTTTGTGAAATAAAGAGATTACTGACTGGATCTTAGAGAACTTTTGTTGCATGGAGTTTTTCTCTGGAGTGATATTTGCAGTAGTGGGGTATGACCTAGTTTTTAAAAGAATTAGTGAGAAACAAAATAAATAAAAGAATTAGTGAGGTCCCTTCAGAACACTGTGCCAAAAAGAATCACCTTGCTCAAAAGTGACTTTATTTGTCACATCAGAAAAATGGAAGCCTAATGTAGGGGCCAGAAAACTAGATTTCCTCCTGCTCTGACACTTCTAAAAATAGATTTCACAGCATTCCAATGGGGGAGAAATTTTTCTCGCCTTGTAAACCTGTAGCTTTATCTACTGAGTAAAATAAGGACAGTTTTCAACTAGCGTGAATAATGTGAATTTTTAACAAGAAAAAAAGCATTTATTTTTCTCTTTGTGACTGTCATCATTACAAAAAAAAAAAAAGGCAACAAGAAACAGAAATTCTTGCTTGAGGTTAAGAATTTGAAAAAAGAACATCGAGGCTGTCATTCATTTTTCTGTTTCTCAGTCTGCCTGCCTCACATACATAAATTGGTTATCCTATCTCAGGAAATGGATATGTGTTTATCTGATTTAAATCATGAGTTAACTTAAGTAAGTTCCTCCCCATTACTCCCCAGAAACTGCTTAGAAAGAAATTTAGGTTTACCCGAAAAGAAATAAAATGAAAACGTCCAAGTCTCTAGGAATCTACCCATTGATCCATTAATGATCAGAACGCCTATAGACTACTTTATAACTGCTAATTATGTTTTTAAATATTTATTTATCTATTTGAGAGAGAGAGAGAGAGAGAGAGAGAAAGAGAGAATGAGAGAGGAGAGGGTCAGAGGGAGAAGCAGCCTCCCTGCGGAGAGGGAGCCTAATGCATGACTCGATCCCAGGACTCCAGGATCATGACCTGAGCCCAAGGCAGTGACTTAACCAACCGAGCCACCCAGGCGCCCCTGCTAATTATGTTTTAATCTCACTATCAATAATTAGCTTCTCTAAACGTAATTGATTTAATTCATGAAGATCCAATATTACCCAAGATTCTAGTCTCCATCTCTCATATATAACTGGTCAGGATAACATTTTATATATATTGTATCTGTGTTTTAATAACTGGTACCTTGTTGTTGTTGTTGTTATCGTTTCTCCATTCAGTGTAACTCTGTATAGATTTAACCTAACTCCCTGGACATTTTTTTAGACAAGTTCATTTTTTTTATATTCTTTATAGGATTTATTCTATAATTCATTCTACAATTTGTTATACATAAAGAACATATTCTTTTTTATTTTTTATAAAATAATCATACCTAAAACATGTGTATATAATAACATACACATTGATATGATATGCCTCTCCATACCACAACTTAAGAAGTAAAAATTTTAATACAAAGTGCCCATGTATTGTTCCCAATAAATTGATTGTTTTCGATGAAAGTATCACACTTCACAAGCTTAGCTACAAAAGAGAGACAATTGTTTACAGAAAGAAATACCATATTGTATGCATATAATAGAAAACAAATGTAAATGGGTAAAATTTTTACTGAATATTTGTAAGTTCCCAAACTTATAGAAGAAAAAAGATAACAGAGCTGGAAATTTCAACTGGTCTAACATCTGTGTTTTATTTACAATTACAAAAATGAACCTGGGAGCAGATAACTTTGACAAAACAATACCAACAGTTTGGAGCCAACAGGTGAAGGCATCAGATTCTCATTCACTCAATAAAAACACTAAATGTCCTCTTCTTTTAGCTAATTTTAAGAGAAATAAGCCATAACAATTCACAATAAAAAGTGTTATGTTGTAAGTGAAGCTCATAAGAGATCACATAGAAGGAGCACCAATTCTGATTGATAAAATCAGGGTAGATTTTTCTGTAAGAAGTGATGCACCAGAATTCCAAAGAACTAGTAGGAGTTAGCCTGCAAAGGGCTAGAGGCTGGGCACTCCAGGACTGGCAATTACCCATACAAGAGTGTAGAACACTGGTGATGAGAAAATAGTTTAATTTGACTAGATGTGAAAGGGGGAGGAGGATCACTGAAGGGGAAAAGACAGAGGAAAAGACCAGAACGAGAGGATGAAAATGCATGATATCCCATTCCTTCCTCCTGCAATCAATCATACCATTCAACTCTATCTAGTGATTATGAGTAGACTCTAGGACCAAATCCCAGTTCTTTCACTTACTACTTATGTAAACTTGGACAATTTGGCCCTTGGAAAGTATTCAATAAATGACTGCACAGTTTTCTCATCTGTAAAATGGAATAATGGCAATACAAGTACTTGTCTCTTACAAGTTAATGAGCTAATTAAATAATGTAAGTGCTTAAGGAATATTTGGTGTGTAGGAGGTGCTAAATAAATGTTCGCTATTAGTAATAATCTCCTGAACGTGGATGTGGCCTCAGACTCCTCAACAGCATTACTAGTCTCCAACTTCAACTAATCAGAATGGCACCCAGAGGGATACCACTCTGCCCCTCCTAGTGCCTTCTACTTCAGAGTTCTACAACCTAGTGCTGCTAACCTGTACTAATTCTTGTCCACATTTAAGCAAGTTATCTATGAAAAATTGTCTCTCTCAGTCCAACACCAAGTCACACACACAAAAACACACACCCAGCAGTTGACACAACTAAATATTTTCTTGAACATTTAAAGAGATTATTTTCACTGTTTTGAGGGGGATTTTTTTTAATTTTTTATTTTTTTTCAGCGTAACAGTATTCATCATTTTTGCACCACACCCAGTGCTCCATGTAATCCATGCCTTCCCTAATACCCACCACCTGGTTCCCCCAACTTCCCACCCCCTGCCCCTTCAAAACCCTCAGATTGTTTTTCAGAATCCATAGTCTCTCATGGTGCACCTCCCCTTCCAATTTCCCTCAACTCCCTTCTCCTCTCCATCTCCCCTTGTCCTCCATGTTATTTGTTATGCTCCACAAATAAGTGAAACCATATGATAATTGACTCTCTCTGCTTGACTTATTTCACTCAGCATAATCTCTTCCAGTTCCATCCATGTTGCTACAAAAGTTGGGTATTCGTCCTTTCTGATGGAGGCATAATACTCCATAGTGTATATGGACCACATCTTCCTTATCCATTCATCCGTTGAAGGGCATCTTGGTTCTTTACACAGTTTGGCGACCATGGCCATTGCTGCTATAAACATTGGGGTACAGATGGCCCTTCTTTTCACTACATCTATATCTTTGGGGTAAATACCAGGAGTGCAATTGCAGGGTCATAGGGAAGCTCTATTTTTAATTTCTTGAGGAATCTCCACACTGTTCTCCAAAGTGGCTGCACAAACTTGCATTCCCACCAACAGTGTAAGAGGGTTCCCCTTTCTCCACTTCCTCTCCAACACATGTTGTTTTCTGTCTTGCTAATTTTGGCCATTCTAACTGGTGTAAGGTGATATCTCAATGTAGTTTTAATTTGAATCTCCCTGATGGATAGTGATGATGAACATTGTTTCATGTGTCTGATAGCCATTTTCCATACTTCAGTCTTAATCATTTGTGCCCATTGATTTTGCTCAACCTTGCAAAGTATCCTGAGTACATGGTAACTGTTATAATCAAATAATTCTAACTAGTCCATCTTTGTGGATATCCTAGGAAAGGAAGTCTCTTTATTATTGTTTCAGTATCTTAATTTGCAGCAAATAATTTAGCCTGTGACATATGCCTCTTTCCATTCTTGAGCAAATCCTTTATCCCAAGAAGATCAAAGGACTCCACTTACTCTTTGAGTGACTTCCTTCCTTTGACATGTTAAAATAATCTTTTATTGGTTTCAGGTGCTCTTCAGAGTGTTTTTCTTACAGTTGTTATTCTTTGTTTTCCTCACATGAACTCCCCTACCAATTTAGGGGAAATGCCCTCTTTTTTCTCTAATAATTTATATGGCTCTAGCTAGCAGTTCTCTTTTTAGTTCTACCTTGGATCCTTGTTATTTTCATTCCTTGGTATATGCTTTTCATGGAAAGGAAACAAAAACAAAGTATATAGGCTTTTCTTGTGGGTTATTGACTTTTCAAAGTCCTTCCTTTCAGTTGACTTCTAAATGGGGCTTCTATTTATCATATTTCCCTTTAAAAATTTTAGATTGTATGGGATGGGTTTCTTGGTTTTTCCTGTTCCCATGAGGATACAGAATTTAATTATGTTATTAATTTTTGCTTAGTGGCTCACGCACAGCGATCTCTTGGGTCCATTTCTGATCCTGTTTGGATGAAAGTTCCCTCTATTTACGTTCCTTGTGAGATTTAGAAAGCATACTCAATTTATTAACATCCAGGCCCCATCCCTACCTGCTTCTCATTCCCCACCTCCAGGCCCCCGTATCTCTCATCCTCATTGAGCAGCTGGTTACTTTGTATATGGATAATTAGAACCTTTTATTACTATTATCTGAACTATTTTTTTCTGCTTTCCCAATTCCATTTAACATTTTCTGTCTCATCACTTCACTTGGGTAATCTATAATATACATTTTTTATGTACATAGATGTTTTAACATGAATTGGGTTTGTTAAAAAATTATTATTTTATTTATTTATTTGACAGAGAGAGAGAGAGAAGGGACAAGCAGGAGGAGCAGCAGGCAACAGGAGAGGGAGAAGTAGGCTCCCCACTGAGCAGAGAGCCTTAGGACCCTGGGATCATGACCTGAGCCAAAGGTAGACGTTTAACTGACTGAGCCACCCAGGCATCCCAACATGAATTGTTTTTATAGTTGAAAAGTTATAAGATAAATCTGTCTGTGAAGTTTATTCAACAAATACTTTTTAATACTGTTATGTGCCAGTTCTACACACCGGGAATAAACAAGGACTGGGATAAAAAATCAAATTCTAATGAGGGGTGGGGTGGGGCAACAAGAAATAATTTGTCAGGTATTGATAAGAGCTAAGAACAAAAAACAAGTCAGATGATAGTTCAGAGCAGCCCTTGTCTATCAGTTCTATGAGAGAATTAAACACTAATACCCTAAGGCACATTTTATATACAATGAATTATCTTCTCTCCTATGCAGCTTGAGTGATACCAGCTGTGTACCATCCTTGGGAAATGAGAAAAAACCATTATCAAAATCTTTTTCTGTAAGGATTACACTGTCACGGAACCCTAGTTGAGAAAGACTAGGTTAGAGAGCATCGTTATAGGAGGGAGTGCTGCTTGAGATACTTGACTATAAGGAAGGGTTTTCTGACAAGAAGCTTTTGAGCAGACATCTAAATTCAATGAGGGACAGAGGTCCCCCTGTAGATGCAAGGTGAAGGGAGGAGGGCAGCCATAGCTGAGTACTTCAGCCAGAGACAAGAATGGCTTTATTATATTTGAGGGACAGTTAAGAAGGTCAGTGTGGCTAGAACCAAGTTTCAAGGGACAGAGAGGTGGGGATAAGATCAGCGAAGTAGCTAGTGATGGGTGGAAATAGTTAGATATGCCAGAGACATTTAGCACAAGTCAATTCAGCAGAGATTTACTGAACTCCAATTATGTGCCATGACCTGGGGTCTTCAAAGATGAATAAATCATGGTCTCTGTTCTCATGCAATGTACAATATAGAGTATACCACTTGACTTAGACTAAGTAAATATAGTGGGGTGAATGCTATACCTTAATAGTAAGCAAATGAGTGGCCATTGGTTGAGTACTCCCAGAGGAGGACTCTGAGCTGAGCATTCAGGTGCTAGTGATTTATAAGGAAGTGCTCCTAGGAGGAACTCATAAGAACCAGGCAAGTGTGGGATTTCAAGCAACAGATTCAGCCTAATCTAGGGAGTTCTGTAGTGTAAATTACACTGCACAGTGTGTCACACTTTGAAGTAATGGAGCTGCATTTTTCTATGTGTATACCTGCTAGTCATTGGCTGTGGGCTGCCCAACAAGGTGATGTCATTCTCAGGCACTTTTGGCTCCATATAGATGAATTGGCTCCAATGTCAAAGGTAATCCTCTAAAGATTATAGCAAAGGGAGTGGAGGCTAGGGAATGAGAGCACAGAGCTGGTGGAAGGGATCCAAGGGGGATATTGATTGGCATCAACAGTCTCCAGCTCTGGGCTAACAGAGCTTCTCAGTCCAGAGGATAGGGCTTGAAGGAAAGGCAGAGGATAGTAAGCTTTCCCCACATGGAAACCACCCCTGTTCTCTTGGCTCTGTGTCTCCTTGTTATCTAGTTTAGTTCTTACTCACCATAGAAAACCCCAGAGATGTTTCAGAGTGGAAGTGAATGCATGTGTGAACCAATGCCAGGCTGAGGAACTAATCTGGAGAATTTTTAGAAATCCTTTGGCAGAAGCTACTCCAATATTGCGTCTTCACAGAGGATGCTAAGCTCTTCTGCATAGGAAGGGAAAGCTGGTGGAAATACAGTTCAGAAATCTGTTAGGTATAGCTATAGAAATGGCATATAAACTTGAGTTTGAGCAAATGAGAAGTAATACATATAAGGGACAAAAGTCCAAACATCTTAGAATATGATGTGTTCTATTAAAAATCCCTCCCAAAAAACTGGACAGCTGTATGTAGAAGAATGAAACTCGACCATTCTCTTACACCGTACACAAAGATAAACTCAAAATGTATAAAAGACCTTAACATGAGACAGGAATCCATCAGAATCCTAGAGGAGAACATAGGCAGTAACCTCTTCGATATCAGCCACAGCAAATTCTTTCAGGATATGTCTCTAAAGGCAAAGGAAACAAAAGCGAAAATGAACTTTTGGGACTTCATCAAGATCAAAAGCTGCTGCACAGCAAAGGAAACAGTCAATGAAACAAAGAGGCAACCCACGGAATGGGAGAAGATATTTGCAAATGACAGTACAGACAAAAGGTTGATATCCAGGATCTATAAAGAACTCCTCAAACTCAACACACACAAAACAGACAATCATATCAAAAC
>NC_081558.1:89970482-89970935 GCF_022355385.1 Mustela nigripes | reverse complement strand
ATGTCTCTAAAGGCAAAGGAAACAAAAGCGAAAATGAACTTTTGGGACTTCATCAAGATCAAAAGCTGCTGCACAGCAAAGGAAACAGTCAATGAAACAAAGAGGCAACCCACGGAATGGGAGAAGATATTTGCAAATGACAGTACAGACAAAAGGTTGATATCCAGGATCTATAAAGAACTCCTCAAACTCAACACACACAAAACAGACAATCATATCAAAAAATGGGCAGAAGATATGAACAGACACTTCTCCAATGAAGACATACAAATGGCTATCAGAGACATGAAAAAGTGTTCATCATCACTAGCCATCAGGGAGATTAAAATTAAAACCATATTGAGATACCACCTGACACCAGTTAGAATGGCAAAATTAGCACAACAGGAAACAACATGTGTTGGAGAGGAAGTGGAGAAAGGGGAACCCTCTTACACTGTTGGTGGGAATGCA
>NC_081558.1:89945593-89970082 GCF_022355385.1 Mustela nigripes | reverse complement strand
GTGGGTATTATAGAGGACACGGATTGCATGGAGCACTGGGTGTGGTGAAAAAATAATGATACTGTTATGCTGAAAAAAAAAAAAAAAAGACTAAGGTATGGAGAAGCTGCTGACTCATGTGGGTGACTTGTGTATACAAATGTGTAGCTGTTGACCATTCATGTTCAGGGGCTCAGAAGAGAACTGAAAAAAAATAATCCCAAAGATTATTCTGTTTAAATATTCAATGATTTTTACTTTTTAAATTTTTTAAATAATCATTACTTTTTAAAATTTGATTTTATTTTTTCAGTGTTCCAAGATTCATTGTTTATGCACCACACCCAGTGCTCCATGCACTACATGCCCTCCTTAAAACCCACCATCAGACTTATGCGTACCCCCCACCACCCTCCCTTCCCAAACCCTCAGTTTGTTTCTGAGTCCACAGTCTCTCATGGTTCATCTCCCCCTCCGATTTAATGATTTTTAATCTCAATTATAGGTTCCATGACTTTGCCTGATTTAAAATAACCTAACGAAATGGCTATTTGAGTATACCTGATAAAAATTACACGTGGCCATGTTCTTTTTATTGCTTCTTATCTCCCTTGACAGTACCACCTGTGAATTTATTGGCCAATTATAGGAAGTTACAGGTTAAAAACATTCTGAAAGCCTAGCACAGAGTGAGCATTTAATAAACGTTACCTGCTTTAAAATTGTTTTGTTTTTGTTTTTTTTTTTCCAGGGGCGCCTGGGTGGCTCTTTTGATTAAGCTTCCCACTCTTGATTTCAGCTCAGGTCATGATCAAGGCCTGCAACAAGGCTCCATACTGAGCTCAGAGCCTGCTTGAGATTCTTTCTCTCCTTCTGCCCCTTCCCCCTACACACTCACTCTCTCTTTAAAAAACAAAAACAAAAACCGAAAAAATTTTTTTAGTTTTTTTAGTGAATAAAAATATAAAAACCAAAAATAAAATAAAATATTTTGCTTCATCTTTATTTTTTTCTTCTTTGTATTGAGTTCCTCCTGAAATTTCAACAGCCATCTCCTGCTAAATCAGCAACAGTCCTCTGACAAGTTTCTACTAACAAAGGCCCCAAAACATGGCCCTCATATATTCTTATAGCTATTTATGCTTAAGAGCTCTATGGTTATAATTCCTCCCGAAAGGACCTAGGGGTAGCTAAAGCCATATTCTCCCATAAGGAAGAATATTCAGGTCTTCTGCTTTCAACGATTAAAAAAAAAAAAAAAGATAAAAAAAAATCATGTTCTTTTGGCTAGAGCCCTTTCTGCATTGCTACAATTGCCAGTGTTTCTTAAGGTTAGAAGTGGTTTTCAAAGAAGGCTCTGGATGGGTGCTTCTGACAAAGGTTTTGATTTCCATAGTCCAAGATCTCTCCTTTGTCAAATAGCCTCATCGCACACACATTTTCTATTAAAACCACAAACTGGGACTAATGTTTCCCACCTCAAAGTGGGAAGGCTTATTAGAAATGAGCTTTAGAGAAGTACTTTACTAATTTCCTTCAGTTTACTCTTACAATATGTCTCTGCTCAAAATGTTACGATGGCCATTACAAAGACACCCATCTCCCAAGTCTGGGTTCAACACCTCTCTCCTCTGAGCCCTCATAGCTACCCTGCATGTCCTCTAACATGGCGTCTGTCACACCTTATTGTAATTCACTGTTCAGTGATTCATGACACCCACTAGACTAAATCCTGTGAAGTCAGGGGTCATTTCTATCTTGTCCTTCACTGGACAAGAAAAATGGCCCCTAGAACAATGCCTGGTGTAAAGCAGGTTCTCAGTAACCATTTGTTAAATGAATGGAATCTCTCATTCTCAGAATCCCCCCCTCTACTTCTGTGGGTATCTCTGCTGATTCCACTCTGAACTGGACAATTGCCATCACCTATTAGTACAGTCTATCATAAACATTCCTTTATGTTTCTTTTCCTTTCTGGGCTGTGTTCTCTCTACTAATATGTGCATGTATAAATATTTAAATTCCTTCAGATTAAATTGTTTTCTCTAGTCTCACATTTCTTCCTTTCCTCTTGCTAATTTTAGTAAGATCATCAAACCTAGGTAGTGTTACTTCAAATATGAGCACTTGTAACTTGTACACATTATCAGTGATTGTATTACATTAGTCATTCATTTAACAAGCAAAAAAGCAATATAACAAGATACTCTCCATAGTCCATTCCTTTACATTCGTTTTTCTAATTCTAAGTAGAAATTACCTTTCAAACATTATGTCAGTGGCTCTGAAACTTGAATGTGCATCAGAATTACCTAGAGGACTTGTGGAAACAAAATTGTTGGACCTTACCCAGAATGTCTGATTTAGTAGGTTTCAGGTAAGGGCTGAGAATGCATATTTTAACAAGTTTCTAGTTGAGGCTGATGCCTGTGCCTGAGGACCACACTTTAGAAATACTGTCATGTGTCATTAAATGACAAACTCAAAAACAATATAAGAAAAAGTAATCAACAAATTAATCCAAAGTTTATTACAAAAGGAATTGCTCTCTACAATCGGTTATGACCAAAGGAGTATCCTCATTCTAGGATGTCAATCCATTGTGTCACTATAGCTCAAATAATCAGCTGGTTGCTGAATATCACTCAAAAGAGACATATTTTTCTTTCTAATAAAACTTTGTGTACCTCCATCTTTCAAAATTCAAGAGAGCTACAGTGGCCCTTGAAAAAGTGCTCGGAAGAGCAGCTGGGCTGATAGAAATCAAGAGTTCTACTGGACAGAGTTTGCTTTATAAAGCCAAACAAAGGGAAGTGAGAGATTTTCTCATTTGACAATGGTAAAAGCTCAAAGTTAAGACAATCAAAGCCTCTAACATTAGGAGTAATATACAGAGGTTGATAACCTAATTCTGAAATCCTGGAATGCAGAGGGTCCTTTGAAACTTGAGCTCAGGGTGGTTTATGAAGAAAGTACTACTTCATTCAATGGGTATAATTTCTGGTACTTATAGCCTCTGAATGGATATAAGGAAAATAAAGATAATCAAAATGTATTTTGTCCAGTATATAAATAATAAAACAATACATGTGTTAGCTTTTCATGGCCCACAGAAGGACGGACTGCTTATCTGCCCATCACATGGCTCCCGTGTTGCCTTTGGTAAAAGAATATGGTGAATACTCCCTGGGTTTTGCCTTATGACACAGTTTTAACACTTAAGACCAGATGAGCAATTTAACCTTTAGACTTCATGTGGTCCACTTCACCTTGAAGTATCACCTGTGATTCAAGTTCAGGACCAGTAACTAAAAAAAAAAAAAAAATTAAGTAAACTCTACATCCAGTGTGGGGCTTGAACTGTGACCAAGAATCACATGCTCTACCAAATGAGCCAGCCAGGCACCCCCCAGTAACTAAAAGTATTTAGGTGAGTGAATAATAATTCCATTTACTCACACATGGTCCAGCTTTTAAAAAGTGTCACCTGGGCATGGTTATTCAGATAATTCTGATAATTGTGTGTTTGGGGACATATCTGTCACACAGGGCTAAGACTCAGACAGATGAAACGTGGCATAAGACACAGAAGAAAGAATGAAAGAGATAAAGACTATGGCTTAAGAAAAGGTTTACAAAGCAAATACTTGCAAGGTGAGGTCAGTGGGAAAACGTGTAACTAAACCAACATGAGTTTGCTCCTTGGTGAGTCAGAATCTGCACTAGGTTGAGTTGTCCCACAAAGTAAACTGCAAAGTATTTGCAGCAAATAAGGGAATCATGGGGAACAGCTTCCAGAGCCACGACTCGCAGAACAAGGGGGAATGGGTTGCATTTATTTAGGGTTAGGATGAATACTTAGGTAGGGAAGCCTAGTCCTCAGATGTAGAGGTATAAGGTCTTGCATGTGGCTTAAGTAAACACGCCTAGACACACATTGTATGTTATGTAAATAGGCTGACACTCCTACTCAGGCAGAGATTTTAGTATTATAATGAGGTAAATGTGGTTATGGTCATTCTAGAGGTCACGCCATGATCTATCTGCACAGGTGCAAGTCAGGGATTAAGCTCAAACTGGTCTAGGTGGTCAGCTGGAGGTCTTGTCAGGGCGGCTGCTCATTGCTTCAAGGGTGATTTCACATTCCATTTGCCTGAGTTAAAAGATAAGCTGGAAAGAAGAACTCAAGGAAAAATGTGGGACAAAGGTTGGTGAGTGAGTGCATGCAGGTGGGCAGTAAAGGTCAGGTCTTGGGGTCTAGCTGGAGACAAGTGGAGTACAGCAGGCAGGAAGACAGTAGGAAGAAGTGGACATGTTGTTATTAAGTTGCAGCCTATGATTGCAACATGGAAATGCAAGATGGATCACATTTCATGATTCTTTAAAAAGAATCTAGAAATCTGAGTTTTTATGAGAGTCTGTTCAATTCAATTTAAAAAGAAATTTCTGTGCGCCAAGCAAAACACATTTGATAAGGTCCTAGATATACCGTTTGGTTTAAAAGGTCCATTCCTCATCCTAAACTCTCCCAGACTCCTTCTCAGAGCTGTCATGTGTCACTGCTGGGTGCAAGGGAAGCTGGCTAGTGTACCTTTTGTATTTTCTTTTTAAACAGCGTATATTGTGGCCGTGGTGAAAATTGGGATTCTACTTCTAAGCAAGAAAGGAGCCCACACATCCTAAGGAAGAAAGATGCCCATGCTTTGGAAAGCTAGGTCTAAAAAATTCTACACACATTCACTCTCTTAGCAACCTCCTTTCTCCCTGTTTTTGTCCTTGAAGGTCTCTGGACCAATCCATTATCCTGAGTATAAAGTGATTTGTACTATTTTATTATAGAACTACATTAAATTTAAGGACTGCAATCATTGTGCCAAATGTGGTCATTTTCAATATAGTACAGGTCTGGTAAAGCAGACAAATGGGAAAGGAAAGACATACTAGAAATTCCAGGTACACAAATTAAAACTTGAATTCCTGCTTTTGCTAGGACTTTCATGTTATGATAGATGTACTTCTCCTGTCATTACCCCAGTCTCCAGACAAGCAAATGTCTGAGAAACCATTATATTTAAATTACTTTGGGAACTCTCTTTACAGTCAAAAGCTGCATGGACCAAGTATATACTTCTCATTTTCATGTCAATGACTGTCTTATTTGAAGAGTCAATTGTACTAATTAACACACACACACACACACACAGAAAAAGAAGATAGGAATCTACAAGTAATGATGCAATGACCATAGGTGAGGACTGACTAAACCCTCAGGACTGCCTTCTGATTTTTCTGATTTTAGATTTTTCGGCTTCACCTTAAACAACATAGGTATAATGCACCTAAATGAGACATTAGAAAGAATACTAATTTCAGGTTTTCTATAGTCTCAAGAGATCTTGAGTCACTGTTGGTTTCACCTATGCTTCATTTTCTTTAAATTTTATGATGATTGAGGGTATACTTAATCTTATATTCCATTCACTTGGGAAAGAAGGGAAATCATTTTCCTCCATTTTTTTCCATTAATAAAATAGGGCTGTATTGAGATATAATTCACATGGTATACAATTCACCTTGTAAAATAGTTCAGTGGTTTTAGTCTGTTCTGAGCTATGTGACCATCACCACTATTCCACATTTTCATTAGCCCAAAAGGAAACTCCATGCCTGTTAGCACTTACCCTTACCCCATTTGTCCCCTCATAGCCTCTGGCTTTCTGTCTCTGTAAATTTGTTTCTCCTGACATTTCATAGAAATGGAATCATACCGTATGTGGTTTTGTGTCCACTTTCTTTTACTCAGCATAATGATTTCAGACTTCATTCCTGTAGTAGCAGGTGTTACTTCTTTATTCCTTCTTACTGTCAAGTAATTTCCAGTAATGTGGATTTACCATACTTTGTTTATCCATTTATCAGTGCATGGATATTCGAGTTGTTTCCACTTTGGGGGGCTATTATGAATAATGCTGCTATGAACACTAAGATTTTGTGTGGATCTATTTTTAATTTCTGTTGGTTAGTAAAATGACCCCAAATGGTAGCTCTGTGTTTTGCCTTTTGGGAAACTGGATGACTGATGTCCAAAGTAGCTGTACCATTACCTGTTCCCATGAGAAGTGTATGAGTGGTCCAGTTACTGAGCATCCTCGCCAACATTTGTTACTGTCTGTTTTGATTTTAGCCATCCTGGGGGGTGTGAAGTGCTATCTTACTGTGGTTCTGAGTTGTGTTTCTCTGGTGACTGATGATGGTGGTCTTCCTTTCATGGGCTCACTGTTTTGTCTCCATTTTTACTTTTTATTCATTTCTAGGTATTTTTGTTTGATTTTTACTTTTGTGTTTTGTTTTTGGTGCCTATGATAAAGTCTTCCTGATTTAACATCTCTTATCAAAATTTTCTGGAGCTAATGATGTCTGAGGAGTTTGTCAAGAGCAACACAAATCCATACTTGAACATTAAATTTTTAGTGCTGGAATACTTTGCTCTGGGCTAGGCTGACCAACCCTTCTTGTACCTCTGTCTAGTTTTGACAAAGAGGCTACATGCTTCCATAGAGCTAATGTTTGTGTTTCAATCTAGCTAAGTCTCTTTCGAGTTCATTCTTCATTACTCTCCCAGTGAGAGAGGTCAAGGCCCTGCCTTTCCTGCAGTTTTAGGGAATGGCTTTTTCTCATTCTTATTCAAAAGGAGGAATCAGATGGGAGTTGTTTTTTTTTCTCCTCAGTCCTTTGCCTTCAGCAACCCAAGCCAAGTATTGTGAATCAGTTCTTCTTTCAGACTTTAAAGCCCAGTTCAAGATATAAAATACCCATCTGTTTCTGACAGGCATTGCTTTGGAGAGGATATTTGTGAAATACAGCT
Source organism: Mustela nigripes (assembly GCF_022355385.1). Classification (NCBI taxonomy): domain Eukaryota; kingdom Metazoa; phylum Chordata; class Mammalia; order Carnivora; family Mustelidae; genus Mustela; species Mustela nigripes. The sequence continues at coordinate 89,963,238 of NC_081558.1, read as the reverse complement.
GCTGGGGCTTATCCAATTATTTAAACTATCTTGTTATCAAGAACTCCAGAGATAGGCTGGCATATAGCAGCTGTGCAATGTCATCATTGCAGTTCAGCTTCTCCTGAAGAGTGAATTCTGCTATGGAGACTGAATGGAGGAAGTTTATTGAGGAGTGTGCTTGGTACTAATACCTTTTGGGTAAGAAAGGCAGCAGAATTAGGTAAGAGGAAGAAGTTGGATTGTGGTGTGGTCACAAAAAATTCTCAGCTGATCACATGGGAAATTCTGAAGCTGGCCCTTCAGAGCTTTTCCAAATTGGGGTCAGGAATGGGCCTTTCTACTCATTCATCAATCAGTCATTGGATGCAGGCTGCCCACCTGCAAGAAAGGGGCATGACCAGGGGTTAGATGTTTGTCTTCAGCTGAGGGCAATTCCCAGCAAGGGATATCAGCTATCAACAGTCTTAGCAGCTGGGATCAAAGACTTCAGTCTTAAATGGGATGCAGGCAGGTGTAGAGCAATGCCTACCACAGTTGTCTATGTCCCAGATGCCCTTTTCCTATCTGATCTGCCATTCAAAGCACATGGCTTTCATGTTCATGGTTGCTTCATGATTTCAAGACGACTATGCCACCACAGCCTTATTTCTGCTCTGTGGGCAGAAACAAGGATGAAAAGGTAGCACCTGTATCAGAAAAGCAACTGTTTCCCAGAAATGCCCAATAATTTTCCATTATATATCATTGGCCACGGTATCCTATGGCTAAGCCAGCTGCAAAAGATATTGGAAATGTGTCATTTAGCCAGACACATTGCTGCCTCGACCAAAATCAGTTTTTAAAGAAAAAGGAGAGAATGGATATTGGCATTAGCAACTAGCAGTTCTCCTCAACCAATCTGATTTTTCAAAAAGAGTTAGCTCCCATTGACAGTATTGGGTGACTCTCTATAAACCTCAAGAATTTTCCCCTATTATAAGAAGTCACTTCCCTATCGTAATTGCATTCTAGTTATATTACTACCACTTTCTGCAGTCACTGATGGTTAGACTTCATTTTCAAAGCATGTTTATTTTAAAATAGTAACTCTTTTTTAAAAATTTATTTATTTATTTATGGTATATGGAGCTTTTTCCTTTTTAAATAGTAACTCTTTTTTTAATATTTTATTTTTAAATAATCTCTGTACCCAATGTGGGACTTGAACTCACAACCCTGAGATCAAGAGCCACATTTTCTACTGACTGAGCCAGCTAAGTGTCCCTTAAAATAGTAATTCTTTTTCTAAGTTTTTATTTAAATTCCAGTTCCAAACAATATGTTAAGTAGTTAGAATTACATACTTAACATATGCAATATTAGTTTCAGGCATAGAATTTAGTAATTCCTCACTTACATATAATGAAACCCAGTGCTCATCACAACAAGTACCCTCCTTAATCCCCATCACTTATTTAACCCATCCCCCTGTCCACCTCCCTTCCAGGAACTCTCAGTTTGTTCTTTATAAGTCTGGGTTTTTAAAAATATTTTAAAAATATTTTATTTATTTATTTATTTATTTATTTACTTATGAGAGAGAGAGAAAGAGAGAGCACATGCATGAGTGGGGGGAGGGGCAGAAGGAGAGGTAGAAGCAGACTCTTTGCTGAGCAGGAAGCCCAATAAGGGGCTCAATCCCAAGACCCTGAGATCATGACCTGAGCTAAAGGCAGATGCTTAATTGAGCCACTCAGGTGCCCCAAGAGTCTGTTTTTTTGGTTTGCCTCTCTCTCCCTCTCTCTCTCTCTCTCTTTTTTTTTTTTTTTTTTTTTTACAAAATAGTAATTCTTTTTTTTTTTAATATTTTATTTATGGGGCACCTGGGTGGCTCAGTGTGTTAAAGCCTTTGCCTTTGGCTCAGGTCATGATCCCAGATTCCTGGGATGAAGCCCTACATGGGGTTCTCTGCTCAGCAGGGAGCCTACTTCCCTTCCTCTCTCTCTCTCTGCCTGCCTCTCTGCCTGCTTGTGATCTCTGTCTGTCAAATAAATAAATAAAATCTTTTAAAAATATATTTTATTTATTTATTTGACAGGGAGAGACACAGTGAGAGAGGGAACACAAGCAGGGGGAGTGAGAGAGGGAGAAGCAGGCTTCCGGTGGAGCTGGGAGCCCGAAGTGGGGCTCAATCCCAGGACTCCAGGATCATGACCTGAGCCGAAGGCAGACACTTAATGACTGAGCCACACAGGTGCCCCCCAAATAGTAATTCTTCAATCACTTCTGTTTCTCTTTCTCTCCCTCATGCATGTGCATACACAGAGAATAGTGATATTCCTGTACTGTAAGGAGAGAGTGATTATAAAAACAAACATTACCAGGTTCTTGTCAGTGCTTGATCAAATTAAGGTACATCTAGAAATGAGGGAGAAGAAAGGCCTTTTTCAAGATGAACACACAGAACAGAAGAATAACAAGTCCAAGATGGAGAAACCTGCCAAAGTAGAAATGACCAGGAGTAGGATTGCAGATTTGCCAAATCAAAGTAGAGAACATCCAGTTAAATTTGAACATCATATAAACAATGTTTATATTTATATATTATACATATATAATTATGCTAAAAACTAATATAAATTATATATAAATACTTATGCTAAAAACTAATATATATTATATTATATATTATGTTAGCTTTTATATTATATATAACATACATAATACTTCATTATATATTTATATTATATTACATAATGTAAAATTATATAATACGTAGTTAGTTTTTAACATAATTCTATCAGTAACGGACTGAATATTTGTATCCCCCTGAAACGTACATACCAAATCCTAAAGACCTGTGTGATGGTGTTTAGAGGTGGGGCCTTTGGAGGCGATTAGGTCATGATGGTAGAGTCCCCATGAATGGAATGAGTGCTCTCATAAAAGTGACACCAGAGAGCTCCCTTAGTCCTTCCAGCATGTGAGGACATGGTGGGTAGATGTTCATATATGAAGCAGAAAGCAAAAAATGATCATATATGAAGCAGAAAGTGAGCCCTCACCAGATACTACATCCGCAAGTGGCTTGATCTTGGGCTTCCCAGACTCCAGCACTGTGAAACATAAATGTCTGCTGTTTAAGTCTCCAATATTCTGTTATAGCAGCCTAAAGGGACTAAGATAATATCCTAAATATTACATGGGACATACTGATCCTTAGAACTTGTTATCTATTCAAATTCAAATTCAAATTTAACTGCTTATCTGTGTTTTATCAGGCCACCTTACTTAGGAAGAATAGTATCACAATCACAGAACTAGATATTACCATTACGCCCATTTCTATAGCTACTGACTTCACTCCTTCCTTGAAATTTTCACAAATCTCTAGCCTAAGAACCACCGCCCATATTTCTGGGGATTCATCAATCAGTGCAGCTATAGCCAAAACTCTTTTTTGAAACAAATTACATTTTTAGTATTTTCTAGAGCACAGATCCCTTAGGGTACATGGACAGGTTGCAGGTGGGTCTCTGAATTCACTAAAATTTTTGGAAAATGTTGTGTGTGGGCTTATGTGCATTCTTCTGGGGAGGAGGCCCATAGCTTTTGTCTCATTCTAAAAGAAGCTATAGACTTGAAATAGTTCATTCCCAAGCAGAGGGCACGGAGAAAGCATCAGGAAGTCTGTTAATCTTTCTTGATTGTTTTGTCCAGGGACAGAGGTAGAAATACCAGCTGTGGAGCAAATGCTTAATAGAACTTTTCTTTTAGGGAAATTTGGAGCAAATAGGAGAAACTTCCCTTTCTTTACCAGCCCAGGATCAACTATAGAGGTAGACATTGGTTGGAAAGGATTTTCAGCAAATCCTCTAGTCTCAGAAATCACCCACACTATTTTCTCAGTACTTCCGTGGGTGAGGCATCTCTCCTTTAACTGTTGAGCTGTTTCAAACAGTAGAGTAGATATAAGAGGTCACCAAAGTCCCTCCTTGACCCCTGTCTTTGGAGGGGCAGATTATAAGGTGTGTCTGTGGTTAAGTTTTGTAGACATAACCCTGTCATTAGTTCTTTCTCTTAAGTGTCTTGTCCATTCATGGTGCTTGACAGAGAAGACCTCCTATTATAATTAATTGCTTCTCATTTGGACTTCTGTTTTCCTACAGGAAATGCTACAAAGTAGCAACCTTAGAAACCATCTTGGACTCAGTCTAAGAAAGCAGAATACCCCATGCTTCATGCTCCCTTTAGTTCCCAGGATAATGGCATGGTCTAACCCTTGAAGCATTGTGCTGTCCTAATGAAATTGTTCTGAATTCATGAGTCCATAGATGACATACGCACCATATCATGGCAAATGAGCTCTCAGGAAAGCCCCCTAACATATCTGCAAGATTCTCCAAGGGCAGCAACCTGTGTTCTGAGTAGAGAAACTATGTGTGCTGTGGTCCAAGGATGAGAATAATGTGGGACAGATCAGACAGAGTTTATAAAACAAATTAAGAAGTACCTGTTATAGCAGCCTTAGGCATGGGCAAATTCACTCAACACTCCTGATGGGGGAGCACGAGGCTGGCTGAAGACAAAGCAAAAGCTGGCTCCTTGCACCCCCTCTCCATCCGCTCCCCCTCAGTCATATGTGTAACATTCCTCAGGCACCCCTGACTGCCATAAATGAGAAACAAATAGTTAACTTGCAGAGATCACAATCCTGCAAGACAGGAGTCTCCCAACTATCTTGATGTTAAAGGCTTGCTAAAAGACAACATTGGTCTTCGGGCACCTAGTAGGCCCTCTTTAGCATATGAAAACTCCGTTGAAACCTCCCTTCCCCTCACCTTCCCCCAAATGCAGGGTACAGAACCTGCCATCCCTCACAGCCCTGAGCAGCAGCTCTTCCTGCCCACGGGTCCTGTCCCCGTGCTTTAATAAACCACCATTTTGCACCAAAGATGTCTCAAGAATTCTTTCTTGGTCATCAGCTCTGGACCTCAGCCCACCGAACCTATCTTAGGTTCTAGAACTTCATCACTACCACCCCTATCCCCAACTGCCCTGTCCCCAGCTTGGGCTTACACCTCAGAGGCTCTGTGCTTTGTAGGGCTTCCTTCACAATTTTCTAAGCCCTGCTCTGGTGTTTCAGGCCAAATGGATATGAGAGTGCCATATTGGGTGGGACACACAGAGCCCAGAGTGGGACCTGCACAGACTCTGTTTCTGTCCTTCAGAGTGTTCTCTATCTTCTATGCCATGTGTAAAGTTGACCATAAGCCACAGGACCCATACTATAGGACTGTCTTTCAGCCCCAAGGCCAGGCCTTGGTTTCAGAATGGCATTCAGGCAAGGTACAGTATTGCTCTTGTGGCAGGTACAGTATTTCTTGTGTGAGATCACATGAGATTAGGTTGCCAGGATGGTGCCAACAAGCTGGTTTTCAGAGATTCAAATTGTTTATATAGACAAGGGCCCTACAAAAAAACATCTGCCCAGGTTCTGTACGTCCCATAGATGGCTTTGTTAAGGAATTTGGAGCCAAGAGAAAGGAGGAAAGATCAAACTGCAATACCCAAAAGGTCATTTTGTCTAAATCTGTTTTTCAGTTGAAAAATATTTTTATTGCAGTACATATATGCAAAACATAAAATTAACCATTTTAACTATTTTAAGTGTACAGTTCAGTAGTATTAACATTGTTGCGCAGCCATTAAACCTGTCATTTAATATAATAAGAAAGTAAAGCCCAAGAGGCCAACCTGTCCAATGCCACACAGGTGATTAGTGGAAGAGCTCTACATTGTATAGTCAGTGCTTTTCTGGCTTTTCCTATTCATTCATTTTATGGATAAGGAAATCAAGTCCAGGAAGGCAAAGTGAACTTGACCACGTCAGAAGAACTAGTAACATCTACAGACCTCACAGATCAATGCTCTGCTTTCTCCACCTCACTACTTCAGACTCCAACCTCCCTCACTATTTTCCTTCCACAGTTCTTTCCACAGAAATTCCAGGCCCCTGTGCACCAAAATGTGAGTTTCACACAGCCAATTATCACCTAAAAATGATTTTCTAAATTGGTGCTTGGTGGGTGTCAAATCCATTGGCTGCAATATGTCTTCACACCAGACTTCAGTAGTTTGTCAGTTATGGATTAAAGACACTACTTGCCACCACTTCCCACCACTGCTGAAGTTTTTCATGCATTGTTTTTGGCTGCAAATCAAGTTTAAGGAATTGGGAGAGTAATTTAGATTATTTGTAATACATTATATACATTGGGATTAGTTTGATAAAATATATCATCATTTAAGAGTATCCAGCACAGGGGCACCTGGGTGGCTCAGTGGGTTAAAGCCTCTGCCTTTGGCTCAGGTCATGATCTCAGGGTCCTGGGATTGAGCCCCACATCGGGCTCTCTGCTCAGCAGGGAGCCTCCTTCCCTTCCTCTCTCTCTGCCTGCCTCTCTGCCTATTTGTGATCTCTGTCAAATAAATAAATAAACCTTTAAAAAAAAAAAAGAGTATCCAGCACATAGTAGGTGATCAGTAAATATTGGTTGAAAAAGTGAATGCAGGTATATTCATTGATTTTTCCCCCCATTTAAAAAATTAAGGTAAAACATACATGCAGTAAGATTCACGCTTTTAGATATGCAGTTCTGTGAGATTTAACAAGTGTTTACAGTCAGGTAATCACCACAGCAATCAAGATACAGAACCCTTCAGGCATCCCCACTATTCTCCCAAGCCCCTTTGTAGTCAGGCTCTTCTACCTTCCTCAGTCCACTCACAGCCACCCATCTAATTTCTGTCCTTCTAGGTTTGCTTTTGTAAGAATGTGATAAATGGAATCAGACAGTAGGCAGCCTTTTCAGTCCAGGCTGATTTCATTTAGCATTATGTTTTTGAAGTTCTTCTATATTAATGCATATATAAGTAGCTCATTTCTATATATCATTGTATATTATACCACAGTTTGCTTATCCATTTCCCACTTGAAAGGTATTTGGTGTATTTCCAGATTTCATTTAATGCTGAATTTTAATTTGTTTTTATTTGTTTAAAAGCCTATCAGCATCTGGGACTGTAAGAAGAAGGCATGCTCAAACCTTTAGCTCATAGTAGTTTACATGTTTGTATGATCGAGAGCTGGAACTGATAAAGATATTTCAGTAAAGTGTAAGTAGAATTTCCTGAAAACAAAACAAGAAGCATAATGCAAAGCATCATCTTAGATATTGCATGCTCTTTGACTCATGGACCTGCTTTAGAATCGTGGTAAGCATGTGTCCTTTTTTTGACCAGCATGCATCTTGTGAATGTCCTGCCCTCATACTGGGGAAAACCTACCATATGATGAGACAGGTCACATTTTCCCAGGTTTCTTTGCAGTAACAGTGACATGATCTCGGCTTCATCAGTTAAATAGTCATGGAGGATACTTTGGTTTCTAAGAGAACAAAGGTGATCTGTTTTCTGGGGAAGGTGGCCATGAAAGTGTCTGGCTTCTAAGGATAGTAAGGTGGTAGTCTGGCACTACAGCTCAGCATTGCCAAGGCAATTTATGATGTCTGTGATCAGGAGCAATTGTAGCTGAAGAGGTCATTTGTTGCAGTGAAGAACACTACTATCTCAGCAGAAAGGGCCAGCAACTGAAGTTCTGTTATTGTTTTATCTTCAATAAGATAGATCCAAATTTCCAAACTTTTCATGAATAACTATTGACTGTAATCCCATGTAGCATTCTCTTTTTAAAGATCCACCCAAAAATTTGCACTGAAGTTTCATGAATTTCTGGGATTCTTCTGTGATATATTATTATCTTGCAGGCACTATGAGTCATATATTTGATCTGATGGTATTTCCTTTATTTTATTGGTTATGAGAAAGATCAGAGCCAAATGTGTGGTCACATGTCAGTAGTTACAGAGAGCTTAAGACATGTATTTTGATTTCAAAATTACTCACACTTTTACCTTATTTTTCTAACCTTTATTTCTGGTTTTCTCACTTTATAAAGTTTATATTGTAAAGAAAAAAAATAGAACATTACTTTACCATCTAGGTAACTCCAGTGATATGTAATATAACTATATCACTATATTCTATATAATATATACATAGAGTTATTACTCTACTACATGTAATTGGTTAGAAAATTCAAACTGTTTAGAAAGGTATAAAACAAAAATAAAATTTTCCCATTTATCTTAAAGTCCATTTTCCCTGAAAATAACTACATTTTCTTCAAAGAAAAAACATGCATTGTGAACATTTATTTAAAGTTACATTTACTTATGTGAGACCTGAAACCATATAGATCCTAGGACAGAACACAGACAGTAACTTCTTTGACATTGGCCCTAGCAACATTTTTCTATATATGTCTCCTGAGGCAAGGGCAACTAAAGGAAAAATAAAGTACCGAGACTATATCAACATTAAAGGCTTCTGCACAGTGAAGGAAACAATCAACAAATCTAAAGGGCAACCTAAGAATGGGAGAAGATATGTGTAAATGACATATGTGATAAAGGGCTAGTGTCCAGGGACGCCTGGGTGGCTCAGTTGGTTAAGCAGCTGCCTTCGGCTCAGGTCATGATCCCAGCGTCCTGGGATCGAGTCCCACGTCGGGCTCCTTGCTCAGCAGGGAGCCTGCTTCTCCCTCTGCCTCTGCCTGCCATTCTGTCTGCCTGTGCTCTCCCCCCCCTCTGATAAATAAATAAAATCTTATAAAATTAAAAAAAAAAGGGGGCTAGTGTCCAAAATATATAAAGAACTTACAGAACACAACACCCAAAAAACAAATAGTCCAATTAAAAAAATGGGCAGAAGACATGAACAGACATTTCTCCAAAGAAGACATCCAGATGGCCAATAGACACATGAAAAGATGCTCAACATCACTCATCATCAGGTAACTGCAAATCAAAACTACAACAAGCTATCACCTCACACCTGTCAGAATGGCTACCATCAACAACACAAGAAACAACAGGTATTGGTGAGGATGTGAAGAAGAAGGAACACTTGTGCACAGTTGGTAGGAATGCAAACTGTCACAACCACAGTGGAAAACAGTATGGAGTTCCTCAAAAAGTTAAAATAGAACCACCTTACAATCCAGCAATCAGACTACTGAGTATTTACCCAAAGAATACAAGAACACTAATTCAAAGCAATATATGAGCCCCTATGTTTATAGCAACATACGTGATGGGAATTAAGGAGTGTACTTGTGATGAGCACTGGGTGATGTATGGAACTACTGAATTATTATATTGTACACCTGAAACTAATATAACACTATGTTAACTAACTGGAATTAAAATAAAAACTTAAAAAAATAAAAATAATTTTTTAAAAATTTTAAAGTTACATTTATTTAAATATACACAAAAGAGATCACGGTCTACATAATTTTCTGTATCTTTTTTTCACCTAATATCTATATGTCAAATACCTAATATTATAATAATATATCTAATATTTCACCTAGTAATGTATCTTGGACATCTTTTGGTAACAGTGTATACAGTATATATCGTCAGAGTAAATGTCTCCATAGTATTCCATATTATTAATGTATCAGAATTCGCTTAACCAATTCTCTGAATGATGGACACTTTGGTTTCCCCTAGTTTTTCACTATTAAAATTTTTCTGCTGTTAATATTCCTAACCTTGGATCTTGGTGAAAATTTACAAGTGAATTTTTGGCAGAAATTGCTAGACCAATTGGTATAGGACTTGAAAATTTTGATAGATGTTGCTAAATTGCCCTCCAGGAAACTGGCATCAATTTTCACTCCTCTGTATGTTGTATCAGTATTACCATTTCCATGCATTCTCATCACCACTGGATACCATCAATCTTTTAAAATTTCACCAATAGGGAAAAATGGTACCTTGCTCTTGTTTTAATTTCCATTTATTTAATTATAACTTTCAGATGAAATTCATCTTTGGATGAATATATTTTGGGGATCAATTTCAAAGCCTTTTTGAATTAATGTGGACTATAAAAACTTCCATATATTGCATTTATTTAGAGGACTTAAAAAACACTGTCCAGCTTCTAAGTCAGTAGTGCTCTAACTTGGCTGCATATTTGAAACACCTGAATTGCTTTTCAAAAATATCTTTGCCTGGGCCTCATCCCAGACCAATTAAGTCAGAATCTCTGGTGGGTGGGGCTCAGCCTTAATATTTTTATAAATCTCCTCAGGCGATTTACAAGTGCAGCCAACATTAAGAACCTTTGCTCTAAATGCATTATCATGGACCTAACAATTAGTATGTTTAAAAGGTCTAAGGCTGAGGTCCTGGATGGTACCAGCTGAATGCGTGAAAGTGAAACATTTTCCAAGTGGCAGTTTTTTCCAAACTAGGGTCTGATGTATTGATAATGCTAAAGTGACAGTCCCTTACTTAACCACCCTCTTCCTTTGCTCCACTATGTACCAATCTGTGCAGCCAGCTTTTCAGTAAGAAGTAACAGACTCACACTTTACAAATTAATAATTGATATGACCAAACCACAGAGAATCACTAGTAGAATGGTTATTAATATCTTTATGATCAAACATGTCAGACCCCCTTCCTGTTGAGCTATAGCTGTAATTGGCTCATCCTCCAGCAGAGAAAAAGAAAAGATTATCATGAAGAAAGAAAGCTGCTTCCATCCCATATGAATGAGGCCCTTTAAAGTTTGCCTGTCAGTTTGCCTGGTTCCTATGACAAGTGTGTCACAAGCTGTCAATTCACTCACTGGAGCTAAGCCATGACTGATTTTTCTGCAGACTCAGCAAATACCTAATAAGAGAAAAACTGGGAAATGATCCAGTTTATTGATTCAGTTTGACTTTCTATGATATCAGGAAACGATCAGATGAAGTAATGACAATAAATTTTTAATGAGATTTCTGAATGTGTTTGTACTTTAAAATACAAAATCAGGTAATATGAATGGGAAAATAATTTTTATTTCTTATCATTCAATTGCCTTTAATTTCCTGATTCCTACTAATATCTGTTTTCTTCTTTTCTCCAAAGTAGTTATATTTTCAAGCAAAAGTTGTTAATAGGCAAGAGCTAGAACATTGAAATTTTTAAAAAATACATTAAAAGACTAAAAACTAAAAAGTCACCATTAATTAATAACCCTGACAATATAATTTTTAAAGATTTATTTATTTAGTTTAGAAACACAGAGAGAGAGAGCATGCACAAGCAGAGGGAGGGGCAGAGAGGGAGGGAGAGAGAATCCTCAAACAAACTCACCACTGAACACAGCGCCTGATGCAGGACTTGATCCCAGGACCATGAGGTCATGACCTGAATGAAAGTCAAGAGCTGACTACTTAATTGACTGAGCCATCTAGGCACCCCTATACTTTTTAAAGATTTTTTTTTTTTTTTGACAGAGATCACAAGTAGGCAGAGAGGCAGGCAGAGAGAGGAAGGAAAGCAGGTTCCCTGCTGAGCAGAGAGCCCGATGTGGGGCTCGATCCCAGGACCCTGGGATCATGACCTGAGTCGAAGGCAGAGGCTTTAACCCACTGAGCCACCCAGGCGCCCCATCCCTATACTTTAAAAAAAAAAAAAAGATTTATTTGAGAGCGAGAGCAAATCGGGCATGGGGAGGGACAGAGAGAGAGAAATTCAAGCACACGCCATGTTGAGTGTGGAGCCCTATGCAGGGCTCAATACTTTGACCCCAAGTTCATGATCTGAGCAGAAAGCAAGGATTAAACACCTAACCAATTATGCCACCCAGGTGCCCCAACAATATAATATTTTAAAGAAAATATTTGAAATTTTGGCCTCCCTCTTTATTTTTTTAATATTTTATTTATTAATTTGAGAGAGACAGAGATAGTGAGAGAGAGCACAAGTGGGAAGGAGACAGAGCAGATTCCCTGCTGAGCAGGGAGCCTGACTTGTGACTCAATCCCAGGACCCTGGGATCATGACCTGAGCTGAAGGCAGATGCTTAACTGATTGAGCCACTCAGGTGCCCCTTGGCCTCTCTTTTTAATTGACTTCAGTGTGCTATGAGTTAACTGCACATCTTTAAAGTGTATAATTCATTGAATTTTAAATGGATACACTCCTGAAACCACCATGATTATGATATGGACTTTTTCTATCACTCTCCAAAGTTTTCTTATGCACTTTTGCTGTCCTTCCTTCTACTTCTGGCCTCCAGGTCACTTCTGATCTGCTTTCTGTCTCTATAGATTAGTAAGCATTTTTTCTTATATGAATAAAATTACATACACAGTGTATTTTCTTTTTGCATTGCTTCTCTTGCTCAACATATCATCTGCAAAATATATCCAGGTAGCTGGGTAAATGAGTAATTCCTTCCTTTTTGTTGCATGATATTGTTCCATTGCATGGATGTACTCCAATTTGTTATTCATTCACCTGGTGATGGGTTTTTGGCATTGTTTCTAGTCTTAGGCTATTGTGAGTAATGCTTCTATGAATATTCTTACACAAGCATTTGTATGGAAGTCAAAAAATATATTTTTAAAATGTTAATGTCAATGTATATATAGTTTAAGTTCTAATGCACATATATAGTTTTGTTGATTTGTGGGGACTTTTCATAAAACTCAAATACTACAATTCTCATGGCAGATGAGATGGCTCTTTACTCTCCAAGTTTTCTCTGTCTCTAAACAAAACTTCTTTCAGGTTGTACATGCACAGCTCTACTGGGTGCCATTTTATATTATCATACACCATCTGCTCAACTGCATGTGGCGATGTAAGTCTTTAACTAGTTCTCTTTCAGTGAGGCCAGAATATTTTTCCTTGCCTGCCCATCATCAGATATTAATTGTGATGGGCTCATCTTTCTAGAAGTCACTCCCATCATTAATCTGTGAGGTGCAGAATACTATGTGGCACCTCCTTGCCATTTTTCTACCTGGTATGTAAAATTCCCCTGGATGGGTCTCCACATCTGGGTAGCTAGTGTCATTTCTCCCAAACATGATATAGCCATATAATTCTGGCATCTCTCCCTTTTTCACATGCCATCATCACATTTCATGGGTGCTTTTCCCTACACTGCTCTCTCTGCCTGTCCAACCTCCTTCAAACCCCCTTCTAGTCTTCATTTCAGTCTCTCACTTTATGGAGTTAATCCTTCTCTGAATCCCAAAGTCCTGTTACCCTGTGCTATCCATCCAGCACTTGCTCTTTAATTATTCATATATATATGTGTGTGTGTGTGTGTGTGTAATTATGTAAATATATATAATTATATAAAAACATATAATTATATAAGTTAAATAAAATATATAAATTTAGGAGACATATATATGTCTCCTGAATTATATTTCAATCTCCTTAAGGTCAGGGACTGTATCAATAATATAAAATGACAAATTTGCAAATATATTGGTGTGTGTGTCCTCTTAAGCACTTAATACTATAAAATTGTTACAATAGTCACTGTCCAGACCATTTTGCCTTCCTTTTTAGCATGCAAATAATTTACTTCATATAATGTGAGATATCTTTGTTGTTCAGAGCTAGGTAAGCTGGACTAAAACTTAGCCACAAGCCAGAATTTGGTTCTTAACTTTGAATTATTAGAACCCTTTTTTGGATGAAAGACCAAGATAATGGTTACCTCAAGAATTTTGCAGAAGACAAGGCCAGCAATGGTAAGTCTTTGGAGAACTTGGTTAGCCTGGATCAAACACAGGTGCATCCCATATCCAGAGAGAGGCCAGCAAGGGGGAAGGAAAAAAGGGAAGATGCTGATATCAACAATTCCTTTCAGCAGAATGTATTGAGCCCGAATAGACTGAGAAGGCTATTTTTAAAAGTCCTTTACTTTGCGCCTGATTTATAGGCAGTCACTAAAAATATTAATAAGTAAAAATGGTGCTGATCCATGAACATGATGAGCTCTCAATTTCTGGAGCCACAAGGTGACAGACTGCTGTGAAGATGCTTGCATCTTCATAATATCCTGGAGGGATCCAACTTTAAAGAAGAAAACATTGGTATTTGAAATCCCAGTTTGGCATTTAACAGTGTTAAGTCATTCTGTTACATTGGCATCACTTAAATAGCCTTAAAAAAAGAATTTAAAAAAAAACAGATTGTACTACGCATCACAGAAGCTTTAATATAGATGCTTTAGGCCCAAGGGAAATTATTCCTATGCAAATTGTTTCCCTGATACTGGCTTTCTTCTTGGTGCCCTAATCCCAACATGCATATAGCTATACTGATACAGGTCAAGGGTTGCTTAAAAAAATAACTGTATTATTATCATGACAAAGGTAAGAGAAATAATGTCTGAAGTAGTGTATCCCTGGGGAAATTTAATCGAGAAAAACAAAAACTGGCAAAAAGAATTGTTTCCAAACCAATTTACCAACCTATTCTTGCCAGGAAAACCAGGTGCATATAGTCCTTAACCACGTGACTTGGGCACACCATTATAATAATTAAAAACAGAAGGGTCTAAGCATGGTATAACTACTTTGGAAAAGGTTTGGCAGTATTTAATAATGATACACATACTTTAGTGACCCAGCAATTCCATTTCTAGGTATATACCCTGCAGAAATACATGTTTATGTGCCCCAGAAGACTTATGTAAGAATTCTCACAGCAGCATTCCTTATGCAAGCAATTCTTTGTGGAAATAACCCAATCAATTTACAGGAAAAGGGATAAACAAACTATGGCATAGTCTCACAATGGAATGCCACACAACTGTAAAATTTTAGGCACATTTCAGTATGTTTGTTACATTTCAAAATTTTTAAAAAGAAGGAAAAATGGGAATAACATATTTTAGTTTTTTTCACAAGATTATTTTTGCCCTACACATTGTCAAGGGAATTTAATAAGTCCATTGTTGTATTTCTATGTGTATTTTTTAAAAGTTGAAACCTTATATAGTTTTAATCCTTGAAAATATCTATTTACTCCTGCTCTCTACACAAAGTGACTACATTTTCAAGTAAGAGTTAATAAGGCAAGAATTAGAACATGCAAATCTTTTTTTTTATGTAAACTCAATTAGCCAACATATACCACAATCATTAGTTTTAGAGGTAGAGTTCAATAATTCGTCAGTTGCATTAATATCCAGTGCTCATCATGCTATGTGTCCTACTTAATACCCATCACCCAATTACCCCATCCCCCAACCACCTCCCCTCCAGCAACCCTCAGTTTGTCCTGAGGGTTAAGAGTTTCTCTTAACAGTTAAGAGTTTCTTACGATTTTTCTCCCTGAATGATGACTTTCCATTCAGTTTTTCCTTCCTTTCCCTATGATGCTCTTCACTGTTTCTTATATTCCATATATGAATGAAACCATATGATTATTCTTTTTCTCTGATTGACTTACTTCACTCAGCATGATACTCTCCAGTTCCATCCACATTGATGTAAATGGTAAGTATTCAACCTTTCTGATGGTTGAGTTAAAAAATTCATGGAAACAAATGAAAATGAAAAACAACTGTTCAAAACCTTTGGGATGCAGCAAAGGTGGTCCTAAGAGGGAAGTATAAAGCAATACAAACCTTTCTCAAGAAATTAGAAAAACCTCAAATATACAAACTAACCTTACACCTAAAGGAGCTGGAGAAAGAATGACAAAGCCTAAACCCAACAGGATAAGAGAAATAATAAAGATTAGAGTGGAAATCAATTAAATAGAAACCAAAAGAACAGTGGAAAAGATCAATGAAATTAGAAGCTGCTTCTTTGAAAGAATTAATAAGATCAATACACCCCTGGCCAGAGTTATCAAAAAGGAAAGAGAAAGGACCCAAATTAATAAAATCATGAGTGAAAGAGGAGAGATCATAACCAACACCAAGGAAATACACTTTTAAGAACATATTATGAGCAACTATATGCCAACAAATCTGACAGTCTGGAAGAAATAGAAGCATTCCTAGAAATTTACAAATTACAAAACTGAAAAAGGAAGAAATAGAAAACCTGAACAGACCCATAATCAGCAAGGGAATTGAACTAGTAATAAAAAAATCTCCCAACAAACAAGAACCTACGCTGGATGGCTTTTCAGGGAATTCTACCAAACATTTAAAGAACTAATACATATTCTTTAGAAGCTGTTTAAAAAAACAGAAATGGAGGGAAAACTTCCAAACTCTTTCTATGAGGCCAGCATTACCTGGATCCTGAAACCGACAAAGACCCCACCAAAAAGTAGAATTACAGACCAACATCCCTGATGAACATGGATGTCAAAATTTTCACCAAGATACTATCCAATAGGATCCAACAGTACATTAGGATCCAACAGTACCACGACCAAGTGGATTTGGTCCTGGGCTGCAAGGGTGGTTCAAAATTTGCAAATCAAAGTGATACATCTCATTTTTTAAATATTTGAATTCAAGTTAGTTAATATATAGTGTATTATTAGTTTCGGGGAAAGATGGAAACCTTTTTTAAAATTAAAATTATCACTGTCCTTGATCCAAAAGGAGAGAAATTAAAGTCATGTTTGGAGCTTTCACCTGAAATCTTTACAAGGATTTACATTTCTAGACTATTCAATAGAGACCAACTCGCAAGACCAAGAGCTCTTGTGTGCCCTTCTCCTTTTAGCAACTTTTCATCTTAAATCTCTTACTCTCTTACTATCTGACCTTCCTCTGATGGACACTAAGCATGGAAAGTGCATGGGTCATTGATCTAACCACAGGATTGAGAAAAGGAAACTCAGAGTCCCAGATCCTGCCAGGCTGCCATCTTACTGAGTATCCACAGGCAACACTGATTCCATGTTTAACTCTTCATTGAATTGAGGTCATAACCTTCTTAGTCTGCTTTGCTGTCTCAGCATGTGAAATCATTATTGCAAAGCCACAAAAATAATAATTTCAATTAAAAATGTCTATTTTATGGGCAGATTTTAACACATTCATAAGAGAGTATTTTATTTTTTAGCTTTCATGTTTTTGACATTTTCAAGGATTTTTATTCTAGTATTCATTTTTAAAAACTGCACTGGCTCTTTCTCCTTATGGGTAGATTTCAACACTATCACAAGATAGTTTTATTTTTTAGCTTGTGCTGGGTTTTTGGCATTTTCAAGGATTTTCATTCCTTTATCCATTATCAAAGTGACTTCACTAGCTCTCCCCTTTTCTTCCTACATCCCTGGAATTTGGAATTATATTTGTTGGTGAGAGAGAGCGAGCAAGAGAGTATATATCTGAGCAAGAGAGAAAAAGACAAAACAGGCACAGAGATATAGATTGTTTTATAGATGGATGTACTTTCAACTTGAAACCCTTGGCATGAGACATTATGAGGCCAGAAAAAGATATCACTTTACAACTTAAAATGAGACTTTCACTCTCTGTACCTTGTTTCATTGTATTTGTTTATGCATTAGACAGAGACATTTTCCCATTCTTTTAAGATAAAAGTAGTAATGTCAAGCTGGGAGAGATCCAAGGAAAATAAAGTTATGCTGAATGGATTCAGAGAAATTTGAAGAAATCCTAATATTTTAATACAGAGAGTCAAGATATTTGATCTATATAAAGAACTCATGGTTCAAAACAAACAAGCCTGGATCAAGAAGATGTGGTATATATACACAATGGAATACTATGCAGCCATCAAAAGAAATGAAATCTTGCCATTTGCAACA
>NC_081558.1:89912198-89945193 GCF_022355385.1 Mustela nigripes | reverse complement strand
TTAGTATTTAGTAGTACTGTTGTTTTTATTTGGTAAAGGGCACAGACAAAATAGGAATGTAGCCCCACAAAGTTAGATAGAATTAGACAAGATGCTGAGCCTGCTGCAGATGATGCTTCCCCTGCTTTATCTTATCCCTCCACACCCTCTTTACTTCTTTGAAAGTACCCATCAGAATTTGTAATTATATATTATTTGGGTTTTTTGTCTGTTTCTGGTTTATTGTCTGCTTCTTCCTTTAGATACTTATGAAGATAAGTATGAAGCCAAGGTCTGGGTATTTTTTATTCACCATCCTATATCCAGTATCTGGCACAATGCTTGGCACAGTGAGCATTCTACACGTAATGATGACAGACTGACTGAGTCAATGCCAACCAAGTAAAGAACAGTCTTCATCCAAGGGCCTTAGCCTCAGTGGGTGAAGTTTGAAAAAAATCTTTCATGCCCAAATATTTCAGGTAAAAGGGACCCAGAAAGTCAGGCTTAATTCCCTGGGTACTTGAATCCTAGACTAGGGAGGAGGGGAGCATACAGCCCAATGACAGGTAGAGCTAGTACTCTGGGCATACAGCTTGGGCAAACTGTTAGGGCTCCTGAGAAAGAGGGCCAGCAACATGCATGTATCTGGGGTCTTCTTGCCCATAGATAGAATGGGTCTAAGAGAAAGGCTCATACTCCCAAGTTCTCAAGATAAAACCTGCAGATCTCTTCCTAACATGTCCTCCTCTTCAACACCAGCTCCAGAAGTATCATCTTTCCTTTGTAGCCAACATCAAACTCCATTACCTTTATGTGAGTGAGTAGATCTTGAGCCATAGATCAAACTTTAGTGACATATATTTTGGAAGTTTAGGGATGCTAATTACATCCTTTATGTGGCCTGGGTTCTTAATCAATTGAAAAATAATAGTAAGGAGCCACATAAAGTATTGAATAACACCTGCTTATAATTCATAAGGTTGGGTTAAAGAATGTAGTAAATCCTCTACCCTCTGCCCCCTTCTGATCTAGGGATCCATAGGACCCTAACTTACTCATCAAGATATAAAGAATTTGGAAGATAGAGCCTGACAATCTAGGCTCCACTCAGTTCTCTTTCCATATGAAGACAAAAAGCACAAGCCCCAACTATATGTACAATAGTATATTTTGCCTCGGGCTTTCTTTTAAGGGAGAAACACTCAGCCCTGTCTGAGTTTCAATGCAGTGGCCCTGGAAATACTTTGTTCCTTGGGGAGAAGAGAATGAGGGAGTTTGGAGTAAGGATGAAAAGTAACCCTTTAATACTCTCTCTTTCTGATGATTGGCATTGAAATTCTCTCATGAATGTATGTGGAAAGGGAAACAAAGGCTCTTCTCCACCTATACGTTTCACACATACCTACACACATACATTTGTATCATGAACATATTGCCACTCCTCTGGGTTAGCAACTGTTTCAACTTATGTGGTATGTTGTAGTTTCCAAATATGGCTACAACAATATCTTCCATCCCACATTTTCTTTTAGGACCTTTTCATTTCTTCATTAAGAGATGGGGTCTACATCTCCTCCTCTTGAAACTGAGTGCATCTTTTGACTATCTCAACCAATAGAGCATGGCAGAAGAGACATTCTGGCTCCCAAAACTAGATCATATGTCCTTCTATCTTGTCCTTTTGGGACAGTCTGTCTTAGACACCCAAGATTGAAGTCTAAGCAGCTTGTTGAGAGGCCATGTGGAGGAAAACCAAGTTCTGTGACATACAGTCCTGGCTGAATTCCCACCAGACACCCAGCATTGACTTGCCTGCCATGTGAGTGGGCCATCTTGAAAGTATAGCATCCAACTTCCCATCAAGTTACCCCAGCTGATGAGCCATCTCTGCCAAACTCTGCCTAAATTTCAGACTCATGAGCAAAATGAATGGTTGCTTTGGGGATGTTTGTTACACAGCAACAGACAACTGACACAATATATAACCAATATAAATCTTAAAGGCAGCAGCACTAAAGGTGAACTGTGAAAAGTAGGATGAGGCATCTTACTGGATAACATGAAAGAGTTTGAGTATCAAAGAACAGCTCTCTCCATAAAGCAGATCAACGGGTGTTGGATTACTGATATAATCAATACACTCTACTGTCCCAAGTTTCATAATTAAAAAAAAAAAAGGTGCAGGGGAACTGCTACACTAAGCTTCTGTAACTGGGAACTTTGTAAAAGGGATTTCTCTCTGCTAGGGATAATAGATGAGGTGTAGGATGTCAGGCCTGAGCTTAAAATTTCTATTTTTTCCAGAGTGCTTCACAGTGGGAAATCAAACCACCTCCTTCAAACACCTTGTTCTTAGTCACCAAATCCTGCCTGGACAATAGTTTCAAAAGACTAGCTGTACTTTTTGACTTGTGAGACTTCTGAAAGGCATGCAGCTTCTCTCTTGGGCCATTTGTACACCATCCTTCCTTGCTTTTAAAATAGCCTTTTGGAGTCCTAAAAGCTTTTGATAGATCAAAAAAGTCACAGAAATAGACTGTGTAAAACCACCTCCAAGTGTACATTGGAAATGATTCTATGAATGATTAGAACAATAATGAGTCCAAGAGTTTATTGGGAATTCCAGAAGCTTCTCAGGTTTATCCCTCTGCATAGACCAGAGAGTTCAGAGAGGTCTAGGACCATTGAGAAGAAAAGAATATTTGCAAGCTCCCTGTATCAAATTTCAACCACTTTGAAGTTCATTAGCATAACTTTTTCTCCAGAACGAAGCTAAGAATTCCCCCTTCCAATTCCTACAACTAAAATAATCTTTTTCAATCTTTTGTTTTTATCCAGGTTTTAGTCAGGTAAAATGTCCAAATTCTCCTTAATAATTATCTAAGGAAAAGACCATATCTATCTATCTATCTATCTATCTATCTATCACCTATCTATCTATCTATCTGTCTATCTTTCTCTGGGTTGGAATTTTTTGGTGAACTTTTAAATTCAAGTATAACATATATAGAGAAAATATACAAATCATAAGTGAGAAGATAATCATAAGTGAGATGGGAAGAATTTAAAAAAACACACCCATATAACCATAACCTAGATCAACAAGTAGCATTCTAGTACCCTAGAAGCTCCCTACTATCCCCTCCGAGGTATTACCCAATCACCATCTGCAAAGGCTGAGCAGTATTCTGATCCCATCGAATGTCAGAATTTCATGTCCAATCCTGTTGTCTTCACAAAACATTCCAGTACAGTATATGTTTTATTTTGCTCAGGTTTAAACTGATATCTTGGCTTAGTTCCTCTCTCTTCCTGATTCATCCTCTTTATTCCCAGGTCATGAGATGTTGCCCTTAGATTTCCCCTAGAATTCAGTGGAGAATGATCTGGTGAGCAAAATAAAGAATTCAATATCAAGGCTGGAGGGATCTTAGGGATAGATCATCTGGTTCAAATACAATTTATCTCAATTTATAGAAGAGAATCTATGGCCCAGGATGACTAAGTAGGCTATTTTTTATCATACAACTAGTTAGTGAAAACTCAGGTCTATGCCTCTTTCTGCTACACAGCTACATATATCTAAAGAACTAACTTAACTAACATGTTAAGCTGGGACATTGTCCCTATGAAAGGAAAGCAGGCTACCCAAACTTTCTCAATGGAGTTATGCCTTTTTCCTTCATGGGTCTTTTTTGGAAACATTTTAGCATTGTCAGAAAGGTTTTTGAGCACAAGTTGACAGAATTTATTTTTTTCTCTCATTCATTCACTCTCTTCTTAATTCCCTCACTCACTTAACAAATATGGGTTGACTATCCAGTACATTCTAAGTATTGTTCTATGTTCCAGAGATACAACAGTGAATAAAAAAGAGAAAATCCCCATCCTCATTTAGCTTACATTCTAATGCGAAAGGCATCAAGAAATAAGACAAATAAGAGAATGTACTGTGCATTAGGTGATGATTGGAATTATGGAAAAAGCAGTAGGGGATGAATATTGGAGCATAAGGTGAAATGAAAGGTAGTATATATTGAAAAAGCTGAGCAAAGATCTCACCAAGGTGATATATAAATTGATTCCTGGGATGTCTGGGTGGCTCAGTTGGTTAAGAGTCTACCTTCAGCTCAGGTGATAATCTCAGAGTCCTGGGATCAAGTCCCACATTGGGCTCCTTGTTCAGCAGGGAGCCTGCTTCTCCCTATGCCTGCCACTCCTCCTGCTTTTGTGTGCTCTCTCTCTTTCTCAATCTCTGACAAATAAATTAATTAAAATCTAAAAAAATATATAAATAAATAAATTTATTCCTAAAGGAAATGAAGGACTAAACCATGTAGATATTTGGGGGAAAGCAGTCTAGGCAGATGAAACAGCTAGTACAAAAGCCCTGAGATAGGATTGTGTTTAGTATGTTCAAGGAACAGCAAAGAGGCTAGTCTGGCTGGAGCGGAAGGATTAAGGTACAGAGTAGTAGGACCGGAGGGCAGAGAGGTAACAGGAACCCATATGTGCCAGCATAAGAACTTCTGAGAACAATGAAGAACCATTGAGGGTTTGAGTCAAGGAATGCCATGATATGACTAATGATTAATAGGATCACTCCAGTAACTGTTGAAAATAGTATTTACGGAAATGAATTAAAGGATTATTGACAAGCTGTTATCACATCACACTGGATGTGATGACAATAGAAGTAGTAAGAAGTGGTTGGATTCAAATTTCAGACCACTGGGGCTCCTGGGTGGCTCAGTGGGTTAAGCCTCTGCCTTCAGCTTGGGTCATGATCCCAGGGTCCTGGGATTGAGCCCTGCATCGGGCTTTCTGCTCGGCGGGGAGCCTGCTTCCCTTCCTCTCTCTCTGCTTGCCTCTCTGCCTACTTGTGATCTCTGTCTGTCAAATAAATCAATAAAATCTTAAAAAAGTAATAATAAATAAAATTCAGACCACTAAAGGATTGTCTCCTAGAGACTTTGGAGGAAGTCTTCCTGACAGCTTGATTTTGAAACTCTGGCCTCCAGAACTATGAAAAACTAAATTTCTGTTATTTTAAGAAAAAAAAAAGACTTTTTTAAGCTAAAAAAAAAAAAAAAAAAGAATTGGGTTACCACCCAAAAAAAAAAAAAAAAGTGAGTCTGAGTGTGGTGGTTTAAAACAAAACAAAACCAAAAAAACAGCTAAAAATTCTTTAATACTTCATTCATCTTGAGGGCCTATGTTGCCTTTCTTGAATCCAGGTGGGCTTATGACTGTTTTGATCATTAGTGTAGTGGAAGTGATGTTTGGTAACCTCTGAGACTCGGTCATAAAGGCCATTCATTTTCTTCTTGGTCTTTTTGGCATACCTCCTCTTTTTTGGAACCTTTTGGGAACCAAGATGTCAGACTATAAGAAGACCAAGCAACATGGAGAGGCTAAATTACAGGTGCCCAGCTGACAGTCCCAGATGAGCCTAGCCTTTGAGTGATCCCAGGCCAGGCCCCAGGGAGAGTGAAGAAACTTCTGGATGATTCCCTTGAATCATTTGAATTTTCTCAGCTGAGACCTCTGATATCATGAAGAAGAGACAAGCATTTCTCTAGGGCCGTCTAAATTCCTGACCCACATAATCTATGAGCACAACAAATTGTTGTTTAGGCTACTAAGTTTAGTAAGTTTGTTACATAGCAGTAGATAATCAAAACACAGACTCCAAGTAGAAACAATTTTAGTGCAGAACATCAAGAACAATCTTCTCACCCAGATTACAGTTGATTACATTATTACACAAAACCTACTGGGCAGGTGCCCAAGTTCTAGCGACAGTAACTGTGCCATCATTATCCATGTGTAAGTATATTAGGAATGGGTAATGGCCCTGAATTCACTATCTCCCACTTACCAACAATGAAACCTCTGCCAAATACTCAAGAAGCCAGATTGAACAGATGCACTCAGCAATCTGTTTCCTCCCGTTATTAGCATTAATTACAATCATTTTGCTTTTACCGGCTTTATTTTTATTAATACCTCCTCAAACAAGCCAAAAAAAGAAAAGAACAAATGCCTTCATATATGGGCAAGTTTCCACAGGCCACAATGAGACAAATGAGGCATATCTCAAGAGAGACACCCAGCACTTGTGTCAGAATTTGGGAGGGACCACAGATTCCCACTGATTGAGGAGCACTTCATGTGTGGACTCAAGATTGTCTAAGACTATGTTCCAGTTTGGGATCTTGATTCTTGGCTCATTCACCATCACTGAGCCATGGAAGCAAGCTACTCACTAACTTCTCTATGTCTCATGCTGAATGAAAAATCTACTAAGTGATGGCAATCGGCATTGTCTTATGATCTCAGGGCCCAAAGGAAGGCATCAGGCAATAGTCCTGCTATAAATAAAATAGATTGATTCTAGTTCTTTTGTGGTTCAGTATTCATAGAGAGCTGCATTTCTACTTATCCATCCATCCGTCTATCTAATAAACACTTATCAAGTAAGTCCTCTCTACCAGGCTCTTTGCTAAAGGCAATAAAGACAGAGATAAAGTCAGGACAGACTCATTTTTCAAGGCTCAGCCCAAATACCTTTCCCTCTCTAAAGCCGGGTAGCAACGATTTACTCAATTCATTTTCCTTTAGCTTCCCAGTTTCCCTTATGGCTATATTTGAATCATATGACTGAATTCTGGCCAATGGAATATCTGGCAAAGGTGATATTTGCATAATATTTGCATGATCACCTTAGCTTTGGTAGTTGTGCACATACCCTTTCCCTTTCTGTGGTGACCTTAGGGATCCTGTGTTGAAGATGGTGAGCTCATATGATGGAAGAAGAAGCCCGAGTCCCTGAATGCTGCATGGAGCAGAACCATCCTGGTGGCCACATCAAACTGTCACAGAATCAAACAATCAGCTTCTATTACGTGAAGCCACGGTCATCTAAGTTGTTTGTTCCTTTCCTTGTTCACTCCCTCCCTGCACCTGCCCCATGACTAAAACAAAGTTTCTCTAATTGTCACATGATTCAGGGTCCACTGAAGATAGAAATCATACCAGTTTTTTTTTTAATTGCGATAAAATACACATCACATAAAGTTTATCATCTTAACCATTTTTAAGTGTACAGTTTGGTAGTAAGTATATTCATATTGCTGTACAACCAATCTGCAGAAATATTTCTTCTTGAAAAACTGAAAGCTATATCCATTACACACCAACTCCCATTTTTCTCTCCCCCAGCCCCTGAAAACCACCATTCTACGTTCTCTTTCTGAGTTTGACTACTCTAGATCCAACAGATAAGTAGAATCATGAGGTATTTGTCCTTTTGTGACTGACTTATTTCAGAGCATAAGTTCTTCAGGGTTCATCCATACTGTAGAATCCGTCAGAATCTCCCTCCTTTTTAAGGCTGAATAGTATTCCATTGTATGTACATACCACATTTTGTTTATCCATTCATCTTGTCACAATTCAACCCATAATACCATTCTTTATGAAACCTATGGGACAGGGATGACTTAGAGGTTTATCCTGACTAAGGCTAAGAAGCACCACCAGCAGCCACGCTGAGGGAATTTCTCTGCCAGGCATGCTTGGGCCAAAGCTCTGAAGTTCTGTCAAAGAGAAAAGGGGAATGGGATTATTTGAACATGCTGGCTTTATGTTACTGAAATACTCATTAAAAACAAACAAACAAACAAACAAACAAAAAAACGGTGGGCAGCAAGTGCCATCAGAGAGGATCCCAGTGATTCCAGTAAGAGATCAGACACCGGAGCCAGTTCCCCCTCTCCCACATCTAAAGGGTAATGATCAAACTGCAGAAGCAGCCTGGGTCCCAGTGGTGCCAGCTTGCTGAAACACAATCCACTGACAGGCAGAGGGGGCTAGTGAAGGAGATGAAGAAAGCAAAAACTGTTCTTTCACCCCGGCTTGAAGTTATGAAAAGTGGCTTTCCCTTTCATCAAAACAGTGATGTGAAGTAGAGGACATGGGGATAATGGGGCCCGTGAGACTTTAACAAAGCTAGAAGGAGCCCTGGATATGAGGAAAATTGTATTTTACCTTATCTACCACTGGCCTCTCCTCCAGAATTTAGGGGAATACAAAATATTTTACACTATTCACCAATAATAAATAATAAAAAGAAGAATTGTTGCTATTTATTAAGCAGCTAACAATGACCACACACCCATGTTGTGTGGTTTATCTATGCCACCTGCAGCTTTGCTATTATTCCCTCCAGTTTCTTTTCCATTTTCCTGCACTCTGGGTTAAGGTGTAGCTTTTAGTCCCTAAAACTGCATCCTTTTGTTGGAGGGCTGCCTTAATGCTGCCAGGGCCCACTCTTCTGACCACAGTGGGAGCTGGAAGTGCTTAAGAATTTACATTCCCCGGGGCGCCTGGGTGGCTCAGTGGGTTAAGCCGCTGCCTTCAGCTCAGGTCATGATCTCAGGGTCCTGGGATCGAGTCCCACATCGGGCTCTCTGCTCAGCAGGGGGCCTGCTTCCCTTCCTCTCTCTGTGATCTCTTCCCTTCCTCTCTCCTACTGTGATCTCTCTCTGTCAAATTAATAAATAAAATTTTTGAAAAAAAAAAAAAAGAATTTACATTCCCCTGGGGCAGCCTTTACCTAATGACTCACAGGTGTGGGAATGTAAACGTGTAGGGGTATAAATTCCCATGCACCCTCACTCCTCCTCTGTGTTGTTACTTATCCTCTCCACCATATAAACTCTGTAGGATGGACTTGAAACTACCCTCTGTAAGATGTGAGTTGGCCTCCTTCCCCTACCTGTCTCACTGCCCTACTTCTCTGATAGTTTTTACTGACAACACTCACTGATAAATAATTTTCATGTGCATTCTAATATCAAGGTTTGTTTCAGGGTCTGATTCTAAGATACCATCTTATAGAAACTCCACCACCACTCCCACAAGGTAGCCAAGATCATTCCTATTCTGAAAACATAGAAACTCTGGCTGTGAGTGGATTGCCACGCCAGGCAGATCACACATTAGTAGCTGTCTTGACTATAAAAATTTTTGGTTATCTTATAAATTATTTTAGCTGCTATAGAGCCCCAATACTTTGGGCTTAATGAGATAGTATGTCCTTATTGGAGGGGAAATCACAGCTAAAGCATGTGTTGCATTTTTAACCTTGCTACTTTGCCACCTTGGGCAAGTCACAACCTCTCTGAGTTTCCCTGCTTCATTTTCTTGCCTTTAAAATGAGACGGTTGTCTTGTAGAGCATCTTGTGGCCTTCCTGGGAGAATGATTCGTTCCTATGGTGGATTTTCTATCCACTCACATGTACTTGTCCTATAAATCATATCTATCACACACATATCTTATTCACATGATACAGATCTGGTACACTGTGTAGATTGTGAGCTTCACAATGAGACAGACCTGGGTTTGCCATTTAGTAGCTGTGTGACCTTGGACAAAATACCTATCTCTCAAACCCAAGTTTTACCTACATGCAAAATAAAGATTACCATACCTTGGTATTACCATACCTCCTCTGTGTTGTTACTTATCCTCTCCACCATATAAACTCTGTAGGATGGACTTGAAACTACCCTCTGTAAGATGTGAGTTGGCCTCCTTCCCCTACCTGTCTCACTGCCCTACTTCTCTGATAGTTTTTACTGACAACACTCACTGATAAATAATTTTCATGTGCATTCTAATATCAAGGTTTGTTTCATATTGTTATACTGAGGATCAAGGTAAATAATTAAGAAAAACAACACACAGATAAGTAAGCATTCGAAAAATGCTGCTATCCTTATCATGAAAGCTTTTGCTGTATAAACAATTCATGATACTCTTCACTTCTGTTTATGTTTTAATTTCTGAAGCAAAAATTATGACTCTAATAACAGCTTAAAGAATGCTATAAACTGGGACGCCTGGGTGGCTCAGTTGGTTGGACGACTGCCTTCGGCTCAGGTCATGATCCCGGAGTCCCGGGATGGAGTCCCGGGATCGAGTCCCGCATCGGTCTCCCAGCTCCACGGGGAGTCTGCTTCTCTCTCTGACCTTCTCCTCGCTCATGTTCTCTCTCACTGTCTCTCTCTCAAATAAATAAATAAAATCTTAAAAAAAAATGCTATAAATTACAGATTCTAGAGTAAAAGGGCATGCTCCGTTTTTTCTGTGAGTTCACTCAAAGTAAACATTCACCATGTCATGGGCAAAAGCACGTGTCACATGCATACCTCCCCCCACCGAGGCCCAGCCTGCCAAAGAAGACAAACATATTTCATGTAGACCCAGCAGGTGGTCTTCCATCTTTAGTCTGAGGTCACCCTATCTGCCCTCAAAAGCTTTTGAAAAGAGAAGTGCAAAGAGAAGGAAGTCCCAGCCATTTCCACAGTCCACTCAATAAGCCAGGGCAGTATTAAGCTACTTTCATCTTAGGAACCTTATGTGTGTCAGTCAGGAAAACAGTGGTCCTGTGTCATCACCAGGAGACAGAGGGACCTGAGCCCTGGGCTAGCTCTGAGGATGCTGACCAGCACAGATGGCCTTAGGACTTCTGTCCTATTTTGGCTTTGAGTCTGCTCAGCACCTACACTTTTTTTTTTTAAAACAATTTTTTAAAAAGATTTTACTTATTTACTTGACAGACAGAGATCACAAGTAGGGAGAGAGGCAGGCAGAGAGAGAGAGGAGGAAGCAGGCTCCCCACTGAGCAGAGAGCCCGATGCTGATGCCTGGCTCAATCCCAGGACCCTGAGATCCTGACTTAAGCTGAAGGCAGAGGCTTTAACCTACTGAGCCACCCAGGCGCCCCAGCACCTACACTTTTGAGCTTGACTTCCTGCACCACTGAGAGGCATCCGTCCTTCACTTTCCCCATGTTGGGGCTGGGGGTGGGGTGCCAGAGTCCAGCCTTGCCAGTGCTGAATTCCCATCTCTGCGCACAACACTCAGACAACACCCAATCAAAGTGTATTGACTGAATGAGTGATTAAATGAATTGTGTAAATTATACCAGCTGGGTTTTTTTGTTCTACCGTACACCCTGACCTCCACCTCTGACATTGTCATTCAGCACTTCTTAAATTTGGGCTGGAGAGCAGCGAGAAAAATACCATTGATAAAGTCCCTACCACCCACATACTACACTTTCTGTCCCTTCATTCTGCCAGAAATTTTTTTTTTTTATGATGACAAAGGGAAGTTAGGAAAAATTAAGTCATTCTCCTAAGCCCCCATAGATAATGGGTGGCAATT
Source organism: Mustela nigripes (assembly GCF_022355385.1). Lineage (NCBI taxonomy): Eukaryota > Metazoa > Chordata > Mammalia > Carnivora > Mustelidae > Mustela > Mustela nigripes. The sequence continues at coordinate 89,933,971 of NC_081558.1, read as the reverse complement.
TTAAGATTCAAACTCCAATTTTCTGTCTTAAAATTTCATGATCTCCCCACTATTCTATGACATTTCTCTGAGTTAGAAGGAGGTGCTGGTTGGTAGAGAAGGAAAAAGAAGTCTATGGTGTCTGACCCTTGAGTTAAACTGTCTTTCTGTTGAATGGCATCCAAACTACTTTTGACAGATAGAGCCTCAGTTCCTGTTACAGATATTCTGGAATGGGGACAACCATTCAGTCCACAAAACTTGACAGATCAACCTCTACATTCTTGGCACCATCTGAGACAGATAAATTAGTCCCCAAGTCAGCTCTCAAGGAACTGCCCAGGAAATTTCCTTGACCTCTCTTTCAAGGGAATTATTAAAAATGAATCTGCATAACTTTTTTTTTTGGTAGCAGCAGCATCAGAAAAGCAGTAAGTCCTAAAGAAAATGGATTTCACTTTAGACTTTTAATTCACACCCGAGGAATATGCACAGAGATGGCTATCATATGTACAGTAAGAAGGCTGGAATTCCTAAAAATAGTGTCAGATGCTGAATGACGCATGCCTCTGCAAAGCCCCAGATTGCTGACCCACATGGGCCTTTGTGTCCCTTTTCCTCTGCGTCCACCTCACACAGGTCCAAGCTTTTACAGGCCACACCCCAGCAGATTGCTGGCTGGAAGAAATTTTAAGGTTTCTTGGCTGAAAGACACTAAATGCAAGTCTCTGCAAGGAATAGCACTTGAATGTCAGCAAGGGCTCCTGACCCCAAGTCATTTCCCTTCTCACCTAAGAAGGTTAAAACTGTCACAAGAAATACATGCTGGAGTTAGGAGCAGTACGGGAACTTTCACCCTGAGTACATTTCCCCCAAGCAGACTTGGCTTCTCTGAAAAGGAGACATAAAGGCATGAAGCTTCTGGTCTTAAAGAAAATAATCCCAGAGTGTAAAAGGAATTAGAAATTCAATTTTTACCTGTCTTTGGACATGTCCCTGCCTCTTTGCCACCATTTCTCCTGCCTGGGTTCCTGTCCTTACCTATCTAATGCCTGGGGTGAGTTGTAAGTTTTATCCAGTGCTACTTGAGCTCTGAGAGAGAACATATACATGGACAGTGTATTTCTTAGCTCTCAATGTGTATGTCCTTTTTCACATGATTAGACAGGAACTCTCTATAATTTCTAAGAGTCATGAGGGTGGATATATCACATAAACCTAACAGCCCAGTCTTACTCATCCAGACTGTTCATGGTTATGCACAAATGCCATTCAATAGGGGATGCCAAGTTCTCAACTGGAATATTGTCCATTTAATTCCTGAGCAGAATACACTCCACTTCTGTACCCGCTTCCCTAAGACATACATAAAAGAATGGTGACAAGATGGGGGATAAAGAAGATTAAATACCTGATATTCACTGATGGGATAATCTGATAACGAGAACTTTCCTTGCATTTTTTTTTTTCTGGTGTAAAGACTTGCATATTTTATGCATTCAGTTGACCATTGACTTTATCTCTACTACTCAGTAAAGAAGTGGGATGAAGAAGTTTTGCATGTGTTCACTCACCTCTTTCTTAGAATCCAGAATTACTCAGAGAGAAGAAGGGGAAGAAGAATAGGCCCCAGTCTCTGGTCTCCATATCTATGATCAGATGCCTTAATTCTCAAGTTCATTCACAGGGAGTTGAGACAGGTAGAAACAAGCTTCCCACAAGATTTTTGTTGATGCATAGTACACTTACAAATTAGGGTAGATTTGAGTTGTAGTCTTGGCTTTTCCTAAACCTTTCCTAATAATCTGGGGTAAATTATTTAAGTGCATGGCTTTCCCAAAGGTCAAATAAGATACTAGAGAAAACAAATACAATGCTCTCCCTGGCAATGAAACTAGAAAAACAGGCTAGAGTTGGATTGTGAGGGAAATTTTGCTGAGAATTCTGGATTCTGTAAAGTGACAAGGGCAATGTTATCTTGCTTCCGTGGCTTACGCAAACCCTCATCCTGGCTGTCACAGTTGTGATTCAACAAGGACAATCATCTTTTACCTCAGATGGTGTATATTCACTTTATAGGCTTCAAACCACATGGTTAGAGTTCACTTGCCCCAGTGCTGCCTCTGTTAATGGAATGATATCCTTTCCATGGATATCTGATTCCTTGGATATTCATTTCATGATAACTGAAGACCCAGTGTAGAGATTTAGTAAACCAAAGACAATGATGAAGTGACATGGGCTGCAACCAGTTTTCTCCATACCTGGGCATGGTAGACATAGTATTACTGTAGTAAGAAGAGTTATTGCAACAAGAACAGTGCAGTAATGAACAAAAACCAGGCAAATGGACTACTAGAAGAAAAGAGAGAGAACTTATATATGTGGGAACATGATATGTGTTGGCAACTCCATTTTAAAAAAGATTTTATGTATTTATTTGATAGAGAAAGAGATAGCAAGAGAGAGCAGGAGCTGGGAGGAGAGGGAGAAGCAATTCCCCACTGAGTGGAGAGCCTGATGTGGGGCTCAATCCAGGACCCTGGGATCATGGCTTGAGATGAAGGCAGACGCTTAACTGACTGGGCCACCCAGGCACCCTGGTATCTCATTTTTTAAATGGAATTTTAGAATTATAATTTATTTATATTATTTAGATAGATGATGTTGGGAAAACTGAGTTTACCACCTAGAGAGAAGCCAAATTGGAATCTTACTTCCCAGTCTATGAAAAAGAAAACAAAACAATACAGAAATGCTAAACAATTGAAGGCCTAGAAGGAAAGATAAAATGGAGCAGCTACAGCAAATTGAAGATGAAGGTAATGAAGGAAGTGGAGAATGATTTGTTCAACATGAGCCTAACATTTCAAGTAATGAGGATCTTTATTTCTCATCTTAAACAAAATTGTGGCACAGACTTCCCTGTGTTCCTCAAAGCATGCTTTCTTTCCCCCCTGCTACCACATAGAAATTCCCAGATTCCTTTGCAGTTCACCATGTCCATGGAAACCAGAGGAATGTGAGCAAAAAATGATATGTGCTACCTCTAGGACTGGCCCATATAAACTCTCCATAAACATTCTGCCATGTTCTTCCCTCTAGGTCACTGGAGAGGACTCTGTTGACCTAAGGAGAGGGTAGACTCGAGATGGAATATATCTGAGTCCTTGCGGGTCCATGAGGAAGGCCGTTCAACTAACAACCTGCACTGGACTATGATGTCCGTGACAAATAAACTCAATGTGATGAACCAGTGAGATTGGTGGTTGTCTGTTACCATAGTTCGTGTTACCTTAACTAACAAAAATGACTTTAACATGGGTTAAAATATAAAATTATAAATACTCTAGAACACAATTTACAAGAAAGATTTCATGACGTTGAGGTAGGAAAGCATTTCCTAAGTATGGAAAAAAGCCAAAACATCATCAGCGTTTGATAGATTTGATTCACATAAAATCCTTTTAAACCAAGCACTATTTATTTATGTATCTATTTAATTGCAGCAAGTACACTTACCCTGAGATCTACCCTCTTAATAACTTTTTAAGTGTGTAGTCCAGTGTTATTAACTTTAGGCACAATGTTGTACAGCAGACCTCTGGAACTTACTCATTATGTGTAATTTTAACTGTATACCCACTGAGCAGCAATTCCTCATTTCCTCTTCCCCCAACTCTCTAACAACCACCTTTCTACTTTCTGTTTCTATGAGTTAAACTATTTTATATACCTTATGTAAGTGGAATCATGTAATATTTATCCTTCTGTGACTGACTTATTTCACTTAGCATAGTGTTCTCCAGGTTCATCCAGGTTGTTGCAAAGGTACAACTTCCTTCTTTATTGGGGCTGAATAATATTATAATGGATGTGGCACATTTTGTTTAATTATTCATCCTTTGATGGATGTTAAGGTTATTTCCATGTCTTGCCTATTGTGAATAATACTGCAATGAATATGGGAGTGCAGATATCTCTTCAAGACCAAATCACCAATCACTATTTATTTAGATAAAAACCAACTTTTATATGTTTTATAACTTAACCAATACACTTCTGGATAAACAAAAACCATTTCAGACAATTCCTGTAGGAGCACCTGGGTGACTCAGTCAGTTAAGCATCCAACTCTTGGTTTTGGCTCAGGTCATGATCTCCTGGTTTTGGGATCAAGCCCTGTGTCAGGCTCTCTATGTTCAGTGCAGAGTCTGCTTCAGATTCCCTCTCCCTCTCATTCACACTCTCTCTCTTTCTCAAATAAATAAAATCTTTAAAAAATAATAAAATAAAACAACTTCTATATCTGAACACTACACAAATTATTCCTATTATTGTTGAGATTATAGTAATTGTAGTTAAAAACTAAAATACAGTTCTTATGCTAATTAAAGAATAAAAGAAATGGAAATATTACTCATAAGTTGGTATGATATAGTATTATCTTGAAAACATTGAGAACAACTGCTCCATCAAGTTTCAATGTGGGCAAAAATAAGTAACAGCATTTTATTAAGCCAATAATGAAAGATAAATCATTCCCAAACTATTTCTATAAAAAGAGACCAAAGGAGGCCCCAGTGCTTTCAGTACGATTCTAGAAGTTCTCTGTATGGTTCTGGAGTGTTTGGTTTGTTTGAAGTTTGAGTTAATCTAGAATGAATCCTCTTTATTTTCAGGATGTGAAGGTGGTGGTAGGGGGGCAAATCTAGAGGAAGAAGGAGAAAAGGGTCCTCTTTGCAGAAATTGCTCTCTTGGACTCACTCGCAATAATGGATTCAGACTGGAGGAAGTGGTGGGTGAACATAGTCGGGTAGCCACACTGAGACTCGAGTGTAGGGCAGAGAAAACTCTGTTTTCGAAATGAAGGCCCATCTGTTGTGAGGGGCCACATGAGGGTTGGCTCTTGGCCTCATACTCTGCTGGAAAAGCTGCTTGTGATGTAATCACTTTTCATTCGTCTTCTAGTAAATGGATCATTCTTATAATTTCAGCCTCCAACTTCTCTTGTTCTGTGCATTTAGAGCTTTCTTCATTCAAGTCCTATTCTCGGGAAGTTAATTTCACCTTAAACTTTTCAGTTTCCTCCAGGCTCCGGATTTCTGATGACTTTTTCTCTAGGCTAGAATTCTTCAAAGGTGACTCCAGGTTTTCATATCCCTTTTGAACAGAGTTAAGCCTGTCAAAGGGTTCACATTTTTTTCTGAATCAATGTTAGCATGCTCTGGGGCAAGTTTTTTTTCCCCCTTTTAATAAAAAGTGGATTTTATTTGACCTAAATATTCTGAACGAAATAGGAGACTGTAAAAAAATGTGACTCTCGCTCCCACAAGAAGCTATAGATGTCAAAGTACAGGCCAGGTCATCAGGTAGAACAGCCACCGTCTCACACAGTTTTCTAAGGATTAGCTGGAAGTAAGGCTTTCTGGAGGTTCACAGTCCCTCCATGGCAATAACACCTCCCACCCCAAATCCTCCTTCAGTGGCAATGGCTGTTGCAGGATGATGACTGCTCTGTGTATTCCCTAGAATGAATCCTCTTTATTTTCAGGATGTGAAAGTGGTGGTAGGGGGGCAAATCTAGAGGAGGAAGGAGAGGAAGGGAAGGAGAAAAGGGTCCTCCTTGCAGAAATTGCTCCCTTGGACTCACTGGCAATAATGGATTCAGACTGGAGGAAGTAGTGGGTGAACATAGTCTGGTAGCCAAGGTGAACCCAAACCCCCACCTGGCCACTGGGACAAACCATCAGTGGAGCTGATAGGGAGGAGACCAGGTATGGCAAAGAATTTACCCTCTCCACAACTCTCCAGTGCTCTTTCTTCTCAGTCTCTTTTATAAGTTTTTAATTAGGAAAATTTTCAAATAAAGAAAGGTAGAATATTAGTATAATAAATATCCATTTACCTACTACCTAGATTCAACATTATTCAACATTAGCTGTTTATACTATTTCCCCCACCCCCTCTTTTTCACTCTTTAATTTTTTTTAGATGAGCCACTGGAAAACAAACCATAGACATTCTGATACTTCAGCAGGCATTTCCAAAAAATAAGGACATCCTACTACATAACTGTATAGCCTTGTGGTACTATGTGGTACTGATGCCTGAAAATCTCTTTGACAAAGGCAGGAAATAACATTTTAGCATATTTAGCTGTTTAGTGTGTAGGGTGAGGTGGTGAGTGGTCTGTAGACATGGGTGAGGATCTCTTCAAATAGCCTGAACCGAACTGGATGGAGGCATACATAAAAGTTTTTTAATTACTGTAAAAGGCACAAATATACCATAAACAAAGTGAAAGACAAGTGACAAAATTTGACAAACATACATCGTTTGTATCATGCAGATCAAAAGCTAATATTCTTAATATATAAAGAGCTCTTCTGAATCAATAAAGAGCTGAACACCTCACTTTTAAATGGAAGGAGCATTTTAAAGGTCATTTTGTTGTTGTTTTGCCTCTCCCGTGCATAATTTTGCTTTGGGAAAATACTGGTTACTACTTGATGGAAATGTATAGTATGACACCACTCTCCCTACCCCAAGAATTAGCATGTAACAAACCAGCCAGACCACATCACCCCTCAGGCACGCTGATTTGTCAGGGGCTGGCATGTTCCCAATGAGTCAATCTTTTGCAGATGCTTTAAGCTGTTACATATGTTATAAAATAAAAGGAAACCCCTCATTTTCTTTTTCTGGAATCACTAGCTTGAGGACAATGTAAGCCTGGAGCCATCTTTGCTGCTACATGGGAGAGAGCCAGGCTAAGAAGTTGGATCACGGGGGTATGATGGCAAGGGGGAAACAGAGACCGAGAATGAATGATTTCATGATCATTTGTTTAAGGCCCCAGATCTAGACTTGTTTAAGAGCAGGTAATCCCCTAAGCTTCCCAGTTATAAAATCCAATAAATCTACAAGTGTGTTGGGTTTCTGTCATTTACCATGAAAGAATAGAGCCTAATATATCTGTTACTAAAACATCTACAGCAAAAAAAAATTTTAAATGACCAGTTACCTAACTGCCAATAGAGGAACAATCTCAGGAGAAAACAAAACAGAACATTAAAATCAGATAATATGTTTTTATACACTCTAGTTTCAAAGATTAAAAAGGTTGATAAATACTGAAAAAGTATAAAATTAAATACTGCTTAGGCTATAGGTGCACATGGAACTAGGGGTAAGGGAGCACAGAGGTCTGACTAACCCTCCTGTTAGTCTAATACTTTTTGTCTTCCCTGGGCTAGATTTTGCTTCCAGAAATCCTTTTCTCATTTCATTCACTCTTCCTGTTCAGTGAGAAGATGCTATGATCCACTATTTTCCCAAAGCCCCTGAGATCCCTTGCTGTGGTTCATGGTCCAGTGGCTTAGTCCCAACACACTGACTTCTTCCTGGAAGGAGTTATTAGCATGCTCTGTGACTGGGCATCCTGAGGTCAAAGTCTCCTCTGCAGAAAATAAAGTTTCAGTTTCTTCGCTATTAGCGTACTTTTCCCCACACCATAGTTAAGATACACATATATACACACATACAGAGGTATGTATGGCAAAGTGACTGAGTGGGGACTGTGTCATCTGACTACTGGGGCTCAAATCTTGGCTCTGGATCTTACTAGATACATGACCCTAGAAAGTATACTTAACCCCTCAGTCTCTTCATCTGGAAAATGGGGACAATAAAAACACCTACCTCATTGTTTTGAGAGTAAAGGAATACATATGCAAAGTCTTCAGCACAGCACTTTGCACATAGGTTGCCATCAGCACGTGTAAGTATCATTCCTTTATAGGCATACATGTTTCCAGAAATCTTTATGAAAATTTATTCACAAGTGACAGAAACCAATGCCAAAGTAGCTTGTGTGAAGAAGACAACTTATGAGCTCATTTAACTGGGGAGTCCAGAGGTTGAGCTCACCTTGAGCCTGGTTATTTTCAAAGTTCAAATAATGTGAAAGGGTGCTAGTTGCTTAAAATTATCATTGAGTCTTATAATTGTGGTCTTAAATGTATGACAGAGTTAAAAAGTCAAGATTCAAATCCCAGTTTTACCACTTGTCAAGGTGTGAATTTGGGAGAGTCAATCCCTGTCTTTGAGAATGCGTGGGGGGCGGGGGTAGGTGGAATTCCCTGCAGGGTGCCTGAGATCCATGCCATTCTCTGATCATTTCTCCATCCCCATTTGGAGAGCAGATAAAATAAGAGGCTGTGACTGTCATATATATATATATATATATATATATATATATATATATATATATAAAATAAATAAATATATATAAAATAAATTAAGATGCATAGAGATCCTCTGTATATGTGTGTGTGTGTGTGTGTGTGTGTGTATATATATATATATGGAGGCTCTCTATATATCTTAATTTATTTTATAGATATATCTCCTAATTTATTTTTTAGGATCATATTTTCCATAGACTCTCAGTTTCCACAACAGAATGATGTGCTGGAGTGGCTTTGTGTGAATTCACCTAATAAACTTTATTACAAAACAATGATTTCACCGTGTCCATAACACGGCACCCACCACGGAAGTCCAACAACATTCACCCACAAAGCACACCAAGAATCAACTTGTAAGGTCATGTGACAAATCATAGAGGGGAAAAAGGACACTGTGTGCTTGCACACATTAGGAGTGTCGTCGTTATCGGATCTGTGCCACTGAGCTGATCCTGCACATCTGCTGTCTTTCATTCTTTTTCCGTTCTTTCTGGTTTTCTTTTCTTTCTTTTCTTTTTCTCCCAGCCCCGCCCCCCCTTTGGCTAAGTAACAGATTGCTCCACTTCCTAGCAACAGCCATCCCATTGTCTTGTCTTGACCAGGTATATAGAGGACAAATCCTTCTGAGTTTGTAGATTAGAGGCACCCTTCTCTCCCTCAACCCCATATTATTAGGCTTCTACATCTGTGAAGCTTGTATATAGGTGTGGCTTCTTACAAGGATAAAATCACTGACACCTTTAGTAATGCATGCATCCAGGTCAACACTAACAGTGGAACTAAAAGGCACTTTCTAATTATCAACAAAGGGAATCTTTCTGCACATTTGGGAGACTTCAGTTTTGAAATGCAAGAGGTGCAAGAGATCTCAAAGGTCATTGTGTCCAACTCCTTCATTTAACTGTAGGAAGTCCAGAAAGGAAACCCCAGGTACCCATGGTCACACAGATAATGACAGCTTTTATCAGAACCAAGGCTTCTGTTCCCTGAGTCAGTGACCTGTTTGCTTCAGAACAGCCTGTCTAATACCAGCTAGATGATTAAACTCCCCTTCTTTAGCTTTTGCTTGTGCATTTTCTCTGGTGGTTTTTAAAGTCTTGCATTGCTACCATTTCTCTGGGCCCTCCTGACTACAGGCCAACCTTCTATGCTGACATGTGTTCAGATAAGTGAGCTCATTTCAACAAACATTTAAACAAACATAAGCACATGTAGTGATTTCAAAGCTGATTTGGCTAATTTATATCATTGTTCCACTTCATCAAAGCAAATCACCAGGAATGAATACTCATGCACACTCATTGCAATGAAATACTCTTGGCAATCTCTGATCCTTGAAACTGGAGAGGACATTAATTGTGGCCCAGTTACGCCCAGAGTTTTGTGTATTTTCCCTATTCAACACTCAGCCAGAATTCATTATTGGTTTGTATCTTCTCTGCTGGTTGTATCTTATAGCTTATCTTTAGGGTCATCCTCTTGCTGGGTGACTGCTTTTGCCACAGGTTGGTCACTGAGGCAGGTGGTGTGGCCAGTAAATGAAGGGAATTGGTTGTAAGGAAAGAGCAGAGGGGTCTTTGGAGAGAAATAGCATTGTTTACAGGATTGAACCTGAGAAACACAGCTCAATATATAAGTATGTTTTGATTATCTACCTAGAGGCATGTGTTGTGAATGTAAAATGCATTGTATATATTCAGTATTTCTTGAGTCAACAAATGAAAAAACAAATGGAACAATAAAACAAGAGTCCATCTAAGTTTCACCTCCACTCTACAGATACAGTGCTTTGCCATCTGAAGCTAAGTCCAATCTTCCTATTTAAGTCCTCACCTGACTTGACTTATAAGCAGCATTTGACAAGTTGATCATCCCCTCCTCTTTGACACATGCTCTTCTCTTGGCTTTGAGGACACCATACTCTGTTGATTTTCCTCTAACTTAACTTTTTGCCCTTCTCATTCGCTGGCTGATTTTCCTCATGTTCCCAACGTCTAAATTTTTGAGTGACCCAGGGCTCGGTATTTAATCCTTTTCTCTTATTTTATACATTGTCATCCTCTAGTTCATTTTGTCCAGGTCCATGACTGCTCAAGTCATATCGATAACCTGGACGTGCTTTCTGAACTCCCAATCTGTTAATCTAACGACGTACTTCTATTTCCGCCTGGATTACAAATTTAACATGACTATCAGCGATCTCATCTCTGCCCCTTAAACCTGCTCCTTCTGCCATCTTCCCATTTCAGTTAATGGCAACTTCATCCTTCCAGCTGTTCAGGTCAAATCCCTGGAATCATCCTGTCCTCATCACTCAGGTAAAGATAATCCCCCAAGGCATGGTGGAACCACAGGATAAAAGGAGCCTGTATTCTGGAATGGACCACACTTGCTTTACAGTAAGACTGACTACCTACTTATAGAATGTTACATGACAAGAGAGAAGTCCTAAATTATAAAAGCCACTATATTTTTGGATCTCTTTGTCTTACTGGCTTACTTAACCTGTTCCCCAACTAACACAGGAGGTGAGTAACTAGAAGTTGTGAATGTAGAAATCATTCTTTTGAGAAGTCTGAGTATGTGAGGAGGAAAGAGAACTAAATAAAACCATTGCTGGCATGTTTTATTGAAAAGATTATGAGGGGGAAGCTGCTGAAATTCTGTCAGTTCACTGAGATACAACCCTGTGCTCTGACATGGTAAGTTTGCTGAATGTCCCCCAGAAAATCCAGCTCACTCAGGACTTTGAGAGTAAAGGTGGTTCTAGAGTGCTTAAATGTCTGAGCTCTGTCTACAACGCCACTCCTTCTTCTTGAGGTAATATACACTGCGCATTTTTAAATAATGGCATTGATGACCCATAGTAGGAAGCATAGATTGAGCAAGTTACTCAGTCTTTACATGGATGAGATTTTGTACTAATCCATTCATGTTCATATATCCCTCTCATAGCAAAAAGTGTATATCTGAAGTATGGCTGGTCAAGGGTGATGAAAATAACAAAAGGAAATAAAAATACCAACAACTCTCAATTATTAAGCACCTAAAATATATCCTAGTCTATGTAGGTGCTGCCTGCAAAAATCTGCAAATCAGGTCTTACCACCTATAGCAATTAACCATAATATTCATACCATTAGTTGTTTCCTGAATTTTTCTCTGGTGGCCTGGATCACTATGTGACTTTGTCTGACATTGGTCTGAGTTTGCAGGCTTGCATTTTACTGGCCATTTCTTCAATTTTTAAAAAAGAATTAAAAAAATTTTTAAAGTAATCTCTATACCCAATGTGAGGCTCGAACTCGCAACCCCAAGATCAAGAGTTGCATGTTCCAGTGACAGAGCCAGCCAGGTGGCTCTGGCCATTTCGTCTATTGAGGCACATTAATGAAATCTAAAGTAGGCAGGAACATTTTAATATAGCTGCAGAAGGCTATGGGCTTAGAAGTGGGCTTTCATTTATAGCAAGCATCAATCTATTCTTAATACATATCTCAGAATTCAATGGTTTGGATCCAAAAGATTTAATACCAGGGCAGCTTGAACTGTAAAGTTCTAAAAATAGATAAGTCTAATATTCAGAGTGAAACCTATGTTAGATTTTACAGCATATAAAATATTCTAAATGTTCACTCTATGGAGCCAATGAAGAATCCCTTATGCTTCCTGAAATTGGCAGACAGAAGTCATCTTCAGGGATTGAATACTAGGGACTTGGCAGTAGACTCCATTTGACCTAGAATGGGTAATCAGTGGACCTACGTCAGAAGTTTTATCTATGATTCCCAGTAAGTATGTATGTCTAGCCTGGCAATGAAGACAAGGAAGGATAAAGGAGTAAAATAAAAGGTGTAGGACTGGTGGTGGAAGAAAAAGTACAAACTAGCAACAAAATGGTGGAAATCTTCTCATGGTGAAGATATATTAGATATATATGAATGTTGGGGAGCTTTTTTCACAAAATTTACCCACACCAGCCATCAGCATATATGATAGAATATTAATTGAAGTCATTATCTTTCACTGAAACTATAACATAGTCCAGATTAGAGACAGATGGAGAGCAGATGACCCTCTTGAGACAAAGAAAAGTGACACTCACAGCCTTAGCCACATTTACAGAAGTGAAAGATGATACATGCGGGTCCATTCATCTTTAAAGGAGGGATGTCTGTTTCTCCAGTTACTCTGTTTACCCACACGAGGGAGAGGATTCTATCTAATCCTTAAGTCACCAAAGTTGCAGGTGAGTATTTCACTGGAGGACATAGAGGATTTCACTCTGGAGCTCAAAGACTCACCTTGGCTCTCATCTATCAGTAAGTTCCATAAGGAAAGGACACTTACCGAGACATTTCAGATGCCTTCCCAGGACCAAGAAGAGGCACATACGTGATCCCAAGCTGGCCTCCAGATGTAATTGTTACAAATCAGTAATTTTCAAATGTTTTGATCACTACCTGCAGTAAGAAATACATTTAATTTTGAATCCTTGTACATATATTCACACCTTTGTGTACATTTAACTGAATCAAGTTTTTTGTGCAATGTGGGAGGCCGCAATAAGGCTTGAGACGAGGACCAAACCAGGCCCTGACTTGTGCCTCCTTTAAAGTCCGAATAACCTAACAAAAGGTTTAGGATGGGAAAAGTTGAGCAGCGCTGAGAAAGGGTCTGTGCTATGTGTTGTGCGCTCACCTACATGACTTCCCACACGCTTGCTAAACAAATGAGAACAATTCGGTTGGGGTCATAAGTTCGTGGCTGGTCCTTGCTGCCCTAGTACAGCCCATAAATTACTTTCAGGTTTGCTGTATCAATACAGAACAATTGTACTAGCATCAGCCATTTGGCATCACGAGGTCTGCTTATAGTTAAATGTGAAACTTATTATGGGAACACAGGTATATTGCTTCTCCTATTTTCACTATATATATGCCTTAGTGCTTTGAATAAACTTAGCGCTGTTGGACATCCTCCTCAGTGCTCCTCCTGCCCCCATCTCTCTGCTTCTCGAGTTCTTTTCTTCATCCTCTTACCCTCACGTTCCTGGTCGATTTGTCGTGCCGGTCACAACAGTGCTATAATAATTTTTCTTAGTGTGTATAATGTACCTAATATTTTCCATTCTATTCTATTTAATCATATTGTAAAATTGCTGGTTGGACTTACTATTGATTTCACAAAGTACTAATGGCATGGTAACATGAAGTTTTAAAAACAACACTTTTGATTAATAGAATGGAGAGATTCCTGTAAATCAGTCCACTAACAAGTTAGATTTTTTTTTCTTATTGGTTTATAGACTTGGCTGCTTCTTCCTTAAATCTTATAAAGCAACAACCTTTTCTGTGACATCTCAAAGTATATAGCCTGTCTATATCTATGTAGCTTGCAGCAGCCTGTATCTAGCTGGCTTGGGCCCAGACCTGCCTGCCCAGCTCTGTAAATGAAGCACTCAGGAGACTGGAGATGAGGAAGGAGACATGGGTGTCAAGAAGGTAGAAATCTATCCTTATCATGAAAGCTTTCCCTTTATAAACTATTCTATCACTGGCATTGTGGGTCAGGCAGAGAAGAAAATGGGCAAACTGACAGTAAGAATGAAGGAAACAATGAATTTGGAGTAGGCAACCAACATCTCCTGCAAAAACAACAATGGAAGTGACAATGGCTACTACTATACATTGCCCACCTGCAGTGTGCTAGGTACTGTGCTTTGTATATTCCATGTATTATCTCACTTCCACCTCACAAAACTCCTCTGAGGTAGATAGTATTACTTTATCATTACTTTTTACCCTACTTTAAATTTTGCCATCTTTTTTTAATTGAAGTACAATTGCCATAGCATATTATATTAGATTCATATGGACAACATACAATTTGACACTTGTATACATTATGAATTGATCACCACAGAAACCACATAAACTTGACTAGTTAAATAAAAATTTTACAAGGCTGATTGAAGACATGGATCCCTGTAGATTGATCTTTTCATTTATATGCAGTTTATGAGATAAACTGGACCCAAATTATTGGTAGCTTGGGTATATTGAGACATTTGCCAAGTCCCATTAGTGAAGCACACATAAAGTGAGCTGTGACAGAACTTTTGGGGTTAGCAAATGGGCAAAGGGTTCCTGAATGTTAGGTCAAGTTGGGAAGAGAAAAGTGAAGTAGTGATTAGAGGTGAAGGGAGAGAGACAAAAACATACATAACACTTTAGGGCAAGACAAAGTTGTAATGGAGAAGAAAAGGAGAAATGTTGGTGGCCAGTGAGCCAGTGAGCAGGTCTGGGCCCAAGCCAGACAAGGCACAAGGCACAAAGGTCAGGTGTAGGTCAGGTAAGGGATCCAGTAATGATTCAGTGACTGAGGGTGTAGACTGAAGGAGTATCTCACCTCAGCATGCACTACAGAGCAGCATGTGGGAATCAGAGGATCATACCAGGAAGCAAGGAGACTTTAGAAAAGAGGCTTGGGGGAAGGAGTTTTTGAGGAGGACTTCACCCTTTCAAGTGACTCTCAGCTAACACATCTCCTGGAAAAGAACATTTTCATGGAAAAATATTTTATTCTCCACTCCATCGTTGCATCTCCACCTGCTGGTAAGGGACCTCATGTGGCTGGAGCTTCTTCATTTTTCCTTTGAAATATTGGGTTAGGGATAAGGGCTCAAGAAAGTGACAAAGAGGAAAGCAATCAATAAGTTCAAAGGATTTAGAGAAAGCCCTAGAAGACAGGTTATTAATTTAACTGAGTGGTAACACAGCTCACACCTCTTACCAACTTCCAACAAAGTATAAGATAGATATCCTTTAGAAGTTACATTCTTTCCTTTTTTCATAACCGTTTCCTAAAATATGTGAATTTGTGATTGAATAATCAAGTATTGCAAGTCCCCAACATCTCATGGATGAATCTAGATTCTTTGACTCAAAAACTGAGCTGGAAAAATATTTATAATCATGTAGTTGAATTGTTTCCTCAAACAACCTTAAACCACAGAATGCTTTCTCTCTTTCTTCTTCCTCCTCCTCCTTCTCCTCCTTCTATTTCTCCTAATTTAAATCTTACATGGAATCTCAAAACATAAAAAAAAAAAATAAAAACTGTCCTCAAGTGGACAGTAGAGTAGTATAACTATCCTTTGACCTCCCAAGGTGTCCCTTGAGTGATAACCACTGATGTGGTTCAAGTCTCTCATTTTATAATAGAGTTTGAGGCTCAGAGAGGGAAGTTATATGTTCCCAAGCCACACAGCTGGTTTTATAAATAGGTCTGCAAACAAGAGGGTTGTTAGATCATCATAGTAGCATATTTTCTAAATTACTCAAAAACGAAAATCATTTTGTGCCTTGGTTAAAGCTATACTTTCTAAAATCACTGATTTTCAAATACCCAAATCCTACCAACCACCCAAAGAAACTCTCCTGGCGATACCATATATTCCCAACAGGTGTATAACAGCTTTCTATAGAGCCTGGGGCTCTATGGCTGTGGCTGCTCTTCCCCAGGCATTTTTATAGATTCCAAACTTGAAATATGAGGGAATTGGGAGAGTTTATAAAAAGACGTCTGTGGGGACTCTGGAGGGCTGCACCTCACAAGCATAGCTGTCTGGGATTTCAACTGCAATAGTCTTGCATTTTAATACTTTACAACTAGGAGTGAATGTTTTTGCTTTCCTTAGGTTTGATCAGCAGTCACCAGAAGGAAATAACAATGAACAGTAAAGAAGAGAAAACTGTACAGGAATAACAAGAAAGTAGCAAATATCTGACAGGTAGATCAAGGAGCAGGAGCCATCAGACCATGGAACTACAGCCCCCCACCCCACACATACACACACAGATACGCAAACACCGCTCCCTAAGAGTTTAGGCCACAGGAGTAGTTCTGCCTTACTCCTGTGCATTGGCAATCTTGCTACACACACCTAAAGGGATATTATGTTCACATTCTAAACACTGATGAGCATCACTCTCTAACTTTTGCCTGCCCACCCCTCGAAAACCTCTCAACTGAGAGCTTGAAGGAGGAGAGGAAGATGAAAATGACAATAGTCAAAGAGAAGATACAACCCTCATCTTTCTTTGTAGTAAATCAAATTACGCCAACATCCAGGGTTACTTGTGTCATTTTGGTTCCTTTGCCAGCACACTTACATAGTGGAAGTAAGATTAGCATCATTTCCATATATTAAATTAAAATCTCCTCTGTAACTCTCATACAATTTGGCACTGAAATGAAAGACTTCAGTCAAAGAATGTGTAGCTGGGTAAGACACACAGTCAAATGCTAAAGGTAATCATTATTATTAGCATTATGCCAATTATTCATCATGATGTTACATAAGTGAAAAGCATTTCGATTTCATCCTGAATCAGGTGTCTGTCTCTTCAACTAGACAAAGGGAGGACCAGTTCTCTCTAGAGCCCATGGTCCATCTCACCAGGACTATGCCGATGGTCATAAAGGTATTAAGATGATGGGGTACCAGAGAGGCTCTAAACAGAGCATAGGATATGCAAAACATCTTTTTCAACAGTATGACAGTCAGTGTTAAAGATATTACCATGTGTTGAGATGAAAATTTTTAAAAAGAAAAAAACTTCTGAAATCCAGTAATCTTTTGCCAGCTTCTGGAGCATCATGACTGGAAAAACTTCAGTTGGCAAGCATATATAGAAAGTAGGGGTTAGGAGAAAAACTATAAAAATGTATTAATATGCAGTTTAAGCCCAAAATAAACAGAAGTTCTAGCAAGCAGCCATGTTCCTTCTCAACTCCTGTTAAGAAGGTGAATGGGGATTTACCAGAAGAGGGTACTGTGATTGATTGGTGATGTCTGCTACAGTTGAGTGTTAGAGACATGGCACTAGGAAGGCGATTTGCTGAACCTAAACAACACTCCTCTACGAAAGTTATCTTTTCAATAAACCATCCCTAAAGAATAAGTAAACTATACTATTATTTGCAAATAGCTTTCCACAAACTCATCTGGTTTCCACAAACTCTTACTTCTCCTGTGGATTCAGTTCAAACATGACTTCTTCAGGGAACTTTGTTCTTACTATTTTTAGGTCATTTTCTATTATACATGCTCATTTTACTAGCATTCATCCTGCCCTCTCTTCTGACTCAGTTGAAATTTCTATTCATTAGTTTAATCATTGGATTGATAGCTATGTGTTCCAACCTTCCAGCCAGTGAGTTCATGAGAGCAAAGGCATGTTCTGTTTGGCTCACCATGGCAACCCCAGTGTCTGTCATACTTCCTAACACTTAGTAGACACTCATTAAACATTTTCCAAATGAATTGAAAAGGAGGCATTTATTTTTCTCTTAAATTTCTCTGAGACTCAGGTTGGATTTGTTACCTTTCCAAAGCCTAAGGCATATGCATACTTACCTATCAGATCATGTTTACAAACTTAGAATACATTGGAATTTGAAATCCTAGGCTTACGAGTGTCTAGATTTGCTCTCAACCATGCTCTTCCATACCTACAACACATTATCTGCATTTTTATATGAAGATGCTCATTTGAGGTTATAATAAATGCTGGGAGAGCCAGGAAGAGAAACAAAAATCTTTGTATTTGAATAGAGGAAATATGGTGTAGTGTATGGAGGACTAGACCCAGAGTCCTAGGCCTGCCACTTACTAGTGTAGAAACCTTGAAAAACTAAATTCATCTCTTATATCAGTAAAATTAAAAAGTAGAGTCAGTAGTTTTCAAAACTATTTTTTTATAGTGGGACTATTTTTTAATATGAAAGTTCAGAAATTTCATATAGAAGCACTACACTGAAAGAAATGAAATGGCACTGCTCTGAGTAAAGGTGGTAGAGTCTATATTTGGAATTTTGCTTCTACTGTCTCTCCAGTATTGCAAGGAAACTCCTGAAGCTCACACAGGTATGCCACTAAAACAAAAACAAACAACAACAATAACAAAAGACATAGGGAATAGAGCCAATGGTACTGTAATAGTTGGTATTGTGACAGAGAGTACCTATGAAATAAGCCTCATACAAAAGGACAAATAGTAGTATGATTCTACTTATATGAGATTCCTACAGTAGTGAAACTCGGAGAGAGAGAAAATAGAATGGTGGTTACCAGGAGCTAGAAGGAAGGGGAATGGGAAGTTGTTTAATGGGGTACTGAATAGAAAAAAAAAAAAAAAAAAAACCCTTAAGTTTTAAAATAATTATAAATTTACAGGAAGCAGCAAAGATAATACGGAGAGTAGATGGATAGATACCTCCATCTACTTTCTCCCAGTGGGCCCATTAAAAAAATAAAATATATATTTAATGTCACTGAAGTGTACACTTAAAAATGGTTTGAATGGCAAATTTTACATTATACACATTTTACTGCAATAAAGAAATGTAAATTTAAAAAGTCTTTGCGGGCACCTGACTGGCTCATTTGGTAGAGCATGTGACTCTTGATCTCAGGAGTTTGAGCCCTATGCTGGGCATACAGATTACTTAAAAATAACATCTTAAAACAACAACAACAATAACAAAAAAACAACCTTTGGACCCACTACTAGACAATCCTCCAATGCCCACCCAGCTCCAAAATCCCATGATTGTATCAATCCTATATGTTAGCCCATCCCCATTGCATTTTACAGTCATGGTTTTTAGAGCACGAATGTACCTTAGAAATCAGCCAATGTAAGATATAGTTCAAGTCTCCTGCTTCTCTTCAGGACTTCTCTCTGCCATGGAGTTTAACTAGAGTCTTGAATTAGGCCTCGAACGAATGTGCTTCACAGTGGTGGTTTTTACTATTTTCTATTTTCATATTTTCCTACAAGTAATTCCCCATTTCTTTCTTTATTTTTTATGGTCTGCAGGAGCTGTTTCTTTGGGCTTGCTTAACTCATTTTGATTTATCTGGTGGTGGAAGTGCATCTCTCTTCACGCCCCCTCATAATGGGTTTGGTGGTCCTGCCTTATATTATATTCCATTTCTAATGTCATATTACTGTGTTCTTTATGGATGTACCAAGACACGTAGACTGCACTGAAATGGCCAAGAGCTCAGTAAATCTCACTTTCCTTATTCTGCTTGTTAATTTTTTCTTTTTAAATATTTATACATATAAAGAGTTACACATAATTTTACATAAATTCAATATGTGTGGTCATATAATACCTCTGTTTTTTTTAATGCAGTTTTTGTTTGGGTTTAGTTTTTCTCTTCCCATATACTCCTCTCCCAACCTGCACTATGTCCTCGTAGACACAAAGTCATCCATTTAACAACCTGCTGCATATGCTTTCATGTTCTCTTTGTGTTTATGAGTTCATAAATAAATGACCACACATAATGTACATAAATATTCATAATGTATATATACACAAAGAGGTTTTGTCACTATTGTGCAAAAATTGGAACATACACATATTTTTGGACCTTGCTTTTTCTCAACAATAACTCTCTGTAATGGCTGCATAACATTTCATACTGCAACGTGTCATGATTTATTCAACCATTCCCCTATTGATGGGCAGTCATTTGTTTCTACCTTTTTTCTCTGTTGTGCCTCTAAAATACTGCTGCAATAAACATTCTTGCATATATGCTATATACTGTGCTTTCCCTTCTATGGAACAGATGCCCAGAAGAAGTATTTGTGGGTCAAAGTGTACATGCATTTTAAATTTTAACAGCACACTGGGTTGCATTTCAAGAGTAGCTAAGCAATTCACCGTCTTACCAGCCATGTATAGTAATACCCTTGCCCAACATTTCTGTCAGCAATGGAAGTTGTCAATCTTTTCAACTTCTGCCAGTCTGAAGTGGTAACACTATGGGTTAGTTTGACAATATTTTAATATATTCCTTGGTTATTGGACCTTCTTATTTTTCTATGATTTCATGTCCCCTTCTTGTTACTTTTTTGGAAATATTCTGCATTAGAAATATTAACCCTTTGTATGTTCCCTTATTGCAAATATTTTTTTGCATCTCTTATTGGTTGGATGACTTTTAGTAGTATTTTTGCAATACCTACTATGTGCCAGACATTATTTTGTATATATACTGAAGATTCAACAGTGAACAAAATAGACAAAAATCTCTTTCCTCTAGACATCATATTACAGAGATAAATATAAGAAATCAGTCAATATTATTCATAGTATTTTAATATGTTTTTTTATAAGTTATATGTAATCAAGTAGGTCTGACTTTTCTCATAGCACTTCTGGGTTTCTAGTCTTAGTTAGGAAGGCTCCCCTCAGCCCTTTGTACATGTGGTCTCCCAGATGTTATTACCTTTTTTTAAAAACATGATTGTTTTTGTTTTTATTTTTTCTTTTTTTTAATTTAAAGATTTTTATTTATTTATTTGACAGAGATACAGCGAGAGAAGGAACACAAGCAGGAGGAGTAGGAGAGGGAGAAGTAGGCTTCTGGCTGAGCAGGGGGCCCGATGCGGGGCTTGATCCCAGGACCCTGGGATCATGACCCTATCTGAAGGCAGACACTTAATGACTTAATGACCACCCAAGAGCCCTTATTTTTGTTTTTAAAACATAAGTCCTATCCTTACATTAAAATTAGGCAATATTTTTGGTTTACAGAATTTCACTGAATTATTTTGTCATAATTATACCCAGCCCTCCCCTTCTGTTTTAATCTAGATTTACACACTCCCTATATAATTCATTAAGGGTGCCACTATTTATTATAGTTATCACTAATTATGAGATTGAACCATAAGACACTGCCATTTTATAGATTAAAAATTGTTGAATATAACTAAGTTCAATATATAGACAAGGAATGGGAAAAAACTCACTAAGGTAAACTACTTGCTTGATACTATGCAGACATTTATGTGCAACATTTCCTTTAATTTCCTCATTAGCACTTTGAGGCAGATAATATTAGCTCCATCTTAAAAAAGGAAAAAACACTCTTATAGAGGTAAGATATTGTTGTCTTAAAATGATTAAAAGATTCATTTCATTCAGTTGATAACATACCTCAAATATATTTCTCTTTGGCATTAGAATTTAATTCAACAGAAATTTATAAAATACTCTACAGGATTCTGAATAATGCTGAGGACTTTAAAAAGTGCTAGATAAGTTCAAAGCCTAGAACAGTCCTCAGTACAAAGAAATACTCAATAATTGTGGGTTAGATAGAACCCTCTACCTTACAGAGATTACGTAACAAGGGGAAAATAAAACAAACACAGGAGTCAGTGTGAGAGAAATTTCAGGTGTCTGATTATAGATGGTTATAGATAAAATGTGGGCTTCCTTTATTTTTCTAATGATAAATATTACTTAGTGTACACACAGCATAGAATCTAGCATATGATAGGCATATTGGTTTATGCAGTTAATAAACCAATTCATTTATTTTTTTTAATTAATTTTTTATTTTTTATAAACATATATTTTTATCCCCAGGGGTACAGGTGTGTGAATCACCAGGTTTACACACTTCACAGCACTCACCAAAGCACATACCCTCCCCAATGTCCAACA
>NC_081558.1:89749688-89912098 GCF_022355385.1 Mustela nigripes | reverse complement strand
ATCCCATCTTGTTTCATTTATTCTTCTCCTACCCACTTAAGCCTCCATGGTAAACCAATTCATTTAAAAAATAACTTGGAAAATACAGATTATAGAGAAGAAAAATTTGAAATAATCTTACAATCCATCATTTATATATGTCTTTTAAAACACATTCCTATCAATTTTTAATTCTATAATTTAGATAATAGAAATACTTTCTATTTATTTTAACTAGACATTAGATTTCAAGCAGTTCCCATGCCATTAAATTGGAATTAAATTGGAATGAAAAAATAATTTTTGCTAGCTGCAAATAATTTATTACATGGATGTGATTGATTTAATTACCCAACACCTTTACCCCCCTAAACATCTAACCTGTTTTCAAATTCTTATTATCATAAGTAATACTGTGATAAACTGTCTTGGACGTAGATCATTGTCCACATATCTGAATATTTCCTCAGGATAGATTTATGGAACCGGAATGACTATGTCAGAATTTATGAACATTGTTAAGGCAATTGATATATATCACCAATTTGCTCTCCAGAGATATGGTACCAAGAAGTGATCCATTTAAAATTATATTTAGATGCGGGTATGTTTAGTGTTCTGGAAAATCATTTTTAAACCAAGCTGTGAATATTCAAATCTAGGAAAAACAAGAAGTCATTTGATTTCTTCCTCATCTTGAATCTCAACCCAACTCCCTATATCTACTCCAAGGTAGAAATAATCAACCTCTTTCTCAATCAGTTGTTCTCAAGTTGGAGTCCAAAAATGTGCTCTGAGGAGTCCATGAACCCCTGGGTATTATATGCAAATTTAGTGTGAGTCTGCAAATGTGTGGAGGTTTTTACCTAGAGAACTGATCCATGTCTTTTATTAAATTCTCAAAGGGGTTTGTGACTCAGAAAACATAAATAACTTTATGGATATAAAGTGGATATAAACAACTGAGCCCTAATGTCACATTCCCCATAATTATTACAGGAAATGAGAAGATAAAAAAATATTTCTGCCTTTGAACTGAAGACTGTGAAAACTAAAATAAACATGGGATAGTAATAAAGCATGGGAACAAACAGTGTGGGCACTAATTGGTGTTATCTTCTTGCAGACAAATTAAAACTTGGACAGGAGATTAGTGAAGTAGCCATGTTTCATGACCTTGTAATCTTAACTAAGCACAGTGCCACTGATTCTTCCACTTTTGTAGAAAGCATCCTTCTCAAGCCAGCACTTGGAAGCTACAGGCTTTTTTTTCTCATTTTACCTCTAACTCAGACTAATTACAAAGAAATGAATATTTTATCATCTTTCTTATGATAACCTAAGGCTATTGAATTTTGGAGTCAAAGCCATTATTTAATTCCATCATTAAAATATACTATTAAAAATGACTTTCCTCATCCATAAAAATTTACATGAGCATTTGATAAAATTTCATGATATTTAAACTATGAAATATAATTTTCTTCTAGAGAACCAGCCACATTGGGGCACAATTAAAAACGATGAATCCCTTATAGTTACGTTGATTAAGATTCCATCATCTCTCCTCTCCTTTTTAATTGGTTTGTACCCAAGCCTAAACTTGGCCTAAAATCCCCTCCTCTTCATTTGTCTGGGAAAAAAACAAAAACAAAAACAAAAAAAAATAAAATAAAAAACCTATTCAGCCTCATCTCTCTATGAAACAATAGTACTCTTAAGGTGTTCTACAAAACCACAAATGTCCTTCAGCCACATGCCAGGGCAAGGCATCATGGTGGACCATCTTTCTTCCAGCACGGATGAGAGCCCTCTGAAAGTTAGATTGGTGTATCCCACTTGGAAAGATCTGCTCTTTTTTATGTCTTTAATAAGTAAACAGCAGCTTGGGTAAGGGCAGACAGCACTCCAAAAGAAGAAAGGAAGGAAAGAAGGATGGAAAGAAGGAAAGAAGGAAAAATAAATAAATAAAAGAAAAAAACAACCATGCAAGCATGTGGAAAATTTTCTCTGTTGAGCGTAGCAAATCAAATAGCTCAGAAGCATTTATCTTTCATGAAGCATGGGTCCCAGCCTCATTTGTCATGTGACAGCAGAAGCAATTGTGTGGGTGATAGCAACTGCATATCCCTATCGGTTTGGGTTCCATTTCATCTCTTTACCTCCTCTGCTCCGAGCACGCTCCCCTCCCCTCTATCCACAAAGCTTCTTCTTGAGGTAAAGTTATCTGACCCGATGTTATTTGAGGGATATAAGGATTTCTTTAAAGTACATATTAGTGGATGATTTGGCTATTGTTTCTAATTCATTACCCAACAAAAGATCTCTCTCTAATCCTACCTGGAAAAATGATTACATCGATGTGTTTTTATTTTAATAGTTGGACTTTATCTCTTTACTTTGCGCCCCTTACAAGGCTAAGTGCTTTAGTGTAACTTGGGTTCCTTCACATCTTACAACACCCGTGCGAGATAGGTATTATTGTGTCTATTTTACAAATGAGAGAACGAAGTCTTGGGAAGGTTAAGGAGAGGCCCACATATGGCCAGGAAGTAGCCAATCTTGGGTTTAAACCTGGACCCCCTGATATTTCAGAGAGTACTCTTAGTTACAGCCATTCAATACTGTTTTAAATATGACCTCATCTCTGGAACTGACTCTCTATGAGGGCAATAAACTGGTAATTTGCCTCGAAGTAAGATCATCTAGTAAAGTGAATTGTATGGAAATGTTCTAGGTACAATGTTACACAGAAATGCATCAGTCAGGGTCCATCAGAGAAGCAGCCCCACCATTCATGATGCAGAGTAAGAGAGTCAGAGTCTAGTAAGAAGTTTGTGAAAGGCCTCTGCATCTGATGGTGGACCTAAAGTACCTGCAGATCAGCACCACTAATCATAGGGGGAAAAAATGTCGGGGAAGCAGAAGAGAAGGACACACTGAAATCCATGTCTCTTACTGCCTCCAACTCTGATGACAAAGGGATCTGCAGAAAATGCTGTTTTCCTTTGCTACATTACTGCCCATACACCTGACTCCGAGCTGGGAGGAAGCCAAGGAGGAGAGCTGGGGCAGAGCTGGCTTTGTCCCCAAGCTGAGGCAAGGCAGCAGGGTGTGAGGGTGTGTGCAGGCTGCAGGGACACATGGTGACCTAAACTGACCTTACTGCTTCGTTTCCATCTTCCAAATCTTAAGAAATTCCTCTATGGCCAATCTTCACCCAAAGCCATGTAGAATAGGGAATTGGGGAAAATAAACTCTAGCTTAGCTGACACAGTACCAAACCACCACAAAGAAGTCTTGAAGGGACTGTGTACTTATAGCTGTTGTTGTTGAACACCTAGGAAACACATGTATTCCTTTTCATTATTTTTAATTTTTAAAAAATATATATTTTTTAATTTATTTACTTGAAAGAGAGACAGAGATAGCAAGAGAGCATGAGCAGGGAGGATAAGGATAAGCAGGCCCCTTGCTGAGCAGGCCCTCTTCTGGGCTCCATCCCAGGATGCTGGGCCCATGACCTTAGCCAAAGGCAGATGCTTAATCAACTGAGCCATCCAGGTGTTCTGCATGTATTCCTTTTTATAGAATGGATATTTTCCCTGAGAAGTTGTTCATAGTAAAAAATAAATAATAAAATCCATTTCCTTTCATTGTCATAACTTAGCAATATTGTATCTTAATTTCTCACTCATCTTCTGTTGATTCCTAACATTTCTCTGCTGCCCTCCTCTCCAAAATTAATCAATCCTGAAAGCATGAGGGATTTTTCAATTGAAGGAATCATTTTCTGTAAGTTGAGAAGTAGTTTTAAAGTTTCTTAATTTACTTAAATTATTTACATATATTTTTCAATATTTATATACATATGTAAACATATATATTTTACACATATACATATATATTTTTAAGTCTTTTAAGTTATATTCTTTAATGTAAAACATCAAATCTCACATTTAAAAACCTATGAAATGCTCCCCCACATAACCAGAGTCCATGGTATTTACTATGAGGAGATGTGATCAAGATAGTGTATCCTTAATGGTTTCATGAAATCTCTGGCAGCCATGGTCTCTATTCCAATATGTGGGAGACACCAGTGTAAAAGGGCCCTGGCTCTTAGGACTTCTTTTATCCCATCCACTTTTTCTTGGACATCCCCACATTCCTAATTCTGAGAAGAAATTCCACATTATGTCAACCAGGTGAACATATTTATTCTCAGGCAGTGAGAACAGAGATGAGGGAGTGATTCTCCAGACATATTGCAGGCAGGACTGGTAGATACAGTGTCAAATGGGATATGAGGGTTGCTGTAAACTGAATAGTTTATGTCCTCACCAAATTCATACATTGAAACCCAATCCTCAATGTGATGGTATTGGGAGTGGGGCCTTTGGGCAGTGATTAGGTCATGAAGATGACACACTCATCAATGGGATTAGTGCTTTTATACGAGACCCCAAAAAGTTGCCTTGCCCTTTCCACCATCAACCAAAAGATGGTTGTCTATCAAACCAGGAAGCAGGCTCTCACCAGATACTGCATCTGCCAGTACCTTAATCTTGAACTTCTCAGCCTCCAGAACTGTGAAAAATAAATTTCTGTTACTTCTGAATCTATGGTATTTTGTTATAGCAGCTCAGACAGATTAGGACAGGTGTGAAGGAAAAGATGAAGTCAAAGGTGACTCTGGTGGTAAGTCCATTAAGAAAGAAAGAAAATGGAAAGAGGGATAGGATAAATCATGGTTGGCCATTATGTCAGGCACTGTTTGAAGCTTTGCGGATACAACAGTGAACAGAGATCATTTTTATTTGTTTATTTTCACCTGACGGGACTACAGTGCTATGGAATATCCGGTTGGAGCCATCTGAAAATTCGTAAATGTCCTTCAGGCACACAGAGGCGCACATGAGCAAATACACTGAAAATTATTCTTATGAATTTACTTTCTGAACAATCCTTACAGCATAATAGTCTGTCCTTATTAAAGCACTCCCCCCTAATCTACTGTTAAAAAGACGTGTGTTCTTTGCCCCGAGGAGCCCTACAAAGTAGCACAAATTAAAGAACATGCACTGGACAGAGGGAGGGATAAATTCTGAGCTCTACTTAAGTCTTTACAGCCACAACAGCACAAGAGAAAACTTCCTAGCTGCCTAAGCTGCACTGGAATGCTCTGTGAATATTATCGGCACTCAATTTGCACCAAACACCTACTCGGTGCAAGACTGTGCCTAATGCTTTCATATAGGCCATCTCATCCTCCCCAAAATAGAGCATTTTCAACCCTGTAAATAACTGAAAATATGCCATCAGGTAGCTCTGTTCTGTCAGGGATAAAAATGAGTTTTTTGCAAATAAACCTGTAACAGACACATTTCAGTCTAGGAAGTTCAATGTAGTTTCAAAATCTACTTTTTAAAGTGAATAGAGATACATTTCAACAAGAGGTTTACTAATTTTTTTTTCTATGATCAGTTATTCTTAAGATATAGAGAAATAAGGACACCTGGGTGCCTCAGTCAGTTAAGCATCTGATTCTTGATTTTTGGCTCAGGTCATGATCTCCGTGTTGTAAGATCAAGCCCATGCTGGGCTCTGCACTGGGTGCGGAACCTGCTTAAGATTCTCTCTCCCTGTCCCTCTGCCTCTCCTCCCTCCTCTCTCTGAAAAAAAAAAAAAAAAGAAAAGAAAAGGCATAGAGAAAAAAAATCACAAACTAGAAACTGGTTGTAAACTCTCAGGAGGTCTTAGTTTTCTTAAGACAAGTATATTAACAAGTATTCAGTCTTTTATATAACATGAGTTCATTCTTAACTTGAATATTTGGAAATCTATTTGTTACACTCAAACCAAAGAGAGAACGCTTATATGTAATATGCTCTGTAATAGCATGGTGAGTCAAGAGGTCCTTTCTCCTGACATCAAGAAAGGAGATCAACAAAGGGGCATATTTCATTTTCTTCCTTCACTCTTCTATGTTTTACAATTTTTCTACAATAAAAATGCACTACCTTTGTGGTGTGGGGGAAAAGCAAGAAAAGGACATGACTATGGAATTATTTTGCTAGTCTATTAAAACCTCAAATACAAAGACTTGCAAAAGCCAGTTACTAAAAATTAATATTGATTTTTTAATATGATAAAACAACCACAGCTATATCATGTCTGCTCTCCTTTTGTTCATTTAAGATGAAAAAATACTTCAGAGAGAGTTTGAGGTATTAGTCTTCCTTACTGTTAGCCCTCCCATCTCTTCTCAAATGGTGTTAATGAAGGTCAATTTATATGTTTAAGTGCATTCAGCCAGTACCTGGTCTTGACATTAAGCCTTTTACACTTACAGTTTTTTAAAACAGCCATAAGCCTTGACAAGATTATTTCTCCCAGGAGCAAATTATCTATCTAATGCCTCCCCCAAAGACCCAGAACTCTGAATAGCTGATTCATTATCTTCATGAATAACGGATGGCAAGAAATAGTCAAGCTAGATAAAAACATAAAAACAAAACAAAACAAAACAAAAACCAGCCTGTGGAAAATCAGTAGTCTAAGTAGGATTTGAATTCAGATGACTCAAAGGGGAAATCTAAAGGGGATTGAGAGAAATAACATAGACTTTGAAATCATACAGGCCTGAACTTGAATCCCAGCTTTGTCACTTACAGTTAAGTAACCATCAAGAATTTCTAAGCCCTTTGAACCTCAGTCTCTTCATTAGTGAAATGAAGCATATAACAAAGGGGCTTTAAGGATTAAGTGAAATGGCATATATAACACAGACAGACACCACATTTACATCAGCTGTAAATGGAAACCTCACCCTTATCTTGGAGAGTGAATGGGGGGATTATTTGAAATAACATATGTAAGACACATCATGAAGCCTGGCACACAGTGAGTACTCAAACTATGGTATAATGGTTATTATTCTCACTGAGCTCTTATGTCTTCACTCATCTGGAAGTGGGTATAGGGAATACAAAAGGCCAATTTTAAAACCCAGAGTTACAGACAAATAAAGCTAATCTAGATCTGGCTAAAAACACCAAAAACCCCCAGCCAGACAGAGAGGAGATACAATGTCTTCATATTTCTCATATTTCTATTTCTGTGGGCCACCAACCATAGGGAGTATGTAAACAAATGCCCAAGAGCACTGTTAACATATGAGACCCAAAGATGAATGTCATGTATAGGTAATTATGTCCTACAAACTCTGCCATTTGCAACTGATGGTTATACCAGAGCACTATGAGTTCTAAACACTAAGGAGCACTTCATTAGGACCAAATAGAATTGAACTATAGGCATCATCCACTCTTTCCCAGTAGAGAAGTGGTGGAGATGTTGAGAATTTCTATATTCATTCAAATTTACAATATGCCTCTTCTGTGCCAGAATGCCAGAACAGGAAAGGTCACATCTTCTAATATAGGAAGGCTGGTGAATTACATTCTCCCCCGAGGCCCCTTTTAATATAAATGGATAGGTAATAATATATATGACATGGTTATTGTTTATATATTGGAAAGTTAAAGTTCTGGAGGTGGATGGTAGCGATTATTGCACAATAGTGCAAATGTACTTAATATTCTTTAACTGTACACTTAAAAATGGTTAAGATGGCAAATTTTATACTATGTTTTTATCACAACTTTAAAAATGAACGCTCGTTTTTCCTTTTTTAACTTCATGTATTGCCCTTGACATCCACGTGGAAAAAATTAATACCAAAGCAATAGCCCTCTATCGCAACAATACAAAACAAATTTTAAATGTGGTCATTTCTCAATTACAGTGAGAATTAAAAATAATAGACATTGAAAAAATATTAATAAAACACTTTTTCCATCCCATGTTAATGATATCAGTAAATTTGGGCTTTATAAAGACAAGTTAGTCTTCTTCAACATAATCAAAGCTAACATAACTCAAAGCTATAGAGAGAACATTGCATACCAAACCATACTTTGCCAGCTTTCAATTTACTCTTATTAACAAACTATAATTTTGAACGGATGCATTTATATTTATATAAGATAATTAGAGATTTCCATTTTAAATCACCAACACAAGCAGTGATCCTATTAGTAGTTCTTGGAAGTGCTAGAACATAATTTCTACTCATAGAGTAATTTTAAATTTCTGCCAACACAACAGAACAGAGAATGCATGAAGGTTCAAATTCTATCAGTGGGACAGTATACTAAAGGCACACAATAAGGACATAAACATTTCTCTGATTACTTGCTTGTCACCACCCAAATGAGTCTTAGAACCATTTCCCCTAACTATTATATTTCCTGGTGGCTTTACTGAGCCAGGGCCACATCCTCTGCTCCTGGCTTAGAGAAATTAGGCCAGATTTTAAGGGGAATATGTGGAAGAGAGACAGGAAAAGTCATTTTTAGGTTATTCCCTAGGAAGTTGTCTTTTACCATCCAATAGTATGTAGATTTGAAAGCTCCATGTCCATCTGGTTTAGCTTCTAGAAATGTCAAAGTATATAAGATATATTGCATTTTATGTAAGAAGCTTTTCCTAAGAATTATAGGAAAACAGCAACCCACTATATCTGCTTAGTGGATTTCTAACAAGCAAAGAAGATGGTCTTACAGGATATAGTTATTATAAGAACCCCTATCCATCATGAACACTGGGACTTTCCTCAGATAGAGTCCTTTCTTCAAAACCCACCTACCACAATTCATCAGGGAGCTCTCTAAATCAGGCTCTAACTCTGCACTTTGGCATCCATTCAGAACCAATGGTCTCTCTTTTCTGTCCCAGTCGATCCCATTCAGAAAGTCATTGAAATCATTAATTTTGGAAATGGGAGAATATTTTGTTAGCATTTGAAAGACAAAGGAAGAACAAAATAGTTCAGTTTCCAGAAGCTGAATTTACTCCTTTTATGCACTTTGTAATTGCTCCTAGATTTCTTGTCCTTGGAGCCAAGGCAATTATGAGTTAACTCCTTTACTGTTGAGTAACATGGAACTTAAACCAGACTTTTTGGGTTCAAATCCTGGCTCCTACCACTTAATAACAGTGAGATGTTGAGCAAGTTACTTAATATCTTTGTACCTAGATTTTCCCATCTGTAAAATTGGGTTAATAATAGTATCTACTTCACACATCTGCTAACATTAAGTGAATTAATGCCTGTAAAATACTTAGAACAGTATTTAACAATTAACTTATGTGGCACACAATAAGTGTTACATAAAATAAATCCTCACTCTGCTCTCACACAAATCTATCATAGTCTATCAGATACCAAGACATATTAATTGATTTTGCTTTCTAAATACCACCCAAATATCTCCTACTCTTCTGACTCCCAAGGTTATGGTTTGGTCCAGGACATCATCATTTCTTGCCTGAATGACTGCAACCCTCTTCTAACTGGTCCTTTAGACCTACTAGAGACCCTTCCTCCCTCCTCCTGACCATCAGGGATATCTTACAATCTAATCAAGTCACTCTCATACCTCTAATGTGATGTGAGGTTCAAGCCCATGGCATGGTATCCCAAACCTTTTACACTCCAGTCCCAGTATGCTTTTTCCATCTCTTATCTTATTTCCTTCTATCATCCCTTTTGCCCTCATCATATCATCTATTCCCACGTGCTATGTTCTTTCACATATGATTTTTTTTTGTCTTCAATGTCAGCCCACAACACCCCTAAGTTATAAACTCCTACTTATCTTACAAACCTTCATCTAAAAGACCTTCTTATCAGTAATACCTTCTCTGACTCCCCTGGGGCAGAATTACTTTCTCCATCTTCTATATTCTATAGCTTTCTCAATATTCAGTTGTTAAACCACTTATTATGTTGTAATGTGATTATACATTAACTAGACTATTAGCTCTTTCTTATTCATCCATTTATTTAATCATAGTAGGGCTGGGAACAAAATTATAAACAAGGCACACTTGATCCTAATCTTTGTGGCACTTATAATCAAGTAGTAGAGCCAGGAAATCAATAAGCAAACAAAAAAATTAAATAATTACAAAATACAGTGAGTACCAAGAAGAAACAAGCATGCTCCTGTAATAAACAAAAACAGACAGTGACATTTCTCTATTCTCTGTGCTGATCATCATATCTGGCTCATAAGCCCTCACCAATGCAGTCACCATTGCAATTACTCATTTTGATTATCAAGTGATGGACTCCATTTTCAACTCTAATTCCAAGCCCTGTACAAATATATCCCTAAAATAAGACAGAATCACTATGGCAACCATTTACTTGCAGTTGTGAAACATTCATACAGCTTGGCCATTCATCACCCTAGATCAGGCAAACTGCTGATATAAAAGTAGAAGGAAAATTCAGTCCTTTTGGAAATGTGAGTCTACAGCAGAATCAGACAGTAATTTGTGACTTTTAAATCCTGGCCCCAGATTAGCATGAGCTCTAAAGGACATCTGCAGTGAGCATTGGTTCTTAGAATGTCATCCTTGGAGCAGCAGCAGCATCACCTGGGAAAGAGAAATGCTAGTTGTCAAGGGCTGCCTTAGACCTACTAAATCAGAAACTCAGATGGGGTCTGGCAATGTGTTGTCTTAAAAAAGGCTCCAGATTGGGGCACCTGGCTGGCTCAGTCAGTAGAGCATTCAACTCTTGAGCTATGAGTTTGGGTCATGAGTTGGGCTCCACATTGGCTGTGGAGCCTACTTAATTCAAGAAAAAAACGTCTCCACACAATGATGATGCACACTTAGATTTCAGAATTACGAACTTAGAGAATAAATCTAAATCTTGTATGACTATCACATTGATTGACTCAAAGTTTACTCCTTCTCTGACAGGATTACAATGAAAAGGGACATTCCAGGTATGTCATCCCAGTGTCCTGGCCTTAGGTTTCCAAGCTCTTTGGCAACATAATTCCATGAAAGTACTCACCATTTCCTCATTATCTCAGGTGTTTCTTTGCTCTGAGTCATTGTCTTGGCCTGAAAAATTCATAAGTCCTACTTATCCTTTAAGACCAAGTTCAAATGCCACCAATTCCATGATGGCTTGCTGACTTCCAGAAGAATTAATCACTCTCCTTTTGCCACTTTGTAGTGTGTTGTGTACATTTCCCTCATAGTCTTCATCATATGTAGTTATTATTAGCGAAATACATAAGTGTCATGGTTCCTTCCTTGCCCCCAGTTCCTAAAAGAGCACGTCTCTACACTGTATGTCTTAGACCCATGTCTTGTCACTAGGAGTGCATACTTTTATCCCAACATAGTCAATACTGGCTCATCTATAGCTTGAATGGCTTAGTTCAAATAAATAAGCTGAACTAATTAGTTATACCATTTGAGAATTTGAGCTAAAAGACTATCGGTTGGCACAGGTACATAAAGCTGAAAAGTGATAATGTAGGTAGGGGCCAAGGCAGGGAAGCTGTGAGGTCATATACAGATTGATAAGCACCCTAAAGAATTCTGTCTGCCATGTGAGCACGATGGAGCAGGCACGCAAATGAGAACAGATGTCCCTGAGAGATGGTAAGTGAAACTTCAGCTTCTAATGGTTTTCTACTGTCCTCTAAGTTCATGAGAAGATCCTCCTCATACACTTCATGTTATCTGAGTAATCCTGGGGGGCTTCTGTCCCTTATAGTTAAAAGAACGCTGAGTGAACAATATGCTTTTATATAGCGGCATGAAACACCAATCATGCTGTTATATTCATAGATTCTGTGGGTGAGGAACTCAGATTGGCTTCAGTGGGAATGACTTATCCCTTTTCCATGCTCCATGAAGTCTTGGGCCTCAGGTGGGAATATTTGAATGACTGGAGAGTGGAATTATCTGGTAGCCTCTTTACATGCAAAAATGGGGCCTTGGTTGGGACTGCCAATGGAATGTTTACACACCACCTCTGCCTATGGCTTGGGTTTCCTCACAGTATAGCAGCAGCCTCAGAATAGATGGATATTTTAAATGGGAGCTCAGGGCTTCAAGAGCAAGTATTCAACAAACAAGGCTGAATATGCCTGCCCTTTTACAACCTAAGCTTGGAAGTCACATAGCATTACTTCCACCAAACTCTGTCCATCGAAGCGCTTACAAGCCAGCACAGAATCTAGGGTAGGAGAGAAAAAATTAATCTCTTTATGGGAAGAATGTCAAATAATTTGATGACATGTTTTAAAAACACCATATTGTGATTACAAGAGGCTTCTTTTAAAAAAGCAGGTTGTGCTGGGGGCACCTGGCTGGCTCAGTGGGTTAAAGCCTCTGCCTTCAGCTCAGGTCATGATCCCAGGGTCCTGGGATTGAGCCCCACATTGGACTCTCTGCTCAGCAGGGAGCCTGCTTCCCCCTCTTTCTCTGCCTGCCTCTCTACCTACTTGTGACCTCTGTCTGTCAAACAAATAAATAAATAAGTCTTTAAAAAGCAGGTTGTGTTTCCTAATTCCATCTGTGAAGAATAAGACCTCACAGAAAAAATAGGGTGTTTGCAGATATCCTAAATTTCAATTTCACTGAATCTGCTCATCAACATAGAAATTATATGATGTGGATTCAATGTTTTTGAGGTGTATAGATATTGAAGTACTACTGTACATTGTCTTTATAAAATACATTGAGAAATTTAGGACTACATAATTCATATTGGCTTAGAATATACAAAGAATTCCTATACCTCAATAATAAGAAGACAACCTAATAAAAATGGTAAATGATTTGAGCAGATATTTTACCAAACAAGCTATATTAATGGCAGTTAAATACATGAAAAGATGCTCAGCATCATAAGTCATTAAGAAAATGCAAATTTAAATTTTAACCACATATCACTTCATACCCTCTAGAATGGCTATAATTTTTTAAAAAAATACAATATCAAATTTTGGTGAAGTTGTGGGGAAACTGAACCTTCATATATTGCTGGTGGAATTATAAAATGGTGCAGTCACTTTAAAAACCGGTTTGGGAGTTTCTTAAAAATTAACTATAAGCTTATCATATGTCCCAGGAATTCCACTCATTAGCATCTTTCCAAGAGAAATAAAAACATAGGTCTACACAAAGAGTTATGGTTCTCTTAGCTACTAATGTTATTAGCAAAATGATGATGATGATGATGATGATTTCAGAGAGGGAGAGAACGAGAGCATGAGTGGAGAGGGGCAAAGAGAGAAGGAGAGAGAGAAACCCAAACAGGCTTCACACTTAGATCATGACCTGAGCCAAAATCAAGAATTGGATGCTTAACTGACTGAGCCAGCCAGGTGCACCACAAAATTAATAATAATAGCAAAATACTGTAAACAACTTAAATCTGGTACATCAGCCAGTGAATGAATAAATAAGTAAAATGTGGTATATTCACACAATGGAATACTATTGAACAATTAAAAGGAATGGACTATTGATTCATGCTCTGCCATAAGCAAGCTCAAAAATATTGTTAAGTGGAAAAAAAAATAGACATTGTTAAGTGGAAGACACCAGCTATAAAAGACGACGTGTTCCACTTAGGTGAAATTTTCAGAAAAGGAAAATTTACAAAGATGGAAAGCTGATGATTGGTTGCCCGGGTGGAGTGGTAGTTAGGAGAATTAACAGTAAAGAGAAATGAAATCTTGCCATTTGCAACAATGTGGATGGAACTAGAGGGTATTATGCTATGTGAAATAAGTCAATCAGAAAGACAGTTATCATATGATCTTACTGATATGAGGAATTTGAGAGGCAGGGCAGGAGTTCATGGGGTGAAAGGAGGGAACAATGAAACAAGATGGGACGGGAAGGGAGACAATCCATAAGAGACTCTTAATCTCCAGAAACAAACAGGGTTGCTGGAGGGGAGGGGGTGGGTGGGATGGGGTGGCTGGGTTACGGGCAGGGGGGAGGGTCTATGCTTTGGTGAGTGCTGTGAATTGTGTAAGACTGACGATTCACAGACTTGTACCCCTGAAACAAATAATACATTATATGTTAATTTAAAAAAGTAAAGAGGCATGAGTGATCCTATTAGGATAGTAGAAATGTTTTTTTTTTTCAAGATAAAAATCAATCCCCTTATTTTTATTTTTATTTTATTTTTTTTAATATAATTTTTTTATTTTTTTATAAACATATATTTTTATCCCCAGGGGTACAGGTCTGTGAATGGATCAAGAAGATGTGGTATATATACACAATGGAATACTATGCAGCCATCAAAAGAAATGAAATCTTGCCATTTGCGACAACATGGATGGAACTAGAGCGTATCATGCTTAGCGAAATAAGTCAGGCGGAGAAAGACAACTATCATATGATCTCCCTGATATGAGGAAGTGGTGTTGCAACATGGGGGCTTAAGTGGGTACGAGAAGAGTAGAAATGTTTTAAAACCAATTTATAGTTATGGTTGCACAATTGGAAAATTTATTTTTAAAATATTGAAATGTACACTTACAGCGGGTGTATAATTAGCCTCAATTTAAAATTTCACTCCTAACTGAACTTGATTTCTGAATATATGAAACACACACAGTTAACTTTTAAAAGACACATTTACCCCACTGAAGAACTTGCAATTAGAAAACAAGACTACAAAGGGATAGTGTATATGCTGGTTGCATGGTCAACCATCAGTCCCACATGGTGATAAGGAATTGATTGAGGACAATGAGTACAGAAATTAAGAGCCGGGTTTGTAGTCAGACCAGGGGTGAAATTTTGCCTCCATAAGTTACTTGATTGATTAAGGCTAAATGTCTAGACAACAGTTTTCTTTTTCCCACATATGAAATAAATGAAGATTAAATGGTGCAAACCTCAGAGAATTGTCAGAATTAAATGAGCTCTTATTTTGGAAACATATAAATGATAGCTATAAGCCATTACTGAGTGGTAGAGCAGTAATTTCCCTGTTTGGTGTAGTTTTGAAAACACATTAGAACAAATAAAGAACACTGCTTGAAAAACACTATACTTAAATAAGATATTTAAATATAGATTTTGCATTTCAGTGCTTAATACAGCACCTGGTTTAATGGACACTCAATAATTGTTGGTTGTAAAAACAAGTTTTAAAACCTCCATATAACTCTTGCTACATTAAGTCTTAATATTTAAATTAAAGCTAAATCCAGCTTTGCTCTTGTCTCTGGATGTTGTTCAATTTTTACTTCTTTTTTTAACTGACTAGCTTATACTCAGTTATTTCTAGGGCTGCAAGATTTTAGATAAGTATGCTCTTGGGACTTTCCAACTTCTCTCTTAGATAGTGGCTTTGAATACCATAGGTTATCTCTTCTATGGTTTTGAAAACAAGGGTCTAGTCTTTTTCTTCTCAACCAGTGGTTACTGATCTTACAGCTATCTCGCCAGTATCAACTAGTGAAAGGAAGAAAAGCCAGGAACAAAATACAGTATCTCCCCTCCTGTTCACAGCTCTTATCTTCCCTGACCTTCTCTCCAAGCAGCAGAAAGAGAGGAGAGAGCCTCACAAACTACCACTCCACCACAATAGGAAGGCTGCTTTCAACAATCCGATGGGAGTCATTTTCCACTTGATTTAAAGAAAAAAGACATCATTTCCTTCTGAAAGATGTCTCCTGCTGCTGACTGCTCTTCCAGATATTGCTTGAAATTAAATTCAATGGTGGCATTTTTACTGCTGAAGCTGCCCAAGCAACTTGCAACATCTACAGTTTAGGCATAGAAAAATGCATTAAGGGGAACTTTAGAGACAATTGTAATCCAATCCTCTTGAGAAAGAAATTTGTTTCTGATACAACTATTTTAGTAAGAATTCCTTCAAACTAATGTTTTAAAGATTTTGTGTCTATACACGTCCATAGAGATGTGCAGACAAGCATTCTGGAACAGAAGCAGTTCAGTTCTAAACAGACTTAAAGTGTTTCCTAACCACAATGGTTCTCAAATTTGTGTGGGCCTCCAAGCTGCTTGGAGGGCTTGTGAAACAGACTGCTGTCCTTCCTGGGCCCCCAGCCCCATCCCAGCCTCAGTTTCTGATTCAGCAGATCTAGGATGGGGACAGAGGGTTCACGTTTCTAACAAGTTCCTTGGTGATGCTGATGTTGCTGGTCCAGCGACCACACTTGGAGACCCATCATTACAGTGACACAACTACTCCATATGCTGATCCAAATTTTTAAAGTAACTGTTATTAACTATAATATTTAATTAAATGATGTTTCATTGTGAATCTCCTGAATGAAGAATAACTCTGAAATTTTAACTACTCTAAGTGCTATCTTTTTTTTTTTTTCCTTTTTAAACACAGACTTTTGTTACCTAGGGAACAGACTGAACTAGAAGAAATTTCTTAACTAGAG
This sequence comes from Mustela nigripes, assembly GCF_022355385.1. Taxonomy (NCBI): domain Eukaryota; kingdom Metazoa; phylum Chordata; class Mammalia; order Carnivora; family Mustelidae; genus Mustela; species Mustela nigripes. The sequence goes on along the minus strand of NC_081558.1, from coordinate 89,895,785 downwards.
TGTTGCCCAGTTCAAGACTTTAAATCTCACAATTCAATAAATATCCTCAAGATCACTTCTCTTTTCCATTTCACTCCTACTCAATCTCAATATAGGATCTTATACACACACACACACACACACACACACATACACAATGGCATACTTCTTCTAAAATGATGAAAAGTAAAATAATTAGATCACTGTTTTCTGTAAGAATTTCAAATAAGGTAAAGGCTAACACACATTACTGATTCTCCCATTTATCCTTTTTTGTAGATATTATAAAATTGCATGACACTTTATCTTCCCTTTGTGCTTATAGGGAGTACATAGTGAGAAGAGTATCTTCATGTAATTAGCAAGATATTATGACCTGGAAAATTCTTAGTATAGGTTTGACTTTATAGAATAGAGATTTTTCTATAAAAATGAGTATAAATGAACTTGGATGTCAAATCCAGTTCTCTTACTGGTTCTCATTATGAAATTAAAGATAGACTCCTTTGAGGGAAAAAATGGCTTTAATACATAATAAAATAATACCTAAGAATATAATAAACTCTAGATAGAAAAATGGTAATTTTCTGATAAAAATAATAATAACCAGCATATGCCACAAATTATGAATACCAAGCAGCCAGGTTCATTCTCATGTTTGATACATTTGCTTCAAGGTTGGAGGGAAAAAACCTGTCAAGCTAGCAAAAAAAAAAGAACATTCTGGATGGAAACACCACTAAGAAAGCCAGCAATGATAGACTGTAGCAATAAACAAATGCTTGGGACAGCATGTCCATTAAAGAAATAGGCCAGGAGATCTGAAAATTTTTTAAAGCTAGAGAGTCTGGCTTGGTATGTCAAGTTCTTGAGAATTAGAATTTAGTAGAAAATTTCTTTAAGCAGTAGTGCAACAGAGTTGTAAGACCACAGTCTCATAACCAGACAGCTTAGTTTCTATTTGTAACTTCCAGCATGACCAGGATCCTGCTATCACAAACCAGCAGCACTGGCATCACCTGGGAGCTTGTTAGAAATGCATACTCTCAGCCCAAGCCCAGACCCACTGAATCAGAAGATGCATCTTAAGAACCTTGAATGATTCCTAAGTACATATGTGGTAGTTGCTGATATGTTTCCCTGTTCCCCCTTTAGGGCTGAAAATTTATTTTCCTAGTGGCTACGGATGCTGCCCTTCTCTGGAAAATGTCCTTGACTGGAGAAAGCTGCTTCACCATGGCCATGCCCCCTTTTCCAAGAGCAGCTTTCAATGATTGGTCATTCTGGAAGTCATGGTCCCCTTACCCTACTTGAAATCACTATGAAGGACCACCTCTGCTTCAGAGTTCCCCATGGCCTTGACAAAGGCTATTGCTAAGACTGCATTTTTCCAAGTTCTCTTTCTGCTCAATGCTATTTTCTTCTCTTTTCTTCTACAGGTTTTTTGTTCTGAGAGTACTTACAAACTTTTTAGAAGCCAAAATCCACTCTGGATCTGCTTTCTAAAGAACCCAGCCTATAATAACATTGACATTTGAAATGCTTGAAATTTGGCCATGCAAATAAATTAATTTCTGGATCTTCAGTTTTCTAACTTGTAAAATGGGGATAATAACAGTATCTTTCTCGTGGTTTTCTAGGATTAAATTGCCTAATATTTGTAAAGTACTTATAGCAGTGACTGGCTTTTGCAATGTTAGATAAGTGTTAGTCAACATAGAGTGGGTCTATGAATAAAGAGTTAGTATCTGTCATGTTCAGATTCCTTGTCCAAAAAACCCACTACCACTAATATGCTAAAATTAAGTTCTATTGGAGAATTATTTATTATTATTTATTTATTTATTTATTAGTCATTTTACAAGGGCTGATGGGAAGGAAGTGTAGAAACACATGTACTAACATATTATCTGATTAGGGTCAAGTAAGAGCGAGTGGGTTTCACAATATTCAAAATATAGACAGTCAAATGCTATTTCCCCTTAGGGAGAAGAGTATAAAATGGAGAAGAGCTCAATGACATGAATCAAAAAGACAATGATACATGGAAGCATTAGAATCAAATAATTTCAGGGGAGAAAGGGATCTTACCTATCTAGTCCAACTATTCTTACAGGAGTAGATAAATCTCATTGTCAAATGTAATAGATATGTGTAAACCTTATCTTGTTTCTTTTGTCTGCAGTTTTGGGAATGGGTGTTGACCTTTCTAGAAACCAAACACATATACACATACATCTGTGTATACAGATACACACATGCATGCATATACATACATAAACACATACACACATGTTCTTGGAATTAATACCCTTGGCTCTGGTGTTTTTCTCCAGATTCTGGCCCCACTTATGTCTCATTTTGAGTCAGCACTACCTTACAGATGGTACTCCTTTTCCTGAGTCTCTGCTGGGCTGTGAGGTCATATTTTTTTAAATTATGTTCAATTAACCAACATATTGTGAGGCCATATTTTTAAGTACAATTTAGTATTATTGAAGTCCCTGACTCATGTCATGGTATAATCTAATCTTTGCCAGATTCCCCTCCACAGGTAATTTTGGGAATCTTCAGGGATTTACACTGATCATCATCTGGATGTGGGATGCTGTTATAAGCTCTTTATACATACCTCTGTACATTCCTTTCTGGGTCACATTGCTGCTGTTGGTGCTGTCCCTCCAGCTGCTCTCCCCTCTACCTACCTGAAAATGGAGTGAGGGAGGCAATACCAGTCTCTCAGTTCTTGCCAGTGATAATAGCATCTTCATGGTAACCTTTAACTAAACCTTACAAAAAGCTTGGAGATGACAGAGGTAATTTGATTATCTATTGCTATACAACAACAGAAGTTTAAAAAAAAAAAACACCATGACTTATTTGTGGATCCTTTTGCATCATGTGCTGTTAGCTGAGGCTTAACAGAGCTGGAATTATACAAAATAATTTTTAATACAAAGCAATGCTCAAAATAAAGTTAGTCCCACAATCTCTAGAAACATAGGGGTATGAGACCTAAATGTAGGTCCCAGTGTCCAAAAGCTGGATTTTAGCACCCAACTGTTACAGATGTGACAGGGGCATAGATGAGTTAGAGATATACAACTGCATATAGATCTCCATCCAAGGAGATCTATAAACACTCTCCTCCTGAACCCAGGAAAACTTGCTGTCTGCCTGAATTTCTTGGTAAAATTAATGCTTTGCTTGAGCAGTCAAAACCACAAGTCTGTGCTAAATAATGGCTAGGAAACCTAAATGTATACTGATCATGGAGTTTAAGAATCCCAAATGGATAAATTAACATAAAGTATCTTCCAGGATGAGAGAAGCATTTGTTTTTCTTCAACAGAAATAAATGCAAAACCATTTTTTGACACTTAAAGTGTCTAGGATATTAGGGAATTCCATAGAGGATGGGATCATAAAGTGGATGCCAATTAATGATTGCTAATTATAAGAAGTAATGATCTGCCATGATCTTTATTATAATAGAGCCACCTTATCTCTATCATAGTTGAAGCCACAAACAAAATTAGCAACCCAAGCATTCAAACAATAGACCTAAAAAAGACTATGAAATAACTATGCTTGAAATAGTGAAAGTGGGAACAGTAGAAAAATATTCTTGAAATGAGAATTCTCTCAATTATTTTGAGCACAGTTTTTTCCACAGTCTCTTTTAGATTCTATTGTTTGAGTTCTTGGGTTGCTAATTCTGTTTGTAGCTTCGACTATGATAAATCTATGGTGATCTACTATGACAGAGATCATGGAAGATCATTATCTCTTAAATGAGATAAAATTTTAAATAACAAGACAAATAATAACAAGACATAAAAATAAGAGGTCAATTTGAATGTGAATAAAACAGAATTTCTAGAAATAAAAAATAAAATCACTTATAAAATAATAATGAATATTGAAGATGATACAAATAAATAGAAATAACGCTCATGTATTGAAAGCACAAATATTGTTAAAATGTCCATACCATCCAAAGCAATCTACAGATCTAATGCAATCCCTATCAAAACACCAACAGCATTTTTCACAGAACTAGAACAAATAATATGAAAATTTGTATGGAACCACAAAGATCCCAATAGCCAAAGCAATCTTGAGAAAGAAAAAGATTGAGGCATCACAATTATACTACAAAGCTGTAGTAATCAAAATAGTATGGTACTGGCACACACAAAAAAAAAAAAAGAGAGAGAGAGAGAGAGAGAGAGAGAGATGTAGATCAAATGAACAGAATAGAGAGCCCAAAAAATAAACGTGTGATTATACGGTCAATTAACCTTTAACAAAGGAGACAAGTTAAATGATGGGGTAAAGAGAGTCTCTTCAATAAATGATTGTGGCAAAACTGGACACCTACATGCAAAAGAATGGGACTGATCACTTTTTGACACCAACACAAAAATAAACTCAAAATGGAATAAAGATCTAAATGTGAGACCTCAAACCACAAAAATCTTGAGAAAAATCACAGGCAGTAGTTTCTTTGACATTGGCTATAGCAACATTATTTTAGATATGTCTCCTGAGGTAAGGGAAACAAAAGCAAAAAATAAACTTTTGGGACTACATAGAAATAAAAACCTTCTGCACAGCAAAGGAAACAATCAACAAAACTAAAAGGCAACCTGCTGTATGAGAGAAGATATTTGCAAATGACATAACCAATAAAGGGTTAGTATCCAAAACCTATAAAGAATTTATAAAACTCAACACCCCAAAACCAAATAATCCAATTAAAAATGGGCAGAAGACACGAACAGACATTTCTCCAAAGAAGACATACATATACATGTAGCCAGAGCACCTGGGTGGCTCATCCTGTTAAGCATCCAACTCTTAATCTCAGATCAGGTCTTTATCTCAAGGTTGTGATTTCAAGCCCTGCACTGAACTCTACACTGGGCATGGGTCTACTGAAAATTAAAAAAAAAAAAAAAAGAAGAAGAAGAAGACATACATATAGCGAGCAGACAACATGAGAAGATGTTCAACAGCATTCATCATCAGGGAAATGCAAATCAAAACTACAATGAGACATCACCTTACACTGGTCAGAATGGCTAAAATCAAAAATATAAGAAAAAGCCACATTCTTGTGCAAGAATGTGGAGAAAAAGGAACAATCATGAACTCTTGGTGGGTATGAAAACTGCTGCAAACACTGTGTAAACAGTATGGTGTTACCTCAAAAATGAAAAATAGAACTACCCTATGATCTAGTAATTCCACTATTGGGTATTTGCCCAATAATATGAAAACATTAGTTCAGTAAGATATATGCACACCTGGGTTTTGGCAACATTATTTACAATAGCCAAATTGTGGAAGCAATCAAAATATCCATCAATAGATGAATGGATAAAAAAGATGTGAGATACACACACACACACACACACACACACACACACACACACACAGGAATATTATTCAGCCATAAAAAGTGTGAAATCCTATCATTTGTAACAATAAGAATTGAACTAGAGAGTATAATGGTAAGCAAAATAAGTCATTCAGATAAAGACAAATACCATATAGTTTCACTCATTTATGGAATTTAAGAAACAAAACATCAAAAGAAGTAGTAGCCATATTTATATCAGACAAACTAGACTTTAAAAGAAAGAAGGAGATGAAGGAGAGCATTATATCATAATTAAGGGGTCTACCCACCAAGAAGATCTAATAACTATAAATATTTATGCTCCCAACTTGGGAGCACTGAAATACATAAATCAGTTAATAATAAATATAATGAAACTCACTGAGAATAATAGACTAATGATAGGGGATTTCAATACCCCACTTACCTCAGTGGGCAGATCCTCTAAGCAAAAAAATCAATAAGGACACAATTGGCTTTGAATGACACACTGGACCAGATGGTCTCAACAGATATATTCAGAACATTTCATCCTAACACAGCAGAATACATTCTTTTTGAGCACACACAGAAAATTCTCTGGAATAGATCATATCTAGGTCACAAAACAGCCCTCAACAAGAACAAAAACACTGAGATCATACCATGCATATTTTCAGTCCACAATACTATGAAACTTGAAGTCAACCACAAGAAAAAATTTGCAAAGACCACAAATACATGGAGATTAAAGAACATCCTACTAAAGAATGAAAGGGTTAACCAGGAAATTAAAGAAGAAAATAAAAAGTATGTAGAAGGAAATGAAAATGAAAATATGACAGTCCAAAATTTGGGGGATGTAACAAAGGCAGTCCTGAGAGGGAAGTATATTGCAATACAGGCCTACCTCAAGAAACAAGAAAATTCTCAAATACACAACCTAACTTTACATCTAAAGGAGCTAGGAAAAGAACAGCAAATAAAGCCTAAAGAGCTTTATTTTGGCAGCAGAAGAAGGGAAATAATAAAGACTGGAGAAGAAATAAATGGTGTAGAAACAAACAAACAAACACCCCAGCAGAACAAATTAATGAAACTAAAACCTTGTTCTTCTAAAGAATTAATAAAATTGATAAATCCCTAGCCGGACTTATCAAAAAGAAAAGAGAAAGGACCCAGATAGATAAAATCATGAATGAAAGATGCAAGATCATTACCAACACCACAGACATTCAATTTTTAAAAGATTTTATTTATTTATTTGAGAGACAGCAGAGAGGGAGAGTGAGAGAGAGAAGCAGACTGTGGAGCAGAGAGCCTGATGCAGGGCTCAATCCTAAATCATGACCTGAGCCAAAGGCAGATGCTCAACTAAGTCACCCAGGTGCCCCCAGAAATACAGTTATGAGAATACTATGAAAATCATATGCCAACAAATTGGGCAATCTGGGAGAAATGGACAAACTCCTAGAAACTTACAAATTACAAAAACTGAAACAGGAAGAACAGACCCATAACCAGGAAAGTAATTGAATCAATAATAAAAAAATCTCTCAATAAATAAAAGTCCTGGGCTAAATGATGTCTCGGGGGAATTCTACGAGACATTTAAAAAAAAAAAAAAAAAAGTTAACACTTATTCTTCTTAAACTCTTCCGAAAAAGTAGAAGTGGAAGGAAAACTTCCAAACTCATTCTACATAGCCAGCATAATCTTGATTCCAAAACCAAAGACCCAAGTAAAAAGGAGAATTATGACCAATACCCCTGATGAACATGGATGCAAAAACTCTCAATGAAATACTAGCAAATTGAATTCAACAGTACATAAAAGGAATTATTCACCATGATTAAGTGGGATTTGTTTCTGGGCTGCAGGGTTGGTTCAATATTCAAAAAGCAATCAACATGATACACTGTTGCACTCTCCCTGCCTGCAGAGATGACACAACACCAACACACGCACAGGTCGATGCACAAGCTCTTGTTTATTCCCTGGTCGATCTTTTTTCCTCCCCTTGCAGGGAAGTTCCCTTGCCTTATATAGGGCATAACAGCCAATCACGTGAACAGGGAGTATACAGCCAATCACAGAGGTGTTCACATGAACAGGAGGTATCTGGGGCTCATAGGCAGTGGTGGCATGTGGTGTTCATGTGACGAGCACGAGGTCACGTGTGGCCAGGGCGGATGTTTTTCAGGCTGTCCGTGCTGCTCGGCCTATGTAGCCGGCACCATCTTAGGGGCACGACTGGCGCCATCTTAGGGGCGCGACCCCGACAATACACCACATTAATGAGAAAGGATAAGCACCACATGATCCTCTCCATAGATGCAGAAAAAGCTTTTGACAAATTCAGCATCCATTCTTGATAAAAACCCTCAACAAATTATGGATAGATGGAACATACTTCAACATCACAAAGGCCATATATGAAAGACACCAGATAATAACATCCTCAGTGGGGAAAAACTGAGAGCTCTCCCCTATGGTCAGGAACAAGACAAGGATGTCCATTCTCACCATTACTATTTAAGATAGTACTAGAAGTCTTGGCCTTGGGAATAAGACAACAGAAAGAAGTAAAAGGCATCCAAATCAGCAAGGAAAAAGTCAAGTTTTCACTATTTGCAGACCACATGATACTCTATGTAGAAAACCCAAAAGACTCCACTAAAAAATTGCTAGAACTAATACATTCAGCAAAGTTGCAGGATATAAAATCAATATGCAGAAAACTGTTACATGCCTATACACCAATAATGAAGAAGCAGAAAAAGAAGTCAAGGAATCAACCCCATTTGCAACTGCACCCAAAACAATAAGACCCCTAGAAATAAACCTAACCAAAAAAGACAAAAGATCTGTACTCTGAAAACTATAGGACATTTTTTAAATAAATTGAGGAGGACACAAAGAAATGGGATAGCATTCCATCCTCACAGATTGGAAGAACAAACATTGTTAAAATGTCTGTACTTCCCAAATAAACCTACACATTTAAAGCAATCACTATCAAATCACCACTAGCATTTTTCACAGAGATAGAATGAATAATCCTAAAATGACCCCCAAAAGACCCCAAATCGCCAAAGCAATCCTGAAAAAGGAAAACAAAACTAGAGGCATCACAATTCCAGACTTCAAGTTGTATTACAAAGTTGTAGTCATCAAAACGATATGGTCCTGGCATAAAAACAGACATATAGATCAATGTAACAGAATAGAGAATCCAGAAATGGACCCTCCACTCTATGGTCAACTAAACCTTGACAAATAGGAAAGAATATTTAATAGAAAAAGACAGTCTCTTCAATAAATGGTGTTGGGAAAATAGGACAGCCACACACAGAAGAATGAAATCGGCCACTTTCTTAACCATACACAAAAACAAATTCAAAATGGATTAAAGACCTAAATGTAAGACAGGAAACAATCAAAATCCTAGAGGCAGGAACTTCTTTGACCTCAGCTGGAGCAACTTCTTGTTAGGTATGTTTCCTGAAACAAGGGAAACAAAGGCAAAAAAAAAAAAAAAACCTATTGGGACTTTATAAAAATAAAAGTCTGCACAGTGAAGGAAACAATCAATGAAACTAGAAGATGGCTTATGGAATGAGAGAAGATATTTACAAATGACGTATCTGATAAATGGTTAGTATTCAAAATATATTAAGAATTTATCAGATTCAACAACCCAAACATAAATAATTCAGTTATAAAATGGGCAGAAGACATAAACAGACATTTTTCCAAAGAAGACATCCGGATGGCCAACAGACACATGAAAAGTTAGATGCTCAGTATCACTCATCATCAGGGAACTACAAATCAAAGCCACAATGAGACACCACCTCGTACCTGTCAGAATGGCAAAAATTAACATAAGAAACAATAGGTTTTGGTGAGAATGCAGAGAAAGGGGAACACTCTTGTTCTGTTGGTGGGAATGTAAACTGGTGCAGCCATTCTGGGGAACAGTATGGAGGTTCCTCAAAAAGTTAAAATAGAACTCTATGATCCAGCAATTTCACTACTAGATATTTATCCAAAGGATACAAAAATACAGATTTGAAGGGGTACATGCACCTGATATTTATAGCAGTGCCTTCAAAAATAGCCAAACTCTGAAGAGAGCCCAAATGTTCATCAACTGATGAATGAATATGGAAGATGTTATGTGTGTGTACATGCGTGTGTGTGTATGCATAGATATGTATGTGTATGTATGCATATATGCATACATGCATACATACACAATGCATACATGCATACATACACAATGGAATATCACTCAGCCATCAAAAGAATGAAATCTCGCCATTTGCAATGACATGGATGAAGCTAGAGTGTATTATGCTAAGTGAAATAAGTCAGTCAGAGAAATACAAATACCATATGATCTTACCCATATGTGGAATTTAAGAAACAAAACAGATGAACATATCAGAAGTGGGAGGGGAAGAGGAGTGAGGAAAACAAGCCATAAAAGACTCTTAATGATAGGGAACAAACTGAGGGTTGTTGGAGGGAGGTGGTAGGAATGGGCTAGTAGGTGATGAATATTTACAAGGGCACTGGTTATGATGAGCACTGGGTATTGTATGTAAGTAATGAATCACTGAATTCTACTCCAGAAACCAATATAACACTGTATGTTAACTGACTAAAAATTTTAAGAAAGAAACAAAACACATAGACAAAGGAAAAAAGAGAAAAACCATAACTATAGAGAACAAACTGATGGTTACCAGAGGGGAGGTGGGTCAGGGTGAAATAAGTGAAGGAGATTAAGAGTTCATTTATCACAATGAGTTCTGAGTATTGAATAGAATTACTGAATCACTATATTGTACACCTTAAAGTAATATAGCTAATATAATACTCTATGTTAACTATAGTGGAATTAAAATTTTAAAAAAGCAGGGGATTTACATAAGATAAAATAAAACAAAATAAAATAAAATAAAATGAAGTGAAACGAGTAATATGTTAAGATGGTAAGGGCTCTAGTGGAAAAAGAGAAAACATGCAAGAACAGATGGATAATGTAAGCAGAGAGATGGAAACTCTAAGAATCAAAAGGATCTGCTAGAAATAAGAAATACTGTAACAGAAATGAGGAATGCCTTCCATAGTTTCATAAGCAGACTGGATACAGCCAAGAATCATTAAAAGTGAAGATATGGCAAGAGAAAACTTTCCAGACTGAAATTCAAGAGAAAAAATTATGAAAAAATTCGAACATCACATCCAAAAACTACAGAACAATTTTAAGATGAAACATGCCTTTAATTGGTATATAAAGAAAAAGAAAATGAAGAATAAATATTTAAAGTGATAAATGGCTGGGAATTTTCCAAAATTAATGACAGACACCAAACCTCAAATCCAGAAAGCTCAGAGAATACCATGCAGAATAAAAACAAAAAAATAAAACCCCTCCTACTATGCATATCATATTCAAACTGCTGGAAACCAGGAATCTTTAAAGAAGCCAAAGTGAGGGAAAACACCTTACCTGTAGAGGAACAAGGATAAGAATTATAGCGGACTTTTTGTCGGAAACCACGCAAGCAGGAAAAGAGTAGAAAAGAATAAAGTGATGAAAGAAAAAAATTATTTTGAATTATCATTCAAAAACAAAGGAGAAATAAAGGCTCTCTTAGTCAAACAAAAATTGAGGAAATTCGTTGTCAGATCACCTGCACTGCAAAAAAATGTTAAAATGTCTTTGGAAAAAAGAAAATCAACAGGAATTTGGATCTGCATAATGAAAGGTAAAACACCAGAGAAGGAATAAATGAAGGTGAAATAGCGTGGTTGGTTGTTTTTTTTTTTCTTAATTGATCTAATAGATAAGTGTTTGAAATAATAATAACAACAATGTATTGAGTGATTATAATGTACAGATAAGTGAAATGAATGACAACAATGTTAGAGAAAGCAGAGAAGAATCCATGTCTCAGCATCTTTACTATCTCAAAACTCATCTCTTGCAGTGCATTACTTTGGAAAATGGACTGTTGTGACTGACCTGTAAACTACTGGAATATTTTCATTTCGGAGTCTGAATTTAGTCTAAGGTTTTTCAGACACGCAAATTTTTCTAACTTTTATTTGCAGTACAAGTTATCTCTACAACCTATAAGGAAGGCCCTAATCCTAAACATTTTAAAGTAAGCCTTTATTTGCTCCCTTTTTTATAATCCAATGGCTGGAAACCAGAAGGAGTATAAATCTTTGAGACCAGAAGGAGTATAAATCTGTAGATTCTTTGGCTTTCTTCTGGCAAAACTGGAAATCAGGTGTGTGTGGAGGTCACCAACTATTGGAATGTTTCAGGTGCACTAAACTAAATTGCCAACATTTTGGTTGGGTTGGTCATTGGTCATGATTTTTATTATTTATTATTTTATTTTTATTATTTTATTATTGTGTTTAAGCTAAATCTTATCACTTCTCATAAATTACCAGGAACAAATCAAGTTTATCTAGTTCTCAGTGGTATAAGGGTGCTGTGCCATAGTACCCTTAAATTACTTACACTTTAAGACATCTTTTTTTTTAAGATTTTATTTATTTATTTGTCAGAGAGAGAGAGAGAGAGCAAGCACAGGCAGAGTGGCAGGCAGAGGCAGAGGGAGAAGCAGGCTCCCTGCTGAGCAAGGAGCCTGAAGTAGGACTCAATCCCAGGACGCTGGGATCATGACCTGAGCCGAAGGCAGCCGTTTAACCAACTGAGTCACCCAGGCGTCCCTAAGACATCTTTGAATCAAAGAAAGCTTATTTGAACCCAGTTTCCCTTAGGACACATTTTAAAACCCTATATTGTTAAATTATTTATTCCAATTGTTTTCTCCACAAATCAAACATTATATTTCTTTTAAAAGTATCTGTTTTCCTTTGTAGTTTTCCATAAGCAAGAATGAAATTGAAAATATATAGATTTAACAATTTTTTAAATTATGTAGTTATTATACTGACATACTAGAAAAACAACATCATAAGCAACTTGCTTTGGAACACCCGCTAAAAATATTTTTCCCTTTAAAGCTATGCTTTTTCTGCTGGATATTTATAAAAATAAGTACACACATACCCTACAGTGAGACAGATCTTTTCCATGAAAATACAAAGGAAACATGAGTTAGAGGTGACAAAACAATGAGAAGAGGAACCCAACTCATTTCATTTTCTGGGGGGGGATTTATATAGAGTAATTGACATTTTTTAAAAACATATTACTAGTAAACTGAATGTTTATTCAGTAACTTTCCAGATTTAATTGTTCTTTCCCTATTAAAAAAACAGTAAACAAAATCACTCCTTGGGGTTTTGACAATTGGTTCTTCATTCTCCATTCCTTAGAACTCAAGTAACCAGGTTTTCTACCTTATTCACATGGCACATATATGTTCAGTTTGTAATTATTAAGAGAATAGGGTTAAATTCACCTTTCATTGGGTGGTTTATGAGAAGTCTTGAATGGATGTGATTTCAAATTAGTTCCTGTTAATGCCAGTTCCCTGGAACTAAGTGAGTTTATATGGGATATTTAGACCTGCTTTATCATAGAGTAAACAAGTGCCTGGCAGTGTTTGTTTCATGTAATTATCATTCCAACAAGGTGTACAATATATGGTAGATCTAAGGAATCTAAGGAATCTAGGTTGCCTGCTCCTACAGGTCCCCCAAATGGGTATATAGACCTTCCTGAATTTAAAATGGGGTTACACCCTGGTAATGGTAAGCTGAGATTGTCATAGATGGAAAACACACTTAAAACACCTAAACTACCGCATATCTTAGCTTGGTCTAGACTACCTTAAATGTCCCTGCACTAGCCTACAGTTGAGCAAAATCAACTAACACAATACTTATTTTATAATAAAGTGCTGAATATCATATACAATTTATTGAACACTGTTCTGAAGGCTGAAAACATGATGGTTGTAAGTGTATCTGTTGTTCACCCTTGTGATCATGTGGCGGCTGCCTGGGAGCTGTGGCTCACTGCCACTGTCCAGCATTGTGAGAGAAGATAAAATCGTAAGTCAAACCACGTTCAGTTAAGAACCATCTGTATAAGTTTGAGGTTTTTCGCATGAGTAGCCTGAAATGTATCCTGACCATGATGGCCCTGGGATTTGTGTGGCACTCAGGCTGACTTGATGGGCTTCATTCCCCAGGCTCCCAGTCAGCTGGCCTTGGTTAATGAGGTGCTGGTGGGGGTCTGGAAGGTAGTAGTAAGGAAGAAGTCAGAGTATTTAGTCCCCTCCTTTCTGTCTCCATCAGTTTCTCCTACTACACCTGCATCTCCTTCATTGCTTTAGTTCATGTTAGACAGGTCTACTGTGGTTCCAGCTTCTTCAAGTAAGCCTAGGCTTACTTGGGGTTTGATAATATCACCATCTCCCTTGCCCCCCCCCCCCCCGCAGCATAAAAGTGAGTAGCTATCTGCCCCATGAGTGTCAAAACCTTGGGCTGGTAGCTCTCTCTGTAGTAGAGGCAGACCCTGAAGGAGCTGCCTGGCATATCTTTGTTTACCAAACACTCTGAAGGCATAATCTTGTTCTGGAAGTAGCACAACTGAGAGCAGGTTAGAGAACTCCTCTCCTCTTTTGAACAAAGCCTTTGTTATCTGCCAGACTCTACTTCTTGGATGGTGTTTTCATGGGCTCTGGTGTTTTCCTCTTACTCTCCTTTTTAAAACGCTTTCCGTTTACCCCATCTCCCTCTAAAAGATAGCATATGGTGGAAGTAATTTATGCTCCAAAATATCCAGTCTCTTTGTATTTTTGTCATTTTGCAATGACTGCTAGATAGCTATGATTGATATTTTGGGTATTTCCTGATCTTCTAGACACTCAGGGACAATCTCTTGTTTTTCTCTCTTTCATGGCAATCCATCCAGTATAGGTGAACATCACTACATTGACTCTGAGAGCTTTTGTTGTGTTGACCAACATAATAGGTATTTAAAAATCAGTTTCTTCCTCTTCTCTTTTTCTATTTTCTTCCCACTCTTTGTGTGTGTGTGTGTGTGTGCATGTGCACATGTGCGCTTAACAAAACATTCAAGAATGAACTGGACCCTGTGATAAATCCTACTTTGGCCTGGTGTCCAGTGACCCTAGATTGAGATCATATTTAAGCTGATGCCACATCACACCCTCTGGGCTTACCTAAACCAGAAAAAGTGATAAACTTGAACAATCTTTATTAAAAAAAAGTGATAAAGATGAAAAATCTTTATAATATAATATCAAGACAAAAGAATCATAAACAAAATGCACATGTGTTAAGGTGGTGGCAGTGTTTGCATTTCAAGAAACACAGACAATGATAATTCTAGTTACTGTCAGTTTAATAAATACAGTTATTTTTTCCTTCTCCATAAAATCTGCCATAAAAACTCAAGTTAAAGTTGACATGTCATTACTTTGTGAAGTTATTCTAAGAGCCCCCAGGCATGATTCACAGCTCATGTTATTCATGGATTACAAAGGAAAAGGGAGGATTGGGAGATTGCATCTCAATAACTTTCAAAAATCAAATTACAAGCTATAGTACATACATATATATGTGCCCCAGAAGAAAAATATAGACCACTTGAAGTTGAATATCAAATTAATACATATTGTCTCAATTCATTCCTTTACAAGGTCATGTCCAAGAAATATTTCTGATGTTATTATTTGCCTATGCCTGCCATCACCTACATACATTCATCCACCATTCACTCTGCTTCTAGATGCATTCTTTTTCTGCCTTCCTAAGCTCCAAGTCCCATTGTCTCCTTGCTTTTTACAATTATATCTCTCATGATAAGCTCTCCATATTTAGAAGAAAACATTCTCTAGATTGAAAATGCCTCCCACCAGTTGGCAAGCCAAAATCTAAGAGAGCAGAAAAGCAGAAAGACAACATCATGTCTCAATAAGCAAAACCTTGATTATTTAATCAAGTTTAAGGCCCATATAAGAAAAAACAAATGCATATTTATTTTTTATTCACAAACACCTCATTAAAAAAAACTCCATAAAAGTCTATAGGATGCCTATTTGAATAATAGAGTAGGAGTGTGGATTTGTGTGTATATATAGACACCAAGTTTGTATTTTCTTAGGTATATTCAATTCTGGGAATTTGAAGACAACCAAAGTAAAATGTGTTGACCCACTCTGATTATGCTGCTTGAGAAGCCAGAACTCTCAGGTTCAGTTATGTAAAATTCGGAGCCCATTCAGTTGGCCTCCACAGTAGAATAATAGAAAAAAAATTGGTCTGGGCATTTGTGGCTGACTTTTGCCATCTGACATTTCATATAATCAAGTGTTGAAGCTGCTGCCCCAAATGCATTTCCTAAATTGATTTATTTTTCTTCTATTGTAGAGTTATGATCTTTATTTCATTTCTTCTTTTTTTTTTCAGCTGTGATATCTTCTTTTCAAACACCCAATATCTGCATTTGTGAGGATTTCAACTAATCAAGAAAACAAATCTGTAACACCCTGAGAAATTACCCCAGCTTGAAGAAAACAAGTCACCTGTGACGAACCACCCCTGTGATAAGGTATCCCTACCTGCCTCAGGCTATGGCACACTGTGTGTGTGTGTGTGTGTGTGTGTGTGTGTGTGTGTGTGTGTGTGTTTTCTGTCTCCTTATGCTACTTTGTACTAGTTAGACAGAAGGAAGCAATTTCAGATGTAATAATCAGAAGCATATTCAGCAGTCCCAATTTTGATCTGAATTAAAGAGATCAGACCTCTAGACCTCTAGATAGCCAGAATATGAGAAATACACAATGACCCTAAGTTTTATTTATTTGTTTGTTTGTTTGTTTATATTAACATGAGCATGAGCGGGGGCAGGGGTAGTGGGAGGGGCAGAGGGAGAGAGAGAATCTTGAGCATGTTCCACACCCAGCATGGAGCCCAATACAGGGCTCAATCTCATAATCCTAAAATCATGACCTGAGCCAATATCAAGAGTCAGGCACTTAACCAACTGAGCCACCCAGGCATCCTGGCCCTAAATTCTAAAAATTTGCTTGATTAAGTCCTCACCAATTTTCTCTTACCATTAATGAACCCATTTCTGCAGGCCAGAGTTCACCAGTTTGGTCATCTTCTTTTTCCTTAAGCTCCCAAATCAAGTCCTTCCCATACCATGCTGAGGATTCTTGCATTAATCTGAACTCATCTTTCTCAAACAGTAGATTTCTATCCTATCAACTCTAATCTCACATGAGAGAAACTTGGGGTGGGATGAGGAAATTGTTCCATATCTTGACTGTGGTGGTGTTGGTTGCCCAATTCTATGCATTTGTCAAAACTCATAGATCTGTGCATTCAAATGGATGGACTTTACTTATATATTAAATTACACATCAAGAAATGTAACCTAAAGAAAAGGAATGACTCTGAAAGTACAGTTTGATTCTATTTACATGAAATCTAAACTAGAAAAAACTGATCTATAGCAAGATTCTCAACCGTGGTCCCACTGACATTTTGAATTGGATCATTCTTTGTTGTGGACAGGGCCAACTTCATGGGCATTCAGTCCATACAGTTGCAGAGGGTGCAGCTCTCTGAAAAGGCCCCATGCTTGGTTTAATGCTCTGCTGTTGCCATTTGATTTCTGAACTTGTGTTTTACAGGTGAAATCTGATGGGACAATAGAATGTGTGCATGGGTAAAGGAGATATATCAGGTATCTTGGTGTGTAGGCATGAATTCAGGTCCAAAAACATAGCAAGCAATAAGCAATGACAGCATGGACCAGTTGGCCTGGCTGCCTGGCACCTGCACGCATGCACAGTAGTCTTGGCTGTTGTGGAACTCCAAGGAGGAGGCCAGGACAAAGAGATTTGGGCAAGCCCAAAATGTTAGCAATAATGGCAAAAATAGCAGAAGCAGTAGCATTAGGTGACTGCAGGAGAGAGGAGGGGTTTTACATAGAGTAGCACCAGGACTGCAATGAGAGATCATCTTGCCTGTCCATCTCCAAAGCCCATTCATACAACATCTGCACACTTGTGAGTTCTCCAGCTTACACAATGGGACAGGAACAGAAACATGAAGGCAGTAAAATTTGTCAGTAAATCATTACAAAATAAAACCACATATAATGGGCATCTCAATATGGCGTATCAGGGAGTTGTTTGGCTTCAAAGAATTTAGATTCTCTGGTTTTGAAAACTGCTGCAGTATTAGGAACAAATATTCATAAGCTTAGAGATAGAAATTAAATTTAAACATTGTTGCATTCAATGGAAAAGAACTTTTTTGTTGCTGGTAAGATTTATTTATTTTTATGGAGACCAAGTATGCAAGCATGAGCAGGAAGGGGGCAGAGAGAGAGGGAGTGGAATCCTCAAGCAGACTCCCTGCTGAATGAGGAACCCAATATGGGTCTCAATCCTAGGAACCCAAGATCAAGACTCGAGCTGAAATCAAGAATCGGATGCTTAGCCAACTGAGCTATCTAAGCAGCAGGAAAACTGTTGTTGTTGTTGTTTTTAAAGATATTACTAATTTATTTGACAGACAGAGATCACAGGTAGGCAGAGAGGCAGGCAGGGGGTGGGGGGAGCAGGCTCCCTGCTGAGCAAAGAGCCCAATTGTGGGGCTTGATCCCAGGACCCTGAGATCATGACACGAGCCTAAGGCAGAGGCTTAACCCACTGAGCCGCCCAGGTGCCCCAGGAAAACTGTTTTTACACAAAGCTTCAAGTGAGCTAATTGTCAATGAGGAAACACTTCAAATTATTTTTTCTTTATAAATGAATATAAAGCAATAGTATGTATAAACAAGTATTTTGAATCATATACAAATCATGAAGCCATTTTCAGTTTCTGCAAGTTACAGAAGATGTCAAAGGAAACATCAAAATGCTGTTGTATAAATGTATATTTGAAATTAAATTCAGACTTACATGAAGTTGATTTGTATAGAGTTAAATCTTTTTAGAAAAACTGTCCCACAAAAATTTCTCATCAAAATTATCAAAATTATTTGCAATTTTGTATTTGCCAAGATCTACTGATGTCATTTTGAATTATGTTGATCACAAATTAAGTTGCTAAAAGCATAAATTTTGATGACCTAACAAATGAATTTGCAGAAAATTGAGCCAGAAAAATAGTACACCCAACCAAGATACCACATTAATAAAACAGTATTTTAATTATTTGTTATATAAAATTACATCAAAAGCATGTTTTTGAAATTTGTTACTGGTATATCGTTATTATTCCTATTATATTTGTAAGTCATAACACCCATCTTCCTTAATAATAAAATGAAGATTTAGAGAATTTCTAAGATCCCTTTAGCTCTTAGATTACATCATTCACCCATCAATAAATGGCCATCAACACTCAACCCAAAACCAGAATCCTCAAGTGGTGTCTCTTTCTGTAAATCTGAGCCTACTATGTATACTTGTCAAGTCTGGGTTCACACAAATTGCATCTAATGATTTGACTATTTATTCTGACACATGGACCACGTAGGACTAAACTATTTGGAAAGAGACTCATGAGAAGAACTACTTCCCATCTCAAGTATGCAGTGGTCTTCATTGATCATGTTGGTGTTACACCTCACATATCCAGAGGAAAGCAAAGCCTATAAATGTACCTGTGACTCTACTGGTGCAGGTTTTGTCAGCAGCAAACTGGGTTTATAAAATGAGAAGGCAGGAGTCATTATCTATGTACTACCAGTGACACATTCCCAACTCCAAATGAAGCCCCTTGCGTGGCTGATGAAAGTACATCTTATAACAATAACTAGTTCTTCTACCTTTGGTGGGAAGATGAGCCACATCATCAGCAGGTCAACCATGATGGACCTTTCCCTATATCACCAGGCAGTTTTAAATGGGGTTTTAGTTGGACTTGATGATTTCTGGTTTTGTTTGACATTGCCTTCCTAGAAACAGACCTAGCCAGAGACCACAATGATGAAAATCTGCATAATTCACTAGGCCAGATCCCCAACTTATTAAGTCAATAGATTAGGAAATACATTTTATAGCACATAACAGGTAGGAGAGAACTGAAAGATGTGTATTAAGCTGTCATTTTGTGATTCACCCTAAGGCAATGGTAGTACTAAAAAATTTCTCTAATTGGCACTTTCTCTTTATCTTTATTATTTGTAGAACAAAAATGGCATTAACTTTATTGTTTCAAAAAATAATATATATAAACTATGGGGGGAGAAGTGACAAAAAATATGTAAACTGTAAAAAAAATTAATCAATATCAAACGATTTATAGAAGAAAATTAAACCATTGGAAACATTTCCTCCAAGACATAATTATTGTCAGTGTTTTTCTATGCATATATATTTTTACAACTCTGGGAAAATAAACTATTAAATTTTAACCAGTTTTCCACTTAATATACTGTGGTTATTTTCATGTCAATAGCTTTAGATCACTAACATTATTTTTAGTAATGCATAACATTCCATTGTATCATTATATGCTATGGTAAATACAGTTATCATTATCTATATTGGTAGACATTTCATTTGCTTTCTATTTTTACTAACAAAAACAATGCTTCAGTGAACATTTCTGCACATATGTCTATATGCTCCTATTTAATTAATTCCTTAGAATAAATTTTTAGAATTAGTATCCTAAGGTCAAAGCAAACATATTTTAATTCTGACACATTTTTCCAAATTGCTCTCCAAATGGTAGTGCCCTTTATAGTCCTACCAATAAGATTCCCCCAAATCTCCATGAACACTGAGCATTACCACCTTTTAAACCTTTATCAGTTTGATAAAGGGAAATTGTATCTCCTGGTTGTATCCATTTCTACTAATATTTATTTCATAACCAGCACATGGAATACTTGATAATTTATTGAATATCTGTATGATTCTTACTAGGGTTTTTTTTTTTTTGCTTCCTTATTTAGTTTATCATGGTATTTATTTATTCACTCAATTAGTGTAGTTTTCACAAAAGGATAGGTTTTGTTCATGGGTTATTTCATGAGTCCCCATATTTTTTCACTCTTCCCTGCCCTCACTTTCAGCAGAAAGGAAATTCCTTCCATCTGCTAGGTTTCTTCTTACAAACTGGCCTACATCTGTCCCATCTTCTCTTCTCGAATCTGGTCCCAATGGAATGGTTCTTCTGAAGATCAGTTCTTCACCAGTGTTTCTTCCATCTCATCCCACCTCCCCCAGGATGTCACTCCCCAACTTTGTTCCCAGTCTCTTTCCAGCAGCATTTCAACATGCACAGTCATCATCATCCTTAAAAAAAAAAAAGAATACCCGTTCCCAACTTTTCATTTCTCTCTACCTACTACCCTCCCACTCCTCCCCTCCACAACCATCAAACTATTAAAAAAGAGCTATCTACGCTCATTCTTTCCATTTCCTTTGTAATCTAATTACTCTGCCCATTACTACAAAATCTGTATCCTAACATTCCTATCAGGCTTGGCCTTTTGGAAGAGCTGAAAAAAATTACTGAATGACTGAATGAATCTGGCTGCCCAAGCTGGAAACATGGAAACATATTCCTTCTACTTACCCTGTCATTCAGTTGGTCACCAAGCCATATGATACTTCCTGAAGAGTACTAGTATCTGTCATCTTCTCTCCACTCTCACTGCTATTACTTTAGTTTTAGTTTGAACTACCTGAACCCCTCACCTTGATTACTGTTACAACTCCTTCACAGGTCTGCCCCAATTCCAGGTGTCTCAGAACACAGCAGCTAGAGTAGCCTTTCACAATACTACTTCCCTGCTTAAGTGCTACTTCATGGATTCCCAAAGTCCCCAGGATTCCATTCGACCTCCTTATTATGGTATATATTTCATGACTTTGCACTGCTCTCTGATCAGAATCTAAACTCAAAACATACTGAATTGTAATTCCTAAAACAGGTCATTGTTTCTCTCGCCCCTAGAAACTTGCACCTGTCCCTCCTTTTGCCCAGCTGCACTTCCCCTCCAATCTTTCACTCTTTTTACCCAGCAAACTCCTACTTGCTATGTGAACTCACTGATTCTAGGAATCATTCACTGCTCCCCTGAGACTCAACCTGGTGCCCCCATGTTTTCCCCATAACAGGCCGTATGCATCTGTATAAAAACGGTTATGCAGTTTCTTTATAATTATCTGTTTATTTGTTTGACTATTCTATTCAATGAGTTGAATTTTGGTTTTGTTTTCTCTCACTAAGGTTTTCAAACACTGGCAGATCTCCTCATCCTTTTTCCTGGTAACATCTAAGGTATATCCCATCACTTCCAATATCTTCAGGTGTTAAAGAACAGTCCTGTTTTCAGATGTTAAGAAATGCAGTCCAATTCAACATCTTTCACCCTGTTCTCTGATTCTACTATGGTGCCTCCAAGAATAGGGTCAGAGCGCTGGACAAGAAGAAAAGGAACAAAAATCTATTTATTTAACTGATGCTGTTTGTAGCTCTCATTTGGCTGTTAAATGTTCTCTCCCCAAACATGACTCTTTCACAACATAGATTGGTAGATTCTTGAGCTATTTTCATGGATATGGCCTCACTAACTAGATATTCACTGGTTTATAAATGACTTCACTCAGTTTCTACTCTCCAGCAGAATCCCTCATGGTGAGGGAAACCTGAGAGTGATCCCTCTCTTACAGGATCCCTCTCTTACATTTTATTTTACTCCAGCCTTTCTGCAAAGTCTGCATGGCCCACCAATAAACTTTTGAACCCTTGTCCCAACAAATTCTGGAAGTATGGGCCATTCCTATTACAACCATTTCTCTTTTCAATGTCATTGCTATTTCCTCCACCAGCCTCCAAGTAAGATGTAGACCAGTCTCTATGCCTATTGAAGTCCAAGGGACATAGTTTTGTACTTCTGGTGCCCCACAGCTCCAACTTGTCTTAAAGAGAGGAAGTAGGTATCTCCCTTTCCTTCCTAATGGGAAATGGATGGAGGGGAATTACCTGAAAGTTCTCAGCTGCTATAAATTACTTTCAAAATAAATTCTTTAAGAAAACTATCTAGGGCTCTCTTTCACAGGTTGAATTTAAATGAAGGGCTAGGAGTCAGTCACAGGATTGACTTTGCTATCTCTTAGCAATTCCTGTGGAGATGTCCCATGCCCTCTCCAGAATATATGCATAATATTAAGGCAACAGTGACAGTCCCATCTGACGTGTTGTTATCTTTGTCTTCCCTTGATGACTGGGTGTGTACCTTCTTCAACCTCATATTTTATGACAAAGTCATAGTAATATACTTCGCTTGACAAGTAAAGAACAGCCATGTCTACTTGAGAATGTTAGGAGAGACCCATGAATGTGAAATTTTCCTTAAAATATGGGTTCTCCTGGTTCCTTAACAGGGAAACTTCATTGTTATAACCTCATTGTTACTTATACCATTAGCTTTGGTCCACAGTTGCTGTTCTATTTAAATATCAGAAAAGAGAAATAGCAACACAACATCTTTAAGTGTAAGTTAATCTTAAATTCAGATTTTTAAACTCAACCAAACTCCAAATTTAGTGGGCTTCTTTTCTGATCATAACTTGTTGGAGAGCTCAGCAGGAGTCTAGTCAGAAACTGTATTTGACCCAGAAAAAACTAAATCATTTATTCTTTTTCATTTGAGGATATATATATATTACAAACATGTGGCCATTTGGCAATGTTCCTAATCTCTTTTAAATTAAATTAGGCTCTATGACTTTTAAACACTATTGAACCCAGGCTTCTTCATTGTATTACTATGTTAATTTCTGTGAAGCACTTTTGTTTTACCTCCATTAGACTGTTTATTAACATTTCTCATGTTTTCCTCCAGTTCTCCCTCCTCCCCTGCTGCACAGATATTCACAGAGCACTTAATTCTAGTCTGCACCAAGGAAATAATGGATCCCAAGGTCTTAGAAATACTGAGAGTGGAGAAAGTCCCTAGAAGAGGGGTGAACTGGAGGAAGTAATAAAGAATACCAAGGGTAGTTGAAGGCAAGCACAGAGTTCCCTCCATTCCCAACAGAGTTTATTCAAGTAATTGTAGTTTCTTTATTCTCAGGCAAACATAGTATGTGCAGGATAATCTTAGAAGGTATGAGATGCAGGGTGACTTTTACAGAAAGATACAACCACAGGGATACACAATTCTTTTTTTATATATTATTTATTTTTTATTTATTTTCAGCATAACAGTATTCATTATTTTTGCACCACACCCAGTGTTTCATGCAATCCGTGCCCTCTATAATACCACCACCTGGTACCCCAACCTTCCACCCCCCGCCCCTTCAAAACCCTCAGATTGTTTTTCAAAGTCCATAGTCTCTCATGGTTCACCCCCGCCTTCCAATTTCCCCTAACTCCCTTCTCTCTAACTCCCCTTGTCCTCCATGCTATTTGTAATGCTCCACAAATAAGTGAAACCATATGATGATAATTGACTCTCTCTGCTTGACTTATTTCACTCAGCATAATCTCTTCCAGTCCCGTCCATGTTGATACAAAAGTTGGGTATTCATCCTTTCTGATGGAAGCATAATACTCCATAGTGTATATGGACCACATCTTCCTTATCCATTCGTCCTTTGAAGGGCATCTGGGTTCTTTCCACAGTTTGGTGACCATGGCCATTGCTGCTATAAACATTGGGGTACAGATGGCCCTTCTTTTCACGACATCTGTATCTTTGGGGTAAATACCCAGGAGTGCAATTGCAGGGTCATAGGGAAGCTCTATTTTTAATTTTTTTTTTTTTTTAAAGATTTTATTTATTAATTTGACAGAGAGAAATCACAAGTAGACGGAGAGGCAGCCAGAGAGAGAGAGAGAGAGAGAGAGAGGGAAGCAGGCTCCCTGCTGAGCAGAGAGCCCGATGCGGGACTCGATCCCAGGACCCTGAGATCATGACCTGAGCCGAAGGCAGCGGCTTAACCCACTGAGCCACCCAGGCGCCCCTCTATTTTTAATTTCTTGAGGAATCTCCACACTGTTCTCCAAAGAGGCTGCAAGTTGGTGCAGCCTCTTTGGGATACACAATTCTAACAACAACCTGATTTATACTTACAATGTCATAAATAATATTTAAGTTTAATGAAGTAAACATGTATTTATTTATTCCACTGGTGCCATCAACAAGATGTAGTTTTAGATTGGGACATATCTGACTGCTATACTTATAACATATAGAATACCCATAATTTGCTAAATATATAATTGAATGCACAACACATACACCCCACCAGGGTCCTCATGTTTATAAGAAATGTCTGCATCATTCAGGACTAAAATAAATAGCCTTGAAGCTAAACACTAATCCTCTTAGTCATTTGGTGAATATACCTGTTTGGAAAGCAATCGTATACCCAGTTATTTTAACTGAATCTTTGCTTTCAAGTCAGAGGGCATCTCTCATTAAGGTGAATTTAAAGGAGGGGAGACTGGCAAGGAGGTTGTTATTTGGAGACTATGCAGAAACCTGATTTTAAAATTTCTGTCTCCCTCCTCAGTATTCCCAAATAAGCAGCCTGAAGCTGATTAGAGCATGAGCAGTAACTCTTTGCTCCAAAACATTTTAGTTTCTAAATTTTAGGTGAGTTAAGTTGACCTATTTATATTGATGGGGCATCTGTCACTCTGGAAATCCTGGATAAGAAAGACTGAATCAGACTATGGGAGTCCAGACAAAACGGAACTAATTTGCTATAGCTTTTCGGGGGCAAGGCAAGAATATAAAATTTGTCCCTTGTAAGAGAGGTAATGATTTTCTCTAAAGAGAATAGTTGTTTCTTCTGTTAATAATCCCATAATAAAGGAAAGCTCAAGGGAGGAAATTTGACAGTCCTTGGAATGGAAAGGAGAGGGAACTCATTTCTCTCATCTTGACCCAGAGCCTTGAAGACTCTTAAAGCAGTTACAGTGAAGCTGGTGAGACCAGGCCCTAGAGAATTCGGCTATTGCCTGTGGTAGCCCAGCAACTACACCAATACCATGCAGCACAGACGAGGGGCACCATGGGAATTCTGCAAAAAAACTTGGTGGTGAACAAATTTCTGGCAAATAAGGCAGTGGGTACATATGTAAAGGGGAAGTTAATTGGGATGTATTCAAATATAGATGATTACTTACTGTCATTAGTCAGACTATTTGCCTTGATTCATGAAGGTTCTCTTATCTTTATTTTTTTAAAGATTTTATTTATTTATTTATTTGAAACAGAGAAAGCATAAGCAGTGGGGAGAGGGAGAAGCAGACTCTCCACTAAGCAGGGAGCCCAATGTGGGGTTTGACCTATGGACCCTGGGATCATGGCCTGAGCCAAAGGCAGACTCTTAACTAAGTCATCCAGATGCCCCAAGATTCTCTTATCTTTATAAATGTTAAGATTCCAGTTTACATTGATTCTTTAATCCATAAATAACAGGTACCACAATCCAAACTTTTCACTGGGCTATCCTCTACACTGGGTAACACCTTTGGTGAAACATCATTTTGATTCACAATTAGATTATGTACTTATTCCAAGAGCTTCCTGCCCTTAAGAAGCTTTCAATCTTGAAATTATGTCAAAAATTATATTTACATATTGACATAGACTAGAATGGAACCTTAAGAATAAAAAAGTTACATACAGAAATTTTTTTTGATAGTTTTTTTATTATAATTTTTTATTTTTATTTATTTTTTTTTATGAGCAAAAAAGACAGTTTTATTTTATTTTTTTTTCTTATTTAATAAACATATATTTTTATCCCCAGGGGTACAGGTCTGTGAATCACCAGGTTTACACACTTCACAGCACTCACCAAATCACATACCCTCCCCCAATGTCCATATTCCCCCCCCCTTCTCCCAAACCCCCTCCCCCCAGCAACCCTCAGTTTGTTTTGTGAGATTAAGAGTCACTTATGGTTTGTCAAGCAGAGAAAGACAACTATCATATAATTTTTTATTTTTTATAAACATATATTTTTATCCCCAGGGGTACAGGTCTGTGAATCACCAGATTTTTAATGGTCACATCACAGCGACTGGATTAAAAGTATCAAAAAAATACATACAGAAATTTTTGATACTTTTAATCCAGTCGCTGTGATGTGACCATTAAAATTATGGTTTCAAAGAATGTAAGTGAGGAAAAAAGCAGATAAAATTTTGTATGTATAGTGTGATTCTAATTTCCAAGTGAGTATTATGTATTACAGGGGAAAAAAAGCTCTAGGAAGAAACACAATCCATTGTTAGTACTGGTACTTGCTCAGTGTACAGTTAAGATAATTTTTTTCTTTATATTTTTTCAATTGAAATTTTTTAACAATAATGTTTTACTCCCAAAACACAAAAAATGTTATTTTAAAAATGTAGCCTTAAAGACTCTAAGATATGTATTAAGCAGGAAAAGTGGGGAAAATACACACACAAGAGCAGATATATAAACAGGTATACTATAATTTAAATAGTAATTGGAAGGGGAGGTGAACCATGAGAGACTATGGACTCTGAAAAACAATCTGAGGGTTTTGAAGGGGTGGGAGGTGGGAGGTCGGGGTACCAGGTGGTGGGTATTATAGAGGGCACAGATTGCATGGGGCACTGGGTGTAGTGCAAAAATAATGAATAGTGTTATGCTGAAAATAAAAAATAAATTAAAAAAATAAATAGTAATTGGATTAAGAATGAGAGATTATGGATGACTTTGTCATTTCTCAGCTTCCTTTAATGTCACTACCCTTCTTTTATGATATAAAGGACTAAATAAAATAACTGTTAATGTATTAGCATTCTAACAAAGCATTGAATTAAAAATTAAAATAAAAAGTTAAATCTAATTGGCAAACAGAGCAAGCTCCAAGAAAAATTATATAATTCTTTCTCTATTATAGAAATGTATAGATAATATAACCAGAATCACACAACCCAGGCACAAAATCCTGTTGAGTGAGAAGAAGTTGGCAGATACTAAAAGATACTTGGAAGCAGAGTGGGGAAGATGAGCCCACACAAGCTTTGGGGCCAGCCTACCTGGGCTTCAGTTGTGAATCCATTGCTTGGTAGCTGAGACACCTTAGTAAATCACTAGACTTTCTGAGTGCTGGTTTTTTCACCTAGAACTGCATATGGTGGAAACTGTTAGTGAATGTACTTGGAAAGGTTTCTAACCTAAAGCACATTTAAAAAATGTAATGGTCTTCTATTAACTCTGGCATAGTCACACAACTGACACCTGCTTTATGCAGAAAGGTCTCTATTTTCCCACATTTCAGCCCCAAACTACCTACCGAATAAATTCTGAGTATCAGTTATGTAAAGACTAATTTCAAACTCTATGGTGACTTTAAAATCCTAATTATCCCTGATCCATTAGTTTAATAAACCTTTAGAAATTAAGGTACATATGCAGAAAAGTGCTTAAATGATACATGTTAACATTGAATGAGATTCCACAAGTTGAGCACGTGGATGCCACCACCATGCAGATCAAAAAATAGATCACTATCAGCACCCTAGGTGCCAGCATCATGCTTCCTCCACCATTCCTCCCCCGCCTTCCCAAAAGCAACCACTATTCTAACTTTTAACACCAGAGATTAGTTTCTTCTTTTTATAATAGAATCACTTTCGCTCAGCCTCATGTTTATGAGATTCATTCATGTTGTGTGTAGCAGTAGTTTGTTCACGTCCAGTGCTGTAATGTTCTACCACATGGATATGCTACAGTTTATTTACCCATCCTCCTATGGTGGACAGGTGAATGTTTCTGACCACATGCAGAGTGCTGCTGTATTCTTAGACCTGACTTTTGATGGACAAATGCACTCCGTTATCTGGGCATATACAAATGAGTGACATTGCTGCATTCTAGAATATACTTACATTCATCTTTAGTTGATCCTGTCAGATAGCTTTCCAAGGTGGTTCTCATTTCATTTTTAAGAAATTCTCCCTCCCCCTGGTATGTGGTAACTAGGATTCTATTTTTTGTCTCTATGAATATAGGTATCTCCTATAAATGTAATCATAAAAAGTATTTGTCCTTTTGCGACTGGCTTATTTCACTTAGTAGAATGTCCTCAAGATTCATGTATATGGTAGTACATGGCAAAATGTTCTTCCTTTAAGGCTGAATAATATTCTGTTGCATGGATATACCACATTTTCTTTATCCATTCATCAAGCAATGGACACTTAAACTACTCCCACCTTTTGGCTATTATAAATAATAATCTTAACATAGGTGTACAGATATTTGTTTGAGCAGCTGCTTTCAATTCTTTCAGGTATGGGTCTAGAAGTGGAACTGCTGGCTCATAGAGTAATTCTGTGTTTAATTTTCTGTGGAACCACCATATTCTTTTCCACTGCAGCTGTACAACCCCATTTAATTTTCACAGTTTTATCCCAAAGCAAGCTCAGGTCTCTCCCATCTCAATATCCCATCCATCTTTTGTTGACAATCCAGACTTTGTTCCCGCCTGGTTGCCTCTGTAATGTGACTGAGGCAAGGAACCAGAGTTGAACATAGAGGAAATCGAGTTTCTATTTCTAGTTCTGCCACTAACTCACACAACTATTAGATAAGAAACAAGGACCCTCACAGGCATCCTGAAGTTTAAGTAGAAAACACAGTAAGTTAGAGTGATAAGATAGGCAAAAATAAATTTTAACACACTAGACTTTACACATCACATGCATGTTTTTACCCTCACTTCAGCGAGACCAAGTCAGATCACACTGTTATTGCATAAAATCTATTTTACATCTTTTCTTTTGTAATAATCACCAGAATCTAAATTTAATTATTATACAATACTGTGTCCTTACACACAGTACTATGTCCTTCATAGAGATGCAAAGAATTGGGGACTGAAAGTCAAAGAAAAGGCAGCATTGTTTTCCTTGAAGAGAACAACAGTGTAACAGCTACTGCTCTAATCTTATTTCTGCCCTGCACCTCTCCCACCATTGCCCCCATTCCCTTTCTGACCAACAGGGTGTGGTAACCTTGAGGTGTACAGTGCAGACCTTCTTCTGAAGAACCTGCTGGGGAGGTGAAGCCTACGTGACTGATAGTCTCCAGGTTCTGCAGGTTGAGATCCACTGTGGTGTTCATAACCAGAATCCACTTCCCCCAGACTGCTCCCAGCCCTTACTGAATGTGATAGGCATCTAGAGCTTGGACATTTTTGCCTGATGTAGTGCTTTTCCAATGGGCAATCTTTTCTTAGAACTGTCTATTAGCTTGGTGAGGACTTCCTTCAAAGGGTGTTGTGGCCTAATACTCTTCCTATTACTTAGCCTTTCCTTCCCTCTTTTCTTTCATGGGCATCAGTTTTGTATCACGGTCTAAAGGTTCTCCCAAACTACTCCTATGTCCCTTTGGTTTATCCTTTACTAACATTTCCTTAAAATAATTTCTTGGAAATATCATCCTATCTTGGCTGTCTGCTTCTAAGAGGAGGAACTGATGCACAAGGGCAATTGCAGGACAGGGTGGGGGGATCAATTATCATGTTCTTATCAATGGCCTCAGTGATTGATCAAAGGGGTAAACCTATGGTGCCCATCAGACCAATAAGAATGTTTTCCTGGGGGGAGCGCCTAGGTGCTCAGTGGGTTAAGCCTCTGCTTTTGGCTCAGGTCATGATCTCAGGGTCCTGGGATCAAGCCCTGCATCAGGCTCCCTGCTCAGTGGGGAGCCTGCTTCTCCCCCTCTCTTCCTGCCTGCCTCTCTGCCTTCTTGTGTTCTCTGTCAAATAAATAAACAAAATCTTAAAAAAAAAAAAAGAAAGAAAAAGAGTGTTTCCCTTGGGATTAGTCAACCTCAAACAGGTGGGGGCAGGGGATTCTGAGACAGTAAGGAAATAAACTCTCACATATCTGAGGCCATATTTCTTGGCAGAGAAATCCTGCCTGCAATTGCAAAGAATCAGTCCAGTGTTAGAGAGAAAGGTTTCATGTGGATAGTAGGGTCTGAAGAGACCAGATTTTGAAATCTGGAGATGAGTATCATCCCTCCTATATGATCACAGAAGTCAATAAGTTTCCTGTTCAAACTGGATTTTGATCCCTTGTAACCTAAGAATCCTAATTATATTAGTCCCTTGGTGTGTGTGTGTGTGTGTGTGTGTGTGTGTGTGTGTGTGTGTAAAATGGGATATTACTCAGCCATAAAAAGGAATGAAATCTCAGTATTTGCAAAGACACACATAGACCTAGAGTGCATTATATTAAGGGAAATAAGTCAGAGAAAGACAAATACTATATGATTTCATTCATACATGGAATTTAAGAAACGTAAGAGATGGACTTAGGTGGAAAAAACGATGGGCAAACCATAAAACAGACTCTTTAGAGAACACACCAAGGGCTGCTGGAGGGGAGGTGGGCCCAAGGGATGAAATAAGTGGCTATTGGTATTAAAGAGGGCACTTGGAATGAGCACTTCATATTGCGTGTAAGTGAGGAATCACTAAATCCTAAACCTGAAACTAATATGCTAACTAACTAGAATTTAAATTAAAACTTGGAAGAAAAAAACTTTCCACGGATTCCACTGATTCCAGGATAAAGCCCAAACTCCTTATATTCTAATATGTTGAAAAATTTCCAAATCTACTGAAAACTTGCAAGAATAGTAAAATGAATGCTCATTTACCCTGCACCTAAATTCATCAATTATTAACATTGTACTACATTGGTCTTATCTCTTTCTCTTTTTTTCTAATATATATACAAAGTTTTTGATGAGTCATTTGAGAATTGAATTAATCACAGACATCATAACATTTCATCCATAAATACCCTAAGAACAAAGACGTTCTCCTGTATAATCACAATATGGTGTTCACATTCAGAAAATTTAACTTGATACAATATTATTACCTAATATTCAGTCTATATTCAGATCTCTTTAATTGTCGCAGTAATGTCCTTTATGGTTGTTGTTACGTTATTTATTTCCTTTTGATTCAGAATCCAGTCAAGGATTACGTAATGCTTTTAACTGCCATGTCTCTCCACTCTCTTTAATTCATAACAGTTCCCTAGCATTTTTCTGTCTTTCAATAGCTTGACCTTTTTTCAGAGTCCAGGCAGGTCATTTGGCAGAATGTATCTTAAATTAGGTTTTTCTGGTTGTATCCTCGTGATTAGACTCAGGTTAAACATTTTCAGGGGTAATTAGAGGTAATGTGATGCCCTCAATGCATTTGCAAGGCTGTTCACAGGCTGGCCCTGCCCATCTCTCTGGCCTCATAACTTGCTGCTCCCCCTATGATCTTTCAAGTTCCAGCCAAGAAACCTCTTGTAGTTTTCTTCATTCACCTGGATTATTGGAATATACATTTCTCACCTAAACTTAAATAGCCATGACCTTTCCTTAGCCCCTTGGAATGGGCCAACTCACCCATGTACTTGTGTAATTATCTTTCCTTCTAGACCATTGGCTTTCAAAGTGTGGTCCTCAGACCCCCAGGATCTTGGGACCATTTTATGGGGTTTACAAGGTCAAAGCTATTCTCATGATAATATTTAGTATGTTATTTACCTTTTTCACTGTACTGACGTTTGTACTGATGTTACAAAAGCTGTGGTAAGAAGCTGCTTGTGCAAACTGTAGCATTGGTCACTGTATTCTTTACCACCTACTCACAGAAAAAAAGGGAGTTTTACTTGAGAATGTCCTTGATTCAGCAGTTAAAATGATTAACTTTACTAAATCGTTACCCTTGAGCATGTCTATTTAATATTCTGCATGACAAAATGGGAAGTATGCATAAAGCATTTCTGCTGCACAATGAAGTACAATGAGCATCTCAAGGAAAAGCATTTCTGGAACAGGATTGTGAGCTGAGCTTCACACTGTTTTCATGGAGCACCATTTTTACTTGAAAGAACAAACAGCTAAACTATGGTTACTGAGACCTGAGCATTTGATAGGCATTTTCTCAATAAATGGGCAAAGTGAAACTGCCACTTCAGGAAAAACAACACACAATATGTGCTGTCAATGGTAAAATTTGAACACTCAGATAAAAATCAGAATTCTGGAAAAATTGTATTTTTTACTAAGTTTAAGTTTGACTGCCTCCCAGTGCTTAGAATTTTCTGAAGTGATCAGCGCTGATATTAATGAATGTGATTTTTTTAGATTATATGGTGAAATGAGTCAACATTTGAAAGACTGGTATAACTCAGTGAATCAATGTTTTCCAAATGAACAATGCATATTATTAGATATGGTAGATTTGCTGAAAGTGCAAGATAGACTAATTAATTTTAGTATATGAAGCATTTATTTCATATATTTACCAGTGATATGATTTAAGATTCCACATTGTAGCTAGCCTTCAAGAAATTACCACTTGTTGATTTTTGGTATAGTAGCAAAGAAGATTTTTCACAATTATCTGAAAAGATTTCTAAGATACTTCTCTCTTTTCCAATTGCATATTTGGGTGAGAACAGATTTTCCATATATACTTCAACCAAAACAACATATTGCAACAGACTAAAGACAGAAGCAGAAATGAGAGTCCAGCTGACTTTTATAAAGACATTAAAGACAACAGTAGAAAAATTACAAAACAATGCCATTCATTAATATTTTTCAGAAAAGAAGGTTGTCTTTTTATAGTAATAACATTATTTATGTTCACAGGTGACAGGTTCATCACATTATTTTTATTTTATTTTTTCTTCATCATGATAAGTACACTCATTAATCCCCATCACCTATTTCACCCATTTCCCCACATATCTCCTCTCTGACAACCATCAGTTTGTTCTCTATAGTTAAGGGTCTGTTTTTTGTATGTCTCTCTCTCTCTCTCTCTCTCTCTCTTTTTTTTTTTTACCTCTTGCTCATTTGTTTTGTTTCTTAATTTCCACATATGAGTGAGATCATATGGCATTTGTCTTTCTCTGATTTTGCTTAGCATTATACGCTCTAGCTCTATTCATGTTGTTGCAAATGGCAAGATTTCATCCTTTTTATGTCTGAATAATATTCCATTATATGTATATACTGCATCTTCTTTATCTATTCATCTATTAATGGACACTTGGGCTGTTTCCATAGTTTGGCTATTGTAAATGATGCCACCATACATATAAGGGTGTATGCATCCTTTTGAATTACTATTCTTGTATATTTTGGGCAATAACCTAGTAGTATGATTACTGGATCATGGGTAGCTCTATTTTTAATTTTTTTAAGGAACTTCCATACTGTTTTCCACAGCAACTGCACCAGTTTGCATTCCCACCAACATGAGGGTTCCTTTTTCTCCACATCCTCACCAACACTTACTGTTTCTTGCATTTTTTATTTTAGCCATTCTGACAGATATAAGGTGATATTTCATTCTGGTTTTGATTTCCAGTTCCCTGATGGTTAATGATGTTGAGGATCTTTTCATGTATCTGAGTGCTGTCTGTATGTTTTCTTTGGAGAAATGCCTGTTTATGTCTTCTGCTTGTGTTTTAATTGGATTATTTGGGGTTTTTTTTTTTTTTTTTTTTTTTTTGGTGTTGAGTTGTGTAGATTCTTTATTTATTTTGGATACTAACCCTTTATCAGATATTTCATTTGTAAATACCTTCTCCCAGCCTATAGGTTGCCTTTTACTTTTGCTGATTGTTTCCTTCACTGTGAAGAAGTTTTTATTTTGATATAGTCCTAATAGTTTATTTTTGCTTTTATTTCCTTTGTCTCAGGAGACATATCTAGAAAAAAGTTGCTACAGCTGATGTCAAAGAAATTACTGCCTGTGCTCTCTTCAAGGATTTTTATGGTTTCAGGTCTCACATCCAGGTCTTTAATCCATTTTCTATTTATTTTTATGTATGTTGTAAGAAAGTGGTCCAGTTACATTCTTTTGCATGTAGCTGTCCAGTTTTCCCAACATCATTCATTGATGTGACTGTCTTTTTTCCATTGTATATTTAGTCTTCCTTCATCAAAGATTAATTGACCATATACTTGTGGGTTTATTTCTGGATTTTCTATTCTGTTCCCCTGATCCATGTGTCTATTTTTATGCCAGTACCAAACTGTTTTAATTACTACTGCTTTGTATTATAACTTGAAGACTGGAATTGTGATACCTCTACTTTTGTTTTTCTGTTTCAAGATTGCTTTGGCTATTTGAGGTCTTTTGTGGTTCCATACAAATTTTGGGCTGGTTTGGTCTAGTTCAGTGAAAAATACTGTTGGTATTTTGATAGAGATTGTATTAAATGTGCAATTTTTTAAAAAGATTATTTATTTGAGGGCGCCTGGGTGGCTCAGTGGGTTAAGCCGCTGCCTTCGGCTCAGGTCATGATCTCAGGGTCCTGGGATCGAGGCCCGCATCGGGCTCTCTGCTCAGCAGGGAGCCTGCTTCCTCCTCTCTCTCTGCCTGCTTGTGATCTCTCTCTGTCAAATAAATAAATAAAATCTTTAAAAAAAAAAAAAAAAAGATTATTTATTTGACACAGAAAGAGGCAGCCAGAGAGGGAACACAAGCAGGGGGAGTAGGAGAGGGAGAAGCAGTCTCCCACAGAGCAGGGAGCCTGACACGGGACTCCATCCCAGGACCCTGGGATCATGACCCAGGCCAAAGGCAGATGCTTAACAACTGAGCCGCCCAGGAACCCCAAATACTTTGGATAGTATAGACATTTTAACATATATGTTCTTCCAGCCCATGAACAGGGAACGTCTTTCCAAATTTGTATAAGCTTGAATTTCTTTCATCAGTGTTACATGGTTTTCAGAGTACAGGTTCTCTCATCTCTTTAGTTATGTTTATTTCTAGATATTTTATTGTTTTTCATGCAATTATAAATGGGATTCTTTTTTCTTTTTTTGCAGTTTTTTGAGACAGCACACATGAGCGGGGGGAGGGGCAGAGGGAAAGAATCTCAGACTCCCCATCCAGTGCAGAGCCCAATGGCGGGCTCGATCTCATCACCTTGAGATCTGACCTGAGCCAAAATTAAGAGTCAGTTGCTTAACTGACTGATCTACCCAGGCACTCCTAGGATTATTCTCTTAATTTCACTTTCTGCTCCTTCATTATTAGTACATAGGAATACAACATATTTCTGTGCATCAGTTTTGATGCTGCAACTATACTGAATTCATTTATTGGTTCTAGAGATTTTTTTGGTGGAGTCCTTGGGTTTTCCATATACAGTATCACGTTTGCAAATAGAGTTTTACTTCATCCTTAGTGATTGGATGCATTTTATTTCTTTGTGTTATTTAACTGCTGTAACTAGGTCTTCCAGGACTATGTTGAATAAAAGTGGTGAGAGTGGGCATCCTTGTCTTAGTCCTGACCTTAAGAGAAAAGCTCCCAGTTTTTCACCATTGAATATGATATTGGCTGTGGGTTTTTCATAGAAGGCCTTTATTATGTTGAGATATGTTCCTTCATAAGAAGGAGAAGGAGAGAAGCAGTTTTGCTGTTAAGTGGAGTGCCTGACATGGGTCAGGTAGGTAAACCTACTTTGCAGACAGCTTTTTTTTTTTTTAAAGATTTTATTTATTTATTTGACAGACAGAAATCACAAGTAGACAGAGAGGCAGATAGAGAGAGGGGGGGAAGCAGGCTCCTTACTGAGCAGAGAGCCCGATACAGGCCTCGATCCCAGGACCCTGAGATCATGACCTGAGCCACTTAAACCACTGAGCCACCCAGGCGCCCTTGCAGACAGCTTTTATCATGAATGAATATTGTGCTTTGACAAATGCTTTTCCTGCATCTATTGAAATGATCATATGGTTTTTTCCTTTCTCTTATTGATATAAAGTATCACATTGTTTTGTGAATACTGAACCACGCTTGCAGCCCAGGAATAAATCCCACTTGATCACAGTATATGATTTCTTTTATGTATTGTTGCATTTGGTTTGCTAATATTTTGTTGAGGATTTTTGCATCTATATTCATGAGAGATATTGACCTGTAGTTCTCTTTTTTCTCTTTTTAAAAAATATTTTATTTATTTATTTTAGAGAGACAGAGAGTGGAGAGAGGGGGAGAAAGGGACTCCATGCTCCGTGTGGAGCCCAATGCAGGGCTCAATCTCATGACCCTGAGATCATGACCTGAGTTGAAACCAAGAGTTGGCCACTTAAATGACTGAGCCACCCAGGTGCCCCTCCCCCACCTTTTTAAAAAGATTTACTTATTTATATGAGAGAGGGAATGAGCACTTGAGAGAGGGAGGGGTAAGAAGGAGAGGGAGAGGAGCAGTCTCCCTGCTAAGTGGAGTGCCTGACATGGGGCTCGTTCCCACAAAACTGAGATCATGATTGAGCCAAAACCAAGAGTCAGATGATCAACCAACTGAGCCACCCAAGCACCCCTTTTGTGGTGTCTTTATCTGGTTTTGATGTCAGGGTGAAACTTTCCTCATAGAATGAATTTGGAACTTTTCCTTTCTCTTGTATTTTTTGGAATAGCTCATGAAAATAGGTATTAACTCTTCTTAAATGTTTGGTAGAATTCACCTATGAAGCCATATAATTCTGGACTTTTTTTCTTGGGAGTTTTCTGGTTACTGATTCAATTGAATTGCTGGCAATTGGTCTGTTCGAATTTCCTATTTCTTCCTACTTCAGTTTTGGTAGGTTATATTTCTAGGAATTTATCCATTTCTTCTAAGTTGTTCAATTTGTTGGCAAGTAGGTCTTCATAATATTCTGTCACAATTGTTTGTATTTCTGTGGTGTTGGTTGTTATTTCTCCTCTTTCATTAGTGGTTTTGTTTATTGGGGTCCTCTCTCTCTCTCTTGATTAGTCTTGCTAGAGATTTAGTAATTTTGTTGATCTTTTCAAAGAACAAGCTTCTGGTTTTATTGATTTGTTCTATTGTGTTTTAGTTTTCTTTAGTATTTATTTCTGCTCTAATATTCATTATGCCCTTCCTTTTGTTGGGTTTGGATTTTATTTGTTCTTTTTTCTAGCTCCTTTAGGTGTAAGGTTAAGTTCTTTATCTGAGGTTTTTCTTGCTTTCTAAGGTAGGCTTCTATTGTCATATACGTCCCTCTTAGAATCACTTTTGTTGCAACTCAGTGATTGTGTTTTCATTTTCATTTGTTTCTATGTTTCTTTTTTTTAAATTTCTTCTTTGATTTCTTGGTTGACCCATCCATTGCACAGTCTAACATGTTATTTAACCTCCATGTGTTTGTGCTCTTTCCAGATTTTTTTCTTGTGGTTGATTTTTTGTTTTATAGCATTGTGGTCAGAAAAGATGCATGGGGAAGTTAAGATGGAGAAGAGTAGAAGGACCTTAGGCTAGTCTCTTTCCTTGAACACAACTAGTTAACTATCAAATCATTCTAAATACTCTAGAAATCAACCTGAAGACTGAGAAAGCAAACTCCACAACTAAAGGAAGAGAAGAAGTCACATCAAAGAAGGTAGGAAGTATGGAGATGTGGTTCGGAGGAGAAACTGGATCATAGGTGCTATGAAGGGGAGGGAGCTATGGTCACAGAGAAAGGTGTGTGTGAGAGAGAGAGAGAGGGAGAGAGAGAGAGGAGCACACAGAGAACACACAAGTAAAACATTTCCCCAAAGCCACTGGCTGGGAAAATAAGAGACACTGCAACCAGCAAGGCTTAAAGACTGGAGTTTTAAAGGTGAACAGGTTTGGCTGGAATAGAGTTCTGAGAGTACCATCCTACTCATAGAGAGAGGCAGGCAAAAAAGCAGAGGAGGGGGGCAGATGGTGCGGAATCAGTGATTTGAAAAATGCCAGGGGCACACAGCAGGGAGATTATTCACTCCTCTTAGAGCCAGTCCCTGGGAGGCCACATTCAGGGAGAGGTCTCTCCAGGGACAAAGGAGCTGGCTGGCACCATTTCCCTCCCCTGGCCATCATCATAACCACAGAGTCACTTGTGGAAAGGTACTCAGCCTCAACAATGACTTCTTATCCTGCTTCAACCAAGACCCACACCTGTGCTCTGCTGGAACTTCCCCTCTTAGTCAAGCTTGCCTCCGTCCCAGCATAATAGGCTCCTTCCCCCAGAAGACCAGCAGAAACCCCTGCCCATATCATGTCTCCCAACCAGAGACTTCTGCAGGGATTCAGTTTTAGTGGAAGTAGTAATGGAAGTAGTATCAGGCCTCATTTAACAAGCACACCAGAACACACCTAGTTAAAATTTACCACATTCTGGCCAAAGGCCAAACACTGCCCACTGCAGGCAAGGAGAACCTCTGCAGACAACTAGCCTGAAAGATAGAGCCAGCAAAACACAACAGCCGAGCACCTGCAGCAGCACACCAGAGACACTCCCTGAAGAACCAGGTCATGGACACTACATTACCTCTTATTCATAAAGCCGTTATTCTCAGGAGCAGGAAACATAACAGTCTTTTCTAACACAGAAAAGATAGAAACCTAGACAAAATGCCAAGATGGAGGAATTCATTCCAAATGAAAGAAGATAAAATCATGGCAGGAGATACAAGCAAAAGAGATATAAATAACAGGATTGCTGGAGAATTTAAAGCAACAAGCAAAAAGATACTCACTAGACTTGAGGAAAGAATGGAAGACTTCAGGGATACACTTACTTGGAGATTAAACTTAAAAAAGAGTCAGTCAGAAATGAAAAATGTAATAACTGAAATTGGAAACAGGCTTGATGCAATGAATACAAAGCTAGAAGAAGCAGAGGAATGAATTTGTGACCTATAAGAGAAAATAATAAAGCTGAACCAAAGAAATAAAGAAGTATGATGGAACATGAGAAAAGACTTAGGGAATTCAGTGACTTCATCAAACATAATAACATTTGTAGTATAGGAGTCCCAAAAGAAGAAGAGAGCAAAAAGAGGGCAGAAAATTTATTCAAGGAAATAACAGCTGAAAACTTCTCTAAATTGGGGAAGGAAAAAGACATCCAGATCCAGGAAGCACAGAGAATTCCCATCAAAATCAAAAAGAGCAGGCCAACACCAACACATATTGTATTTAATTTGTAAAAGATACTGCTAAAGAAAAAAATCTTAAAAGTGGCAAGATAAAAGAAGTCCTTAAATTACAAGGGAAGACCCATAAGGCTAGCTGCACATTTCTCAGCAGAAACTTGGCAAGAAAGAAGAGCATGGCATGATATATTCAAAGTGCTGAAAGGGACAAATTTGCAGCCAAGAATATCCAGCTAGGCTATCATTCAGAATAGGAGAGATATAGAGTTTCCCAGACAAATAAAAACTAAAGGAGTTAGGGACCACTAATCCAGCTCTAAAAGAAATATTAACGTGGACTCTTTGAGTGGAAAAGAAAGACCAAAAGTGACAAAGATAAGAAAGGACCAGAGAAATTTTCCAGAAATGACAGCAAAACAAGTAATGGAATGGCACTAAATACATATATATGAATAATTACTCTGAATGTAAATGGACTAAATGTTCCAATCAAAAGACACAGAGCATCAGAATGGATGAAAAAAATGAGATCAATCTATATACTGCGTACAAGAGACTCATTTCAGACCTAAAGGCACCTGCAAACTTAAAGTGAAGGGATGGAGAAACATTTATCATGCGAATGAATGTCAAAAGAAAGCCAGAGTAGCAATGTTTCCATAAGTCAAACTAGACTTTAAACCAAAGACAGAAGATAAAGACGGCACTATATCCTAGTAAAGGGGATAATCCAAAATGATGATCTAACAGTTGTAAATATTTATGTACTAAACATGGGAGCACCCAGATACATAAAACTACATAATGGAACTCATTGATAATAATACAATAATAGTAGGGGATTTTAATACCCCACTACATCAGTGGACAGATCATCTAAATAGAAAATCAACAAGGAAACATTGACTTTAAATGACACACTGGACCAGACAACCTCAACAGATATATTCAGAACATTTCATCCTAAAGCAGCAGAACACATGTTCTTTTCAAATGCACATGTGTTTTTCTCCAGAATAGATCACATATGAGGTCACAAATCAGTACAACAAGTACAAAAAGACTGAGACCATATCATGCATGCATATTTTCAGAACACAATGCTATGAAACTTGAAGTCAATCACAAGAAAAAATTTGGAAAGGCCACAGATACATGTAGGTTAAAGAACATCTTACTAAAGGATGAATGGGTCAAACAGAAAATTGGAGAATAAATTTTAAAAACACTTTGAAAAAATGAAAATGAAAACATGACAGCCCAAAACCTTTGGGATACAGCAAAAGTGGAAATAAGAGGGAAGTATATAGCAATACAGGCCTACCATGAGTAGCAGGAAAAATCTCAAACAACCTAACTTTACACCTAAAGGAGCTAGCAAAAAAGAACAACAAATGAAGCCTAAGAACAGAAGAAGAAAGGAAATAAAGATTAGAGCAGAAATAAATGATACAGAACTAAGGAAACCAATAGAATCAATCAATGAAAACAAGAGCTGGTTCTTTAAAAAAAATTAATAAAATTGATAACCCCCTGGCCAGACTTATCAAAAGGAGAAAGGGATCAAATAAACAAAATGCCTCCATCAGAAAGGACGAATACCCAACTTTTGTAGCAACATGGACGGGACTGGAAGAGATTATGCTGAGTGAAATAAGTCAAGCAGAGAGAGCCAATTATCATATGGTTTCACTTATTTGTGGAGCATAACAAATAGCATGAAGGACATGGGGAGTTAGAGAGGAGAAGGGAGTTGGGGGAAATTGGAAGTGGAGGTGAACCATGAGAGACTATGGACTGAAAAATAATCTGAGGGTTTTGAAGGGGCAGGGAGTGGGAGGTTGGGGTACCAGGTGGTGGGTATTATAGAGGGCACGGATTGCATGGAGCACTGG
This sequence comes from Mustela nigripes, assembly GCF_022355385.1. NCBI lineage: Eukaryota > Metazoa > Chordata > Mammalia > Carnivora > Mustelidae > Mustela > Mustela nigripes. The sequence continues at coordinate 89,854,560 of NC_081558.1, read as the reverse complement.
GTGTGGTGCAAAAATAATGAATACTGTTGTGCTGAAAATAAAAAATAAATTAAAAAAAATAAAATCACAAATGAGTGAAAAGAAATAACAACCAACACCACAGAAATACCAATAATTATAAGAGAATATTATGAAAAACTATATGCCAACAAATTGGATAATCTATAAACTACCAAAACTGAAACAGGAAGAAATAGAAAATGTGAATAGACATAACCAGCAAAGAAGTTCAATCAGTAATCTAAAATCCCCTGACAAATGAAGTCCAGGGCTAGATGTCTTCACAGGCAAATTTTACCAAACATTTAAAGAAGAGTTAATACTTATTCTCAAACTATTCCAAAAAGCAGAAAATGAAGGAAAAGTTCCAAATTCATTCTATGAGGCCAGCATTATCCTGATACCAGTACCAGATAAAGACTTGGCTCCACTAAGAAAGAAAACCACAGGCCAATATCCCTGATGAATATGGATGTAAAAATTCTCAGTAAGACACTAGCAAAATGAATCCAGTGATATATTAAAAGAATAATTCACCACAATCAAGTAGATTTATTCCTGGGCTGCAAGAGTGGTTCAGTATTCACAAATCAATCAACATGATATACCACCTTAATAAAAGAAAGAATAAGAATCATATGATCCTCTCAGTCAATGCAGAAATAGCATTTGACAAAGTAAAACATCCATTCATGATTTAAAAAAACAAACAAACAAACAAACACTCAAGGAAGTAGGGTTAGAAGAAAATTACCTCAACATCATAAAGGTCATATATGAAAGGCCCAAAGCAAATATCACCCAAAATGAGGAAAAACTGAGAGCTTTTCCTCTATGGTCAAGAAAAGACATGGACGTCCACTCTAACCATGTTATTTAACATATCAGAAGTTCTAGCCACAGCAATCAGACAATGAAGAAAAATACAAGGCATTTTAATCAGCAAGGAAGAAATCAAACTTTCACTATTTGTAGACCACGTGATAATCTATGTAAAATATCCAAAAGACTCCACCAAAAAAATTGCCAGAACCGATACATGAATTCAGTAAAGTCACCAGATACAAAACTGATGTATAGAAATCTGTTGAATTTCTATACAGCAATAATAAAGCAGCAGAAAGAGAAATCAAGGTATCAATCCTATTTAGAATTGTACCAAAACTATAAGATAACTAGGAATAAACCTAACTAAAGAGATAAAAGATCTGTACTCTGAAAATTATAGATTACCTATGAAAGAAATTAAAGAGGACACAAAGAAACGAGAAAACATCCCATGCTCACGGATTGGAAGAAAAATACTATTAAAATATCTGTACTACCCAAAGCAAGTTACACATTTAATGCAATCCTCATAAAACAGCTTTCTTCAGAGAGCCAAAACAAACAATCCTAAAATTTATTTGGAACCATGAAAGACCCCCAAATAGTCAAAAACACTCTTAAGAAAGAAAAGTAAAGCTGGAGGCATCACAATTCCAGATTTCAAGGTATATTACAAAGCTATAATGATTAAGACAGTATAGTACTGGCAAAAGAACAGACACATATCAATGGATCAGAATAGAAAACCTGGAAATGAGCCCTCAACTATATGGTCAATTAATCTCTAACAAGGTAGGAAAGAATATCCAAAGGAAAAAAGTCTCTTCAACAAATAGTGTTGGGGATAACAGGACAGCTACAGGCAAAAGAATGAAATTGGACCACTTTCTTACATTATACACACACACAAAATTCAAAATGGATGAAAGAACTAAATGTGAGACAGGAAACCATCAAAATCCTAGAGGAAAACACAGAGAATAACCTCTTTGACATCAGCCATAGCAACTTCTTTCTAGATATGTTTCCTGAGGCAAGGGAAACAAAGGCAAAAACAAACTATTAGGACTTCATCAAAATAAAAAGCTTCTGCACAGTGTAGAAGACAACAGCAAAACTAAAAGGCAATCTACAGAATGGGAGAAGATATTTGCAAATGACATATCGGATAAAGGGTCAGTATTCAAAATAAATAAAGAACTTATAAAACTCAGCACCCCAGAAACAAATAATCCAATTAAAAATAGGCAGAAGATGGGATACCTGGGTGGCTCAGTCAGTTAAGCATCTGACTCTTGATTTCACCTCAGGTCATGATCTCAGGTCATGAGACTGAGTCCTGCATCGGGCTCCATGTTGAACCTGGAGCCTATTTTGATTCTCTCTCTCCCTCTCCTTCTGCTTCTGCCCAACTCTCTCTCTATCTCAAAAAAGGCGGGGGGTAGGGGTGGGGAAGACACGAATAAACATTTTTCCAAAGAAGATATACAGATGGCTAACAGAAACATGAAAAGATGCTCAGTATTTCTCACATCAAGGAAATGCAAATCAAAATTACAATGATATCACCTCACACCTGTCAGAATGATCAAAATTAATAACACAAGAAACAACAGGTGTTGGTGAGGATGTGGAGAAAGGGGAATTCTCTTACACTGTTGGTTTGGTTGGAATGCATACTGGTGTAGCCATTGTGGAAAGCAGTATGGAGGGTCCTCAGAAAGTTAAAAATGGAACCACCCTTTAATCCAGCAATTGCATTACAAGGTTGTTTTTTTTTTTTAATCTATCAAAGACTACAAAAATGCTAATTCAAAGGAATATATGCACCCTGATATTTATAGCCGCATTATCAACAACAGCCAAATTATGGAAAAAGCCCAAATGTCCACTGACTGATGAATGGATAAAGAAGATGCTTTATATATATATATATAATATTCATATATATCATATTCATATGATATATAGTAGTTTATAGGTTATATAAATATTCATATATATATGAATATTGCTCAGTCATAAAAAAAAGAATTAAATCTTGCCATTTGCAATGATGTTGGTGGAGCTAGAGGGTATTATGCTAAACAAAGTTAGAGAAAGACAAATATCATACAATTTCACTCATATGTAGAATTTAAGAAACAAAACAAATGATCATAGAGGAAAAAGAGAAGTTAACCATAACACAGACTCTTAACTATAGAGAACAAATTGATGGTTACGGGGGTGGTGGGAGAGGATGGGTTAAATAGGGGATGGGGATTAAGGAATGCACTTGTTATGATGATCCCTAGGTGTTGTACATAAATAGTGAATCACTAAATTGTACACCTGAAACTAATATTATAATATGTGTTAACTAACTGGAATTGAAATAAAAACTTGGAAAAAAGAAAAAGAAAAGATGCATGGTATGACATTGATTTTTTTGAATTTGTGGAGACTTGTTTTGTGGCCTAATATGTGATCTGTTCTGGAGAATGTTCTGTGTGCATTTGAGAAGAATGTGTATTCTTCTGTTTTAGGATAGAATGTTCTAATATGCCTGTTAAATCCATCCAGTCCACTGTGTTATTAAAAACACTGTTTCCTTGTTAATTTTCTGTTTGGAATCTGTCCATTGATGTAAGTTGGGTGTTAAAGTCCCCTAGTATTATTGTACTACTATGAGTTATTTCCATTATATTTGTTATTAACTGTTTTATGTATTTGTGTGTTCCCATGTTGGGTGCAAAAATATTTACAATTATTATATCATGTTGCATTGTCCTGTTTTTATTATTATATAATGCTCTTCTTTGTCTCTTCTTTTTTTTTTAAGGTTTATTTATTTATTTGAGAGATAGAGAATGTGAGTGGCAAGAGGGGCTAAGGGAGAGGGAGAATCCCCAAGCCGACTCCCCACTGAGCATGGAGCCTAAAGTGGGGCTCAGTCTCAGGACCCTGAGATCATGACCTGAGCTGAAATCAAGAGTCAGTGCTTAATGGACTGAGCCACCCAGGTGCCCACTTGTCTCTTGTTATAGTCTTTGTTTTAAAAGTCCATTTTGTCCAATATAAGTATTGCTACCCTAGTTTTCTTTTGATATCCATTTGCATGATAAATTTTTCTCCATCTCCTCACTTTCAATATGCATGTATCTTTCAGTCTAAAATAAGTCTCTTATAGGCAGCATATAGATGAGTCCACTCCTTCACCCTATGTCTTTTGATTAGAGCGTTTAGTCCATTTACATTCAGAGTAATTATTGATAGGTATGTATTTAGTTTCATTTTATTACTTATTTTGTGTTATTTCTGTAGATTCTCTCTGATCCTTTCTTCTCTTGCTCTCTTTCATGGTTTGTTGGGTTTCGTTAATGATATATTTGGATGCCTTTCTGTTTACTCTGCATTTTGCTGCTTTTGTGTTTTTTTACTTTTTATATTTCCACTTATGGTCTTACATTTCCACTCAAAGAGTTCCCTTTAATATTTCTTATAGGGCTGGTTTAATGGCCACAAACTCCTTTAGTTTTTGTTTGAGAAACTCTTTATCTTTCCTTCTATTCTGAATGATAACTTTGCTGGTTAGAGTATTCTTGGCTGCCAATTTGTCCCTTTCATTACTTTGAAATAGATCATGTCACTTTCTCTTCTGGCCTGCAAAGTTTCTGCTGCAAATTTATTGATAGCTTTATGGGGTTTCCCTTGTATGTAACTGTCTTTTCTCTTGCTGCTTTTAATTTTTTTTTTCTTTATGGTTACATTTTGCCATTTTAATTACTATGTTTCTTGGTGTGGATCTCCTTGAGTTGAATTTGTGGGGCCTCCTGAATCTGGATACCTGTTTCCCTCCGCACATTAGGGAAACTTTCAACTATTTTTCTTCAAATAAATTTTCTACCACCTTTTCTCTCTCTTCTTCTTCTAGGGTCTCCATAATGCATATGTTATGTTTGATGGAGTCACTGAATTCCCAAGACTATTCTCAATTTGTGTAATTTTCTTCCATCTCCTTTACTCAGCTTGGTTATTTTCTGTTACCCTGCCTTCCGGGTCATTAATTCATTCATCTGCTTCATCTAACCTGCCATTTATTCCAACAAGTATAATTTTTTAATCTCATTTATTGTATTCTTTTTTGTTTAAATTCAATTAGCCAACATATAGTAGTACATCATTAGTTTATCTAGAGTTTAGTAATTCATCAGTTGTGTATAACACCCAGTGCTTATCACATCACATTCCCTCCTGATATTTATTATATTCTTGATCTCCAATTTTTTTTAAATCACTGATGTCCTCTACTCTTTTCTCAGTTCTAGTGAATATCTTTATGATCATTAATTTAAATTCTCTATCAGGCATATTACTTATTTCCATTTGGATTTGGTCTCTTGTTATAGTTTGGTCCTGTTCTTTTATTTGGGAGATATTTCTCTGTCTCCTCATTTTGTCTGACTTCCTGTGTCTGTAGTGCAGTGTCCCCAGTTCCTCAGGATCTGGTACTTCAGGGAATGTCTCCTATGTGAGCTGCATATGCTCTGCTGTTGAGTCTTGGCCAGTCCTTCAGTCCAGGTGTCTGCAGAGATGCTCTTTGCCTATTGTGGGTAGTGTTTGGTCCCCAGCAGGGGTGGGGCATGTTTTAATAAAGTGCTCAGTGGCCTAGTTGCAAAGAGACATGCTGCCAGAACTGAGGTTCTGCAAAACACATGGGTCAAGAAATGTGGTGTTAGTAGAGTTTGCACTGATATTCTTGGAGGAGAGACTCACAGTGCTGGAGTAAGGTGTTGGGTAGGGTGTTGGGGGGAGCAGCACATGGTATAAACAAGTTAGGTAAGGCACGCCATTCTGGTTGCTGCAGGTGACCATTGTTTATGCTGGGGGCATGAGAGGCAAATGGCTGGCCCCTGCAAGCTCCTTTGTTCCTGGGTCCCCATGATTCCAGTCTTTCTGGGAATGCTCTGAGATGAACAAATCACCCTCCCTCCCATCTGCAACCCCCTACTCCCACATTTCTCAAACTGCTAGTTCTAGGCTGTAAATGCACAGGCTGTTTGTTCTGCTGCTTCTTTAATGGTAGGGACTCTGCTTCTTAATGCCCTCCAAGCTCTCCCAGAGTGGAGCCCAGTGATTTTTAAAATTCCAGGCTTTAAGTCCCACTAATTGTAAGAACTCATAAAATTTGGCCCCTCTTGCTTTAAAGATAAATGTTGTGGGGATTCATCCTCCCCATTTGTGGGCTCCCCAGTGTGAAAGTCTGTTTTCTACCCTTCTCCACCATAGACAGCCACAGTCTGTTTTGCTCCCAGATCATCTTTACCTTTCTACTTTCTTTGATGAGGCCTCCTCTCTACCTCTAATGGTAGAGTTTATCTGCCAGTCTTTGGATGTTACCTGGGTTAACTACACTGATGTGAGTATTAAACAACCCTGAGTTCAAATCTTGATTCCAGTCTTTATTAGCTAAGTTGTATTCGGCAGATCAACCATTCTCAGCTTCAGCTTATTAGTTGTGTTCACTAGTCCAAGTTATTATCCCTCTGTGCCTCTGTTTCCTTACCTTTAAAGTGAAGATAATAATAGCATCTACTATATACTTTTGTGCTGACAGCACAAAAGAGTTGTACTTCCCAACATAGCAATCCTTTACCACATATGGCCATTGAGTGCTTGGTATGTGGTTAGTGCACTGGAAAACAAATTTATTTTATTTTATTTTATTTTAATTGATTGAAATTAAAACTTTTCAATTGAAGCAATTTTATAATATGGATGAGAGTAGAAAAGGAAATTATTTTTGGTACTTGATTCAGGTACTAGAGATCTTTTAAGTAAGTTTGGAACAACTTGGGGATGTGAAACTAACTTTTCCACTGTTCTTTTTATGAAATCTAAATACAGTTCAATTACTTTCAATGAAAATTTAGTGTCCAAATTGAGACATGCTGTAGGTGTAAAATATACAGTGGATTTGAAAGAATATCTTCCCAAGAAGAAGAAAAAAATATCATTAGTAAGTCTTTATTGATTAGAAGCCCATTGATAAAACATTTTATTGAATTAAATTTTACTTTTTTCTTTTTACTTTTTAATGTATAATCAGAAAATTTTAAATTACATAGATAGATCACATTATATTTCTATTATACAGTGGCTTAGCACATTGTAGGCACTGTACAAAGTGTTAGTGATAACTGTTTTATTATCTGTACTATAGAAATAGCATTTGCCTTACAAAATCATATAAAGAGAAAGTTAGAGGTAATATAAATCTCCTAGCACAGTGTGGGGCACATAATAAGGGACAGTAAATGCACCTGCCAACTGTAAGTGGCAAGCGCATCATGTGTTCTGGGAAGATAGACTTGGAAAGTGAGGTGGGGGTTACAGATTATGGAAAGTTTTGCAAATCTGGCTGAGAAGCTGGGGCTTAATTCTCTATGCATCCAAGAGCCACTGAAGCACATGATCCATGGTGTGTTTTAGAAAGATAACACTGACATATATCCTCAGAGGGGGAATGTGAGTTTTGGAAACAATTCTAAGCCATTCAGAGCAAAGTATGGAGTAGGTTGGGCGATCAAGCTGGGAAATGCTGTCTGGGGTCACAAACCAAGTCTCAATTTGAGTGATGAGTCTGGTTTCACAGGAAGCTCATAATCCAGCTTTGTGGACAATTCCAAAAGAAAAGTTTCATGGGCAGTTTTGGAAAGTGATAGACAGCATCATTGGCTTAAGCAGAGTTCCTTCCACTGTGATTATTCCAAAATATGTACATTTTTGTATGTTTACACAATCAAGCACATAAATGGTGTCATTACATTTTAGTTTGCTTGTGCATTCCAGACAAAAGGCTCTTTTGTTATAGCATTTGTAAGACAATTTCCTGATCTCAAACTCCCTAGTATGTCCTCCAAGTTCCTCTTTTGAATAGATGAGCCCATCCTTCCCTAGGAAATACGTAAATACCAAAACAAAATCCTTTCATCAGTACTGCCCTTAGATCCAGGCAACAGAAGCCCCCCATCATGGACCCCACCCTCAAAGAGGATACTGGGATGGCCCCTTTTCTGCTGCACTTTTCTTGTTCATGAGTTATCTAATGCTGCATAGAAAATCACTGGAAAACTCAATGGGTTAACAAGACAATCATTTTCATCTTTCATGGTTTTGTGTGTTTTGAGTATGGGAGTAGCTTACCAGGGTGTTTCTGACTCAAGGTCTCTCATGAGATTGTTGTCAGACGTCTGCTGGGACTGTAGTCATCTGAAGGCTTGGCTTGGACCAGAGGATATACTTCCAAGGTGGTTCACTCAGAGTTGGCAAATTGGTTTTGGCTGCTGTGAGATTTTAGGTCCTCTCCACATGGGAAGCTCCCTCACAAGACAGTGGCTGGGTTCTGAGAGACTGAATATACAAATGGACAATGGCTAGGCCATATATGAAAATAGAACTATGACCCACAACTTGCAGCAACCAGCCCAGGAAGTCAACCACAACCTCTGTAGCAATTAGCCCAAAATGGCCTGCTCTTGACGGATAACTGATAGCTTCCTTAATCTTTGCCTCCATTTCCAATTTAGGACCAACAGAGAAAACCAGTCACATAGCATGCCCTACTAGTTAGCCCAACAGCTTCCCCATGGCAATAAACTCTAATCAGGGCACACCTGAAATCTCCCTTTTTTCCATTTTATACCTTTCCACTCTTCTACCTGCCTTCGAATCTCTGCAAAACAGAGATAGTGGCTGACTCCCTTACTACATAAGTTCTGAATTAAATTGCCTTTGTTTGTTCTCATCTGGGTGGTCTTTGCTTACTTCCATACTTTTATTCTTTTTTTTAATTTTTTATAAACATATATTTTTATCCCCAGGGGTACAGGTCTGTGAATCGCCAGGTTTACACACTTCACAGCACTCACCAAAGCACATACCCTCCCCAGTGTCCATAACCCCCCCCCCCTTCTCCTAACCCCCCTCCCCCCAGCAACCCTCAGTTTGTATTGTGAGATTAAGAGTCACTTATGGCTTGTCTCCCTCCCAATCCCATCTTGTTTCATTGATTCTTCTCCTACCCACTTAAGTCCCCATGTTGTTGCCATTTACTTCCATACTTTTAAAAGCAAAAAGTTCTGAAAGTGTGTGTGTGTGTGTGCGAGAGAGAGAGAGAGAGAGAGAGAGAGCACAAACGAGAATGAACCAAAATCTGTGTCTTTTTTATGACTTAACTTTAGAAGTCACATATTATCATTTATACCATACTTCCTGGGTCTAGGCAGTCTAGAGGTGGGGGAAGAGAGACCCCACCTCTTGGTAAAAACGTATGTCATTCATATTGTAAGAAAAGCATGTGGGATGAGATAAATATGTAGATTTGGCCATATATGGAAATACAGTCTGCTACATACCCACAGGATAAGAAGTCTGTGGGGCCAGACGAAATGATTGCACAGAGCCTGCTCCTCAACTTCTAGATCTGCACTGAACAGTGTGGTAGTCACTAGTCAAATATGGCAATTTAAATTTAAATTAAGGTTAAATAACATTTAAAGTTCAGCTCCTCAGTCATAGTAACCCCATTTTGAGTACTTGGTAGCCCCAAGTGGCCAGTGACTACCATACTAGATAGCCCAAATATAGAATGTTTCCATCACTGCATAGGACTGATCCAGCTCAAGTTCTGGGACCTATAAAGTCCATGTCCAAAAATTCCCTAGTCCATTTTCCAGGCTACAGCTTTTTACTCACGGTTAATCTTCCTTCCTTCCTTCCTTTCTTTTTCTTTATTTTTTTAAACACTTTATTTATTTGACAGAGAGAGACACAGCGAGAGAGGGAACACAAGCTGTGGGAGAGGGAGAAGCAGGCTTCCCGATGACAGGGAGCCCAATGTGGAGCTCAATCCCAGGACCCTGGGATCATGACCTGGATCATGTGCAGATCTAGAAGTTGAGGAGCAGGCTCTGTGCAATCATTTCGTCTGGCCCCACAGACTTCTTATCCTGTGGGTATGTAGCAGACTGTATTTCCATATATGGCCAAAGCTAGAGGCTCAACCGACTGAACCACCCAAGAGCCCCAGGGTTAATCTTTCTAAAAGTAGACCATGTTGCTAATATGGTCACCTCAAGGCCTAATGGGAGACCAAAAAATGACTGCTGACAATCTATGTAGATAGAGTTTGGATGTCCAGGCTGGAATTTCTGCTAGCTTGCTGTTATGAACTGAGTTGTATCTCCCTCAAATTCATATGTTGAAGCCCTAACCTCCAATGTGATTGTATTTGAAGACAGGGTCCTTCAGAGGTAGTTAAGATTAAGTGAGGTCAGGTGTCTGCGTGGCTCAAGTGATCAAGCACCTGCCTTCAGCTCAGGTCATGATCCCAGAGTCCTGGGATTGAGTCCCACAACAGGCTCCCTGCTCCATATGGAGCCTGCTTCTCCTACTCCCTCTGCCTGCCACTCCCCCTGTTTGTGCTTGCTTTCTCTCTATCCCTCCCTCTGTCAAATAAATAAAATAAAATCTTTTTAAAAAAATGATTAAGTGAGGTCAGAAGGGTAGGGCCTTAATCCAATAGGGCTGGTGTTCTTCAAAGTAGAAGAAGAGACAATAGAGTTCTCAATCTCCATGTGCCACAGAGGAAAGGCCATGTGTGTATGCAGCAAGAAGACAGCCATCTGCAAGGCATGAACCAAATTAGCTGGCACCTAGATCTTGGATCTCCAACCTCCATAACTATAATATAGAAAATAAAATTCTGTTATTTAATTCCCCAGTCTGCGGTATTTTGTTATGGCAACCCAAGAAGACTAATACACTAGTGGACAAGGTCCTTCACAGAACAAATTAGACTGGGCATGGGAAGAGGTGGGGAAGTGGGCCATAGGTTGAGAGGGAGGGTCCACTCCCCACTGGCCACCTCATTCCAGCATGGAACTTCAAGAGATCTGAAAATTATAAACTCAAATTTGGCCTTCCAGTATGTTATGAATGCATATATGTAAATGTAGAGAGATACAACTAATATAACAGTTTGTTAGCATGATTTGTACCTTTTAAATACTTTGATATATGATATGTAAGCCTCCAGTGGTGCTCTTGCATTGGATCCCACAAATGTTAGCAATACACAACATTCTAGTTTTTACTCTGAGGAGGAGCAAACATATGTGTGTGGTATGTTGCATTATTATTATTGTAATGAAAACACAATTCCAGACAGAAGGGTGCTATCAGGCCCAAGTTAGTGGCACAAACTGGGTAGAGGACCTTGCTCTGTCTCAATGCATATTTCATACACAGAGCATCTTTCAAGACTAAGGAACTAATATAGATATCAGCTACACACCATTTTAGGGGGACTGATGAATTTCCTGAAAAGAAAAGCCTACATGGAATAGGCTTGGGAATGAATTTTGGAGTAGTCACTGTTGGTGCCCCCCCTTTTACTGAGAGTGACTTTTGTTTCAAGTGACACCTGAAATGCCAACTTTTATCCACTGAAATGTTCCTTGAAACATTTAATTTTTCCACCTGGTATATCTTTAAACAAAAATGCTTGTCAGCAGTTGGCACATTAAAAAAGTCACTACCAGTTTTCCGTAAGTTTAAAAAATATTTTGAGCTGTCCTGTGAAAGTCTCTTTTTCCAGCTCAGCGAGTTCTTTAGCTGATGAATGTTCCCAAATGCATATGATTGCTGATGGGAGAACCCAGATTCCTGACTACACAGAAAGTGGCCCTTCTGCCTCTGTGACTTTGGCTTGCCCGTGGCTAGGGCAGCTGACAGCCTGTGTTCAATTACTTGTGGCTGTATTCCCCTGACCTTCAGGGTCTTTGTGGAGTATTACAGTGTGTGCCAACATTGTAAATGCTGTAGTATTACCCAGACGTTTAGATAAGGTGGCAGTCTAAGCAGATGTTAGCAAACCCTACCCCAAATTCTGCCCCAAATATACAGAAAGCATATGTGATAGACAACAGTAAGAAACAAAGATGACCAAATGTGATCTGAAACAAAGCTGTACTTATTGTTTACCTGGGAGAGTCTGTTGCCTCATTCAGGTGTGGGTTCATCAGGTCTCTCTATCAGAAATAGAAAGAACTTGGCCCATGGGGCAGAGTGTAAATTCTTTCTTTTCCTGTCTCTGATTTAGGGAAGTCTGGATTCAAACAAGTCCAGGATTGGCTGCCTAATCTTCCAGTGGCACTGGGGCCATTCAGTGAGGGGCCTGAACTGAGCATCTTAACAAGATCTCACTTTAATATGCATACAAATAAGAAAGGGGAATTCCCAGAACCCAAAGCAAAGAAGACTTTAAATAGTGCAATAGGTGGGAGTTGAAACTATGAAGCCCTCAGGAGGTGAGTCTTAGGAACACCTGAAGTGAAGAGGTTTTTAATGCTCGGGAAGAGGCAGAGGCAGAGGCAGGCACCCAGAAGAGGTCTCTACCCACTCTGTGGTCTGGGATTGGAAAGTTAGACTGTGAAGAAAGCTTCCTGCCCCAGCCCTGGGTGAGAATATCAGTAAAAATAGAAATTTAGGACTGAGCAAGGTAGTCCTGCACCTGCGTGATGAAGGCCTTGAGCCTGGCAGAAATAGTCACAAGCCTGCCCTCTGGGTTTCCAAACCCAGGGCACCCCCAGAATTCTCAAGGAAGATGATCATGCTCTCCATAGTCTATCAGATGGCAATAAGTACTGTGTTTAGTGGCATTCATGGGGTGGGGCAGTAGAAAAGGAGGACTTCAAAGTGTGAGAAGGCCTTCTAGAGCTCATATTTTATTAATTGATTATATATTGGTTCATTTATGAATCACACTGTGTGCCAGGCTCTTTACCATTTGTCATCCTGAGTCTTCCCAACAACCACATTCCACAGCATATCCTTAACCTGAGCAGAGCAGTTTTCCTAGCTGGCACTATTCTTCAGAATGTTGGATAAAGTCCCAGTCTTCTCACATGCATAAAATTCTTGGCAGCTTTTCCATTTCCATATACATACATACCTCCATACTAGATTACAAACACTAGACAATCTAGTACAATGGAAAGAGCTCTGACATGGCAGCCATGTGACCTGGGTTCTGGTCTGGACACCACTGCCCTGACTATGAGATTTTGGTCAGGCTACACATTAAGGATGGTTTTCAGCACATAGTAGATGGAAAACGAATGGCAGTGTATAATTTTCACTGTTATCATGCATTCCTGATCAAGGGCTCAACATTTCCATATATCATATCATGACCCTTACCAGAGTGTCATAAAAGTAACTAGAACCCTGTTGCATTGCAGAATGAGGTGTATAGACATAGTCCTTCACCAAAACAAGCCCAGTCTTATTCAAGGTGAATCTCAGAGCATAGAGGATGTCAAAATGCTTTTATAGTCCCCGTTTTGTACTGAGGTCTGCTCACATGAAGCTTTGCCTTCCCTCCTGTCTTCTTTTTCCACTGCTCTTGGCCAGGGTACCTACTTTGGTCTCCATGGTTGCCATACTGACAAATCTTCTTTACCACAGCTTTGAATTCTTCAGAGTAGAATGTTTACCACGAGTAGAGTGACAATAAGACAATACTGGCTCCCTCTTCCTAATATTGATGACTTCTCACAGCCTAACTTTGATATTACTTTATGCTTAAAGTTCCCCTTTCCAACAGAAGAAAGGATTGAGCAAAACATCAAAGGTCCAGGGACACCTGGGTGGCTCAGTGGATTAAAGCCTCTGCCTTTGGCTCGGGTCATGATCCTGGGGTCCTGGGATCAAGCCCCACATTGGGCTCTCTGCTCCATGGGGAGCCTGCTTCCTCCTCTCACTCTCTGCCTGCCTCTCTGCCTACCTATGATCTCTGTCTGTCAAATAAATAAATAAATAAAATCTTTTTTAAAAAATTCAAAGGTCTAGGGATAGAGAAACTTGTCCCACCATGCAAATATTTTACCATAAGTCTACAATCATTTTGGAAAGGAACATTCCATGCTGATTTCTATAATTTGGACACAACCCTGCTGTACACATTGATAGTATAAAGGGCTCCCAATAATCATAAGTATTACATAAAATGAAGCCTTGACAGTGACACCTAGAAGTCTGCCTTCTTAGAATTTAGGATGGAGTATGATTTGCAAAGCCTAGGCAGAATTATTCAAAAACAATTCCCGAGTATTACTTCAAAAGTCCTCCTACTGGATGCTAATTTCTACTTGACCTGAATTCTGATAATACCACTTCTCTTACTGAAAACAACTTTTGGAAGGAAAAGCTGATTCAAAAATTCCTGCTTTGCCTTCTCCTGGGTCTCTAACTTTTCAAGATCTTGGTTGCTCTTGGAACAAATGAAGGCAACAAGACCACCATGACTGACAATGTTCAGCCGGCTTCCAACTTCACTGGAAACCATGTAATCAACTACCAGGTCATGAGGACTTTCTCTGAGGCACTCCTCAAAGAAAAATTAAAGCAAGCATGGGAGAGAAGCCAGGGATAGAGTTGGGACCTGTGCTGAAGGGAATAAATAGAACAATTATTAGGTGGCAGGCAGATGTAGAGGCAAGAAGAAAGTTTGTCAAAGCTCTCCTTTAGAATGGGAGGTTGGTGTGGTAAACACACAAGTAGCAAACTTTAGATAGGTGAACTGCATGGGGCTGGGAATAGAGCACCAGGCTGTAGTCCCAACTCTGGCACGTAGCTAGAAGACCTCTGGAGAGCCACTTAGTCTCACTGAGCTCCAATTGCTTCATGTGGAATGTGATTACTGTGACTCCTTTTAGCAATAAAATTGCAGTATTCTAGCTTCCCTACTCTCTTCTCTGCAGACCTAATTTAAAAATGAATGACTAATGATACATTCACTTGAACTGAAGATGCATGATATTGCATATTATAAGCACAAATGAACCTTGAGCTCATTTACCCAGTGATGACAAACACATATTTAGACAATTTTAAGAATGTTTCTACTAGCAATGGTGAAAGTTAGCAATCTAGATGCTCCATAGCTTCCCCAAACTCAGCTTTCCAAGAATGGACCATCTTATCCTTTAATTCCTCCTTTGAAGGCCTATGAGAGGTGACAACACCACTATGCCCACACCATGTTGGCTATAAAAGAGAGCCTTTTTATCTTTTCCCCTAACCTCTACCCTCATAGATGACCAGATCCTGATAACTTCTCTGCCCACCGTTTTCATACACCTCTAAGATGGAGTGAGGGGCCCTCATATCTCAGACTCTCATCTTTGCCTACCTGGACCACTACCTGCCTTCTTGCCCTTCACCACCCACTATCCATTGTCCCCGCTGTTGCCACAGGAATCTCTCTCAAGCATCAATTACTTCTGATACAAAACGACTCACTGGCTCTATTCCCACTCTTTCCTGGAGTTCTTTGCCCCCTGTGCCATGTCACCCCCATCCTGGGCGCTCATCAGGCTAACTTCTATTCATCCTTTAAGACTCAGGAAGCACTTCTTTGCTTCCCACTTTGCTGCAGGCTCCACTAAGTAGCCCTGCTATCCCAGTAACTCCGTGTATCTGTACTGTCTCCCTCACTGTCTTGAGTTATAACTGTGCTTGCTTCCCTAATCAGGTTGTGGACTTCCTGAGAACAGAGGTGTGTACTATCCTGTCACCTAGCAGAACTTCTGGCCCATACCAGCTACTTAAAAGCTTTAATTCAACCATGTTTCTTCTAGATTCAGAATTGTCATTGACCTAAAGCAGAACAAAGTCGTGATCCATCCACCTAAATCTTTTCAGAGAAGCCAAACAGAGGTGGGCTGAGATGCAAGCCCAGTATCTCAGACAAGTGCCAGGGTCTTTGTTGGATATTGGTATCTGCATGTGGCAGATACTAATACTAATACTAATAAGCTGTTTGCGGCAGAGCCATTCTGACAGCCAATTTCTGCTTCCAAGTGAACATTGTATATGGCAGATGCTACATTAAGGTAATTATTTTATACAAAATGTAATCAATTTCCCTGTATGTCTTCTCTCCAGCAAATGATTCTGCATAAAGCAAAGTTTAATGTTTTGGCCTGGCTAAGATGCCTTTTCTGGGATGGGAAAAGAAGTGCTCCAGAAACTTTGCCAGAAATTTCCAAATATCACTGAGTCTTCAAATATTGCACTATGCAGATCAATTTTGATTGACTTCCACCTACATAGTTGACTCAATTCCTTTGCAAATCACTCCCTTCTTTAAACTTCATTTTCTCCATCTGCTAAATAAGAGGGATGGGTTATTTTAAAGATCTCTTTCCAGCTCTTAAATTAGACAATTCCAAGATTCTTATTTATTATTTCACTTTCTATGTGATCTTTCATTTTAAGTTAACCGGTAGCATAGAAATTCAGTGAAAAATTACATATATTAGGGTATTATTCTTTGTATAAAACTGATTCGTTGTTGAATAGGATTTACCTTTAAATAACAAATTTCCCTCAGTCACTTAAAAATAAGTATTGATTACAAATACTTGACTTCTATAGCACCTGTATTACACAAAGCAACATTTATCTGCAGGACTAGCTACAAAATTTGTTGTAACCAATCCAACAGGAAAATGTTAGGTGCTTTGTTTAAAAATCAGTAAGGATGGAAAGAACATTTCAAGATTTGTTTCCATTTCAAGATGGAAACAACAGAGCATTAAACCAAGGTTGGAGTTCTTCTGAGCTTGGGGTCCTGTGTGACTGCCAACCCTACTGTTCTCTATATACCTCAGCTAAGCAGCAAAGATGTCTGTTAGTAATAAATATGCCTAAACAAGTCCCCCAACTGTGATTCACATGCAGATCCCACAAAAAGAAATAAAGATGCACAGAAGGAAATATCACTAGATTTCTGGTCATAATCTAAGTTCCTTTACGCCCACTCAATGAAAGACCCCTGAGCTGAATCAGATGTGGGTCCAATGTCTGACATGACCACTGACCCGTTGATATGATCTTCAAAGATTCATTGGATTTCCAGAGCATTCGGCCTTCCCCTCTTTAAAATGAGGGGCTTTTCTAAGCCTTGCCGGTCTTGGAATCTCTTTATCTCTCCATCCATTTTGAATGTCAGTCTTGCTGGATAAAGTATTCTTGGCTGCATGTTCTTCTCATTTAGTGCTCTGAATATATCTTGCCAGCCTTTTCTGGCTTTCCAGGTCTCTGTGGACAGGTCTGACGTTATTCTGATGGGCCAAAATTAACAAGACAGGAAACAAAATGTGTTGGAGAGGATGTGGAGAAAGGGGTACCCTCTTCCACTGTTGGTGGGAATGCAAGTTGTTGTAGCCTCTTTGGAGAACAGTGTGGAGATTCCTCAAGAAATTAAAAATAGAACTTCTCTATGACCCTGCAATTGCACTCCTGGGTATTTACCCCAAAGATACAGATGTCATGAAAAGAAGGGCCATCTGTACCCCAATGTTTATAGCAGCAATGGCCATGGTCGCCAAGCTGTGGAAAGAACCCAGATGCCCTTCAACGGATGAATGGATAAGGAAGATGTGGTCCATATACACTATGGAGTATTATGCCTCCATCAGAAAGGACGAATACCCAACTTTTGTAGCAACATGGATGGGACTGGAAGAGATTATGCTGAGTGAAATAAGTCAAGCAGAGTCGATTATCATATGGTTTCACTTATTTGTGGAGCATAACAGATAGCATGGAGGACAAGGGGAGTTAGAGAGGAGAAGGGAGTTGGGGGAAATTGGAAGGGGAGGTGAATCATGAGAGACTATGGACTCTGAAAAAACAATCTGAGGGGTTTGAAGTGGCGTGAGGATGGGAGGTTGGGCTACCAGGTGGTGGGTATTATAGAGGGCACGGATTGCATGGAGCACTGGGTGTGGTGAAAAAATAATGAATACTGTTATGCTGAAAATGAATAAATTAATTTAAAAAATAAATAAAATAAAATGAGGGGCTTTATTTTTGCCACTAGGATTCTGTGAATCTTTGCTTGCTTTCTGATCCAGGCTTTGTTTCCATGCCATATAACTATTTTTGAACTTTTCAATGAATTATAACATATGTGGAAAAGTGCTCATATCTTAAGTATATAGGTTGTTGAATTTTTGCAAACTAAACACATCCATGTAGCCAGCTCCCAGAACAAAAAGTAAAACAGGACCAGAATTTGAATGCCCTCCTTATGCTCCCTTCTGGTCACAACATTTCAGTCTCACAAGGGTAACTGTTGTCCTGACTTTTAATAACATATATTTGGTTGACCTCTTTTCGGACTTTAAGCAAATATAATATGTTTGTGTCTGACCTCTTTAACTCAATATTACATTTTGAAATTCTTCCACATGGCTGTAGATCATTCGTTCTCACTGAACAAGTGTTCTGTACATATACCACAGGAGAACTACACTTCTATTGGGGATGGGCTTGTGTAGGTTTCATTTTTGGCAGCTCATGTAAGTTTATAATTTAAAACATTTCCATCACTCCTAATTCTCATGAACTTTAGTAAGATTGAAAATAAGCTTACTTTCTTTGATTTTATAAAGAGTGAGGCTGAAGTGTCCTTGTATAGGGATTTCCAAAAACCTGGGACTTTCTCTTTAATCCTAGAAGTGAACAATGAGCAGAGGGTAATTTTTTTATTCTTCTAGCTCAGCTTCTACTTGACATTACACAATCACAGGTGAAGCTTCCTAGCCTGAAGAAGAAGCAATTATTGTCATTGTTCAAAAGCATCTGATCAAACTCTGTCTGGTGAGGACAGAAGTGACTTCTGAGTATATCAAGAGGAACATACGCCAGGGTTTGGGAAGTCTGTGATAGAAGAGGCCATATCAGATGAGGGGGTGGGACTGGGAACTGGGTGATGAAAATGGGTCAAAACTGCCAGTTCTGGACAAGATACAAGAGATGGTGGTGATAGCTGGGGTGGCGAAGAGGTAGGGCTGTGCTTCAGGGAGGCAGGTAAAAGAGTCTCCAAGATGTGGGAATTGATCTCCCCCAAACAGACAAAATTTAGAAATCTAGGCAGGTGGTCTATGGCTGGAAAGGTCAGCAGAAGGTAACACACAGATCCTCTCCAGTAGGAACGCAGCAACAGAAGATATGAAAGCAAGCCATCCTTTCACAATCTGGACATTGGGGAGGGTATGTGCTATGGTGAGTGCTGTGAAGTGTGTAAACCTGGTGATTCACAGACCTGTACTCCTGGGGATAAAAATATATTATATGTTTATAAAAATTTTTTTTAAAAAGTTGAAGGTCTTTTTTTTTTTTTTTTAATCTGAGAGAAAAATCTTTACCTAAAGTTTTTCAGCTGAATCCCTCTGATGTCACCTCAGCCAGAACCAGATCATGGGACCACAAGTAAGGGGGAGTGGGATGACCACAACTGTCTAGACCAGTCATGATGTAAGCCCTGGAACTTGATACAGGGTGCCCTGATACCTTAACACACCCAATGTCATGCCAGCAAGAAAAAAGAGGGGATAGGTGCAGGGTAGACAATCAAAAATAGTGTCACCATGACCTACACTCCTAAAACAAGGCTCCTTTCATTGTCCTGAGGCCAGGATGGGTCCCAGAGTTTGGAGAGCTCTTTTACTTAGCAAAATCTTTGTGAGTACCCTCTCTGGGAAGGCAGGTGTGAGGCTTCCAGGTGTGACCTTTGGAAAGCTTCAGCTGCCAAAGCATTAACTTCTTCAAGTTCTACCTAAACAGATTTCCTGTGAGGCCAGGCCTTTCTTTAATCCAGCTGGCTCTCTGTAATAGGGGCATCAAGGTGAGTGCCATGAAAATGGCAGATGCTTTCTGTACCTCAGAAGTTCAGCATGTCCTATTTTATGTCCTACCACTCAAGAGTTTTATTTCACCTTTTCTTGATTCTATTTACATTTTTGGCTTATATAACCTCCTGGGATAGTGAGTTCCATATGCTTCATACTTGCCAAGTAAGGCAACATTATTTTCAATATGACCTAACACCGCCTCCTTTAAGCTTCCAAAGGTTACCACATCTATTCATTCTTGTTTTGTTTATTAGAGCCTACCCTGCAAACTGAGCACAGATTGCTTGTTCTTTAGAGATATCCTGGAAAAAATGGCCAGAATACTAATAGCTGGCATTTATTGAGCAATTACTGTGTGCTAGCCACCATCCTAAATGTATTTATATGTATTAACTAAATTTAATCCTCAAGAAACCCTGTAAGGGAAGAATTTTTATGTACTTTTTTTTTTTGGAAGTAAAGGGATATTAATTGGAAGTTGGATATTCTTTGGAAGTAAAAGGATATTTTTTATCTTGCCCAAGATCACACAGCTAATGAGTGGAGGAACAAAGACTCAGGCTCAAGGTATCTGAATCCAGAGCTCACATATGTAAACACTCATAATACCACCTCTCAAAAGGGAAAAGATATTCTCTTCCTCGCAGGGCTCCTGACATTTTTTCACCCAATGGCTTGTAGGCATTTTGGAGGACTTGTTCAGATGAAAGAAAATCACATATTTAATAGATGAAACCAAGCCAAGCCAAGAATCATGCATAGATCCTTTCCACTTTGTCGGTTGTTGGTCTAGCTTCTCAGAATGAGGAAGTGCCCATCCCATTACTCAGTGAAAAGCATACAATTCAAATTCTCAGAGGCAGATTTCCTCCAGATCATCTAGGCAAAGTGGCAATTTGAGAAAAGCTGTAGACACTGCATCCTTTTCTGAGGTAGTTTTCAAACATCTTTCCTAAGTACAGGGAAGACACAACTGTCTCTCTCACACCTTTTTATCATTTAGTCATACATCCATTGAAGTGTACTGCCTTTCGATTGTCTTGGATACATGGTTTTTTTTTTTTTTTTTTTTTAAGATTTATTTATTTATTTGACAGAGATCACAAGTAGGCAGAGAGAGAGGAGGAAGCAGGCTCCTTGCTGAGCAGAGAGTCCAACGCGGGGCTCGATCCCAGGACCCTGAGATCATGACCTGAGCCGAAGGCAGAGGCTTAACCCACTGAGCCACCCAGGGACCCCTTGGGTGCATGTATTATTGCCCCAACAAAATCGTCAGTTCTTTGAGAATTGAGACTGTGTCTTATTCATGAGTCTAACCGTGTTTTCACCTAGAAGAAAGACTTACAGGGTGAAAGATGCTGCTTTGTATATGCGGCCTATTTCTCCAATAAGACTGACAGTTTTCTGAGAGCTTCTGTGGCATTTTCTTTGGTGTATCATTCAATTTTGGATATTGGACATTGGACATTTGGACATGGCCGGAACCTGGAGACCTTGATGAGTCATTTATCCTAAGAATTAGTTAGAATCTAGAGAAAAATCTAACTGATGGTTTGTGTTTATTTGGTTTTGTTTTGCCTCCTTCTTTGGATTCATTAGGGGAGAACAAAGTAAACCTTTTCCCTGCCCCCACTCCACCAAAACACTGTACTTCCAAGAAGTCCAAAGTTTTCTTACCACAGGACCACCACTGTATCCCAGCACTGATGGGAAACAAATGGTTCTGAGGAGAATGAAGCTAGGCTATCCCAGAGGGTAATAGGTGGAAGGTGGCACTGCGAACTAGGTGAAATGGGAGGAAAGGTGACACAATCACTAGAAGGAGCTTCCCTGAGAGTAGAAACAGGCAGCTTAGGAGATTTCTGCAAATGGCAAACTAACCCAATGTCCTGGATAGAGGATGGCCAAGGTATATCCTTGCATCCAGGGCACTCAGACATGACAGATCCTTAAGTATGTGAGAAAATTCCTGTCTATGAAATCTCACAGAATAACATAAAAGCAGCCAAGATGGCTTCATTCATACTTCTGGTGCCTTGTTGGCTGAGTCTGATGGGGATTGTCAACAAGATCATATATACTGGTCTCTTCAGCATGACAGCCTCAGTGTGGTTGGGCTTCTTACATGGCTGCTTAGGGCTCTGAGAGAGTGTTTCATGACTCAGACAGGACCTAGTTCCTAGAGTCCCAAAATATTATTTCTGCTGCATTCTATTGGTCAAGCAAGTCACCAGGTCAGCCAATATTAACAGGAGGTGAGAATTAGACCTCACCTTTTAATGGAAGGGACAGGAAAGAATATCCAGCATATTTAATCTACTATGGTCTCTATGGCCACTATGGAAGAGATTATGGTCTCCATGATGTCAATGCAATAATAGCATAGAAGAACTTGAACACTGACAAAAGGTTGTTTTCCACTTGGTAAGCAGGAAGTTTTGCTCAGATGTGTGCTTCCAAGTAGGTGAAGATGTTTTAGATGATCATGTAGCCTCACAGATAAATAAAGTGCTTTGGAATCAGGCAGATCTGGATTCAAATGCCAGTTTTTTAAGTGATTGGTTGAGTCATCTTAAGCACTTCATCACCAGGTAACCCCCTCCTCAAGAGGGTCTAATATCCCTTGAACTCTAGCACAGAGATGAGAGATATCAGTCAGGTTTTGCAGCAGCTTGAGAGATTTTACTGATACCGTGAAGGCTTACCTATGAGAGAAAAGTTACAAAGTTCCAAGTCCACCTCAAATGGATGCAATATAATCAAAGCTTATAGTATATTACTACAACTTTATACACTTCTCTCTCTCATCTTTCAACCTGTTCCCACCTTCATAACACACATTGCATCAGGAATAGTGGAGAAACCATCAGATGAAATGTCTTTTTGTGAGCTCTTGACATTTGACAATACCTAACACCTGTTCATACTCACAGCTTCCCAGAGGAATCTGGGTTTATTAACATCTCATCACATTAAATGGACGTGTGAATAACAGGATTGCCTAGGTCCATAAGGGGAAGGGAAAGGCAAATACTTCATTTCTTTTTCATTTTTTAAAATTTAAACTCAATTAGCCAACATAGAGTACGTCATTAGTTACAGATATAGTGTCCAAAGTTTATCAGTTGATTATAACACCCAGTGCTCACCACATCACATGCCTTCCTTAATGCCCATCACCCAATTACACCCCCCTACCTCCCCTCCAGCAACCCTCAGTTTGTTTCCTAGAGTTAAGTGTCTCTCAGGGTTTGTCTTCCTCTTAATGATTTTCCATTCCATTTTCCCTCCCTTCCCTTATGATCCTCTGTGCTGTTTCTCATACTCCACATATGAGTGAAACCATATAATTGTCTTTCTCTGATTGACTGGTTATGTTTAGCATAATACTCTCTAGTACCATCCACATCAATGTAAATGGTGGTAAGTATTCATCCTTTCTGACGGCTGAGTAATATTCCATTGTGTATATGTATCACATCTTCTTTATCCATTCATCTGTTGAAGAGCATCTGGGATCTTTCCACAGTTTGGCCATTGTGGACATTTCTGCTATGAACATTAGGGTGCATATGCCCCTTCAGATCACTACACTTGTATCTTTGGGGTAAAAATTAGTAGTTCAATTGCTGGGTCATTTTTAACTTCTTGAGGAACCTTCATACTGTTTCCAGAGTGGCTATACTAGCTTGCATTCCCACCAAAAGTGTAAGAGGGTTCCCCTTGCTCTGTATCCTTGCCAACATTTGTTGTTTCCTGTCTTATTAAATTTTAGCCATTCTTACTGGTGTGTTGTTGTATCTCATTGTGGTTTTGATTTGTATTTTCCTGATGGCAAGTGATGTGAAGCATTTTTTTTCATGTCTGTTGAACATTTGTATGTATTCTTTGGAGAACTGTCTGTTCATGTCTTTTGCCATTTCCTGACTGGATTATGTGGTTTTGTGTGTTGAGTTTGATAAGTTCTTCATAGATCGTGGATACTAGCCCTTTATCTGATAGGTCATTTGCAAATATCTTCTCTTATTCCTTAGGTTGCCTTTTAGTTTTGTTGACTGTTTCCTTTGCTGTGCATAAGCTTTATATCTTGATTAAATCCCAATAATTCATTTTTGCTTTTGTTTCCCTTCCCTTTAGAGATACATCTAGCAAGAAGTTGCTGTGGCCAGAGTCAAAGAGGTTGCTGCCTGTACTCTTCTAGGATTTTTTTTTTAAATATTTTCTTTATTTATTTGACAGACAGAGATCACAAGTAGACAGAGAGGCAGGTAGAGAGAAAGGGAAGCAGGCTCCCAGATGAGCAGAGAGCCTGATGCAGGGCTCGATCCCAGGACCCTGAGATCATGACCTGAGCCAAAGGCAGAGGCTTTAACCCACTGAGCCACCCAGGTGCCCCAGTCTCCTCTAGGATTTTGATGGATTCCTATCTCACATTTAGGTAAGGTAAATATTTAAAAAGAAATATAAGTTATAACTAATAAGTGTTTTTTTTAATATGTGAGGGAATGCAAAATGATAGTATTGATAAAATGAGAAATATTTCTACAGCAAATGTCAGAAAATTCAGTTCATTTTGCGGCAAACAACAGGAGGGATTATGTTGGCTGCAATTACTGGATGGTTCGGGGAGACATCTAACTGGTTTCAGATAACATTTGACCCAAAGATCAAATAATGATGCCAAGGTATGTTTTTCTCTCTCCTGTCTTCTGCTCGGCACTCTTGGTGTTGGTGACACTTCTGGGAACCTTTTCTCTATGGTCCCAATATAGCTACCAATGGCTCCTGGGACTAAAGATGTCCAATGCTAAATCAATCAATTTGACCAGGAGAATGTTAAATGTTGAATGAATTGTTTTAGGCCTAAATCACTTGCTATACCCTGAGTCATAAATGAGACCAACTCCTGTGGAAACATCTGGCTGAAAGTGGGAAGGAGACTGTTGCCTAAAAAAAAATCAGGGGTTGTTACCAGGGTAGAAAATATCCTGGATGACAAAAAACACTTGGTCTGAGTTCTGATTCCAGGTAAGATGGGAGTACACACATGCCAATCTTTCTCTCCCATGGAACGCAGTGATGAAACTTAAATTGCATGGTATAGGTATTAAAAGTCTCTGGAAAGTAAATATAGTAGGCAGACTTATCATTTTCCCTCTCAGGTACCCTGTCCTGAACTCAATGCTGCCTGAAACACAGAGTGAATACTATAATGCAAACAGAGAGAGAGAGAGATCCATGAGAATCCCTCTAATCTGAGAGCAAAGAGCAGAAAAGAGATTCTCTAAAGCTAGGAGGTAGTAGGGTAAATTGCTCAGATATTTTTTTCTCCTTTTATTCTCTACTACTCCAGTTCTCAGGCAATCCAGTGCCGGGTGCATGACAATAAAGAAAAACCATGGAAGATAACATTCTATGGGAGAGGAACCTTCTTTTCAATCCAGTGGAACTACAGTTCCAAGAGGGCAGGGTAAATTCCAATGATTTCCACTTCTCCTTTCCCCCATCCTTCCAACATAACAGCATAATGAGAGAAATAGCAATTTCTGGACAGAGGACTGAAGAGGGGATTCCTATACAACCAGGAAATATCTGGGAGATAGTGGAGAATAAGAACTTCAGGAAGCAACCCCATACATCTGTGTATGAACTCCTGAGCTCACCCTGACCTGTGTATTCTGGATCTGGTCCTTACCGACATATCAAAAATTTTGAGAACTGAGTTAATAGAGAGATTTTCACATAGATTTCAAACTGACCACTGAGCAACCTACCCACATAAGATAGACCCTAATGACACTATAAATGCTTTGAAAACCATGGTGACGTTGCAAGCACAGCCCACAGAAAGTTGATTGGAACTTGTAGCCTGAACCTAAAGAGGGCAGGTGTCTGCTAAGACAAAAATCTCAATATGGTCCATAGGATTTAAATAAGACCAGAGTTTTATCATTTTGAAGGGGTCTAGAATATAATTCAAAATTACTTAGCATGCAAAGCACCTCAAGAACCTCAACATACATGGTGAAAGGTTATCATCAGACATCAATGACAAGATGACACAGAATTTTGGAATTATTAGACAGTCCTTAAATAAGATATTATTTAAAAGTTTGAACAAGAAATTGTGAACACTCTCGAAACAAAATTGAAAGTATCAACAATAACAAAACTGAAATAGAACTACAAGTGGGAATTATAGAGCCAAAAAATATAGTAACAAAATAAAACCTTATGGGATAGACCCAATACCAGAAAGGAGTCACAAAGGAAAGAGTCAGTGGTCTTGAAGACAGATGAGTAAGAATAATTCCATCTGTACAACAGTGAGGAAATAAATCCAAAACCTTGTGTCATTGGAGTCCCACAAAAAGAATAAAGAGTAGGGTACTGAAAAAATATTTAAAGAAATGATGGTTGAATAGTTCCCGAGTTTCTCAAAAGTCATAAAAACTTTCAAGGAGTGAAAAAAATCCCAAATAAGAAAAAAACAAAGAAACCCATGCCTTAGAAACATAAAAATCAGAATGTTAAAAACTAAAGACAAAGGAAATACTGAATGCAGTGACACATTACCTTTAGGGGAAGAGTGATTCAAAGGACTGCAGACTTTTCAGCAGAAGTCTTGGAATTTGGGAGAAAGAAGCACAATAGCTGTCAAGACATGTCAACACAGCAGTCCATATCCAGGGAAAATACCCACCAGAAATAAAGGTAAAATGGAGATATTCTTGGATGAAGGAAACTAAAAGAATTCCAGAATGAAAGAAGGAATATCATTATAGACCACGTAGGCATTAAAAAGGATCATAAGGGAATATTAAGAAAAATTCAACAACTACAAATGACATGGACTAATTCCTCAAAGCCCACAAACTACCAAAACTAACCCAAGATGAAATAAATAGCCAGAAGAGCCCTATAACTACTAATTAACGGCTAAACACATAAATCAAATTGTATTTTAAAAATTCTGAAAAAAAAAATTCTGAAAAAGAACAAATCCATAGATTTTTTTAAAAAAGTCACAGAACTGTATATCAAAAGATAGTAAGTCAATTTTACTATATGATAAATTAAGGGAAAAAAACATTTTAAGCCTTTAGAAAAAGAAATCTGTAGGCCTAGATGGTTTCAGTGGGAAATTCTATCAAACATCTTATGAAAGCATAATAGAAATTTGATATAATCTCATCTAGAAAATAGAAGAGAGGTAATATTTCCTAGCTCATTTCATGAGGCCTGTATTACTCTAATATCAAAACCAGACAGACACTATGAGAGGAAAAATGAGAGAGATGGGACAGACAACTGCAAACCAATATCCCCAATGAAAACAGACACAAAAATCCTCAATAACATATTAGTAAATAAAACCCAATTAATATATAAAAAGAAAACTGCACCAAGATCAAAAACAATTTATTTTGAAAAATGCAAGGCTGATTCAATATTTGAAAATCATTCAGGGGACAGGGTGTGGGGGAATGGGGTAGCCGGGTGATGAGTATTAAGGAGGGCACATGTTTTGATGAGCACCAGATGTTACATGGAACTAATGAATCATTGAATGCTACATCAAAAAGTAATGATGTAGACATTGGTGAGTGCTGTGAAGTGTGTAAACCTGGTGATTCACAGACCTGTACCCCTGGGGATAAAAATATATGTTTATAAAAAATAAAAAATTAAAATAAAAAAAAAATCAACAACAACAACAAAAAAAGTAATGATGTATTATATAATGGTTAACTGAAGATAATTTTAAAAAAGGAAAAAATAAAATGAAAAATGATCTTCAGGAAAAAAAATTTGAAAATCAATCAGTTGATGTAATCTACCACAGTAAGAATATTTTTTAAACTACATGATTATTTCAAATAGATGCAGAAAAACATTTGATGAAATATACATTCATGTAAAAAAATGCCACAAACTAGGAATAGAAGGCTGCTACCTGAACCTGTTAAAGGGCATCTACAAACCCTACAGCTAACATTATACTTAATGGTGGAACACAGAATGTTTAATCTGTGTTAAATCCTTAAATCAGGGCAAGGATATTCACTCTTAACACTTCTATTCAATGTTGTGTAGGAAATTCTTGCAAGTGTAATAAGGGGGAAAAATTTAAGAAATAAAAAGCACAAAAATTAGAAGGGAAGGAGTAAAACTCTCCCTATTTTCAAGTATGACTGTCTATATAGAAAATCTTAAGAAATCCATAAAAAGACTTAAAAGCTAATGGGTAGATTTAACAAGTTGCAGTATACAAAGTCAACACATGCAAAAAATCAATTGCATTTCTTTCTTTTCTTTTTTTTTTTTTTATGTTAGGTTAGCCACCATACAGTACATCATTAGTGTTTGATGTAGTGTTCAATGATTCATTAGTTGTGTATAACACACATGAAGGGTATTAAGGAGGGCATGTGTTGTGAGAAGCCCTGGGTGCATTTCTACACACTAACAAGATATAATTAGAAACCGAAATTTTAAAAAACAATATCATTTACAATAACTCAAGAAACAGAAATATAACAAGACATGTACAGGGTCTGTATACTGAAAACTAAAAAAACTGCTGATACACTTGGTGTTATATGTAAGTGATGAATTACTGAATTCTCCTGAAACCAATATAGAACTATATGTTAGCTAATGGTAATTATAAAAATAAAAGACTAAACAAATGCTGATTAAAAAAAATTAAAGAAGCTCTCAATAAATGGAGAGAGATAGCAGATATCAATTTCTCCAAAATGATCTGTAGACTTAACCGATACCAATCAAAATCCAAGAGGATTTTTTTTTTATTTTCAGCATAACAGTATTCATTGTTTTCGCACCACACTCAGTGCTCCATGCAATCCATGCCCTCTCTAATACCCACTACCTGGTTCCCCTACCTCCCACCCCCCGCCCCTTCAAAACCCTCAGATTATTTTTCAGAGTCCATAGTCTCTCATGGTTCACCTCCCCTTCCAATTTACCCCAACTCCCTTCTCCTCTCTAACTCCCCTTGTCCTCCATGCTATCTGTTATGCTCCACAAATAAGTGAAACCATATGATAATTGACTCTCTCTGCTTGACTTATTTCACTCAGCATAATCTCTTCCAGTCCCATCCATGTTGCTACAAAAGTTGGGTATTCATCCTTTCTAATGGAGGCATAATACTCCATAGTGTCTATGGACCACATCTTCCTTATCCATTTGTCCGTTGAAGGGCATCTTGGTTCTTTCCACAGCTTGGTGACCGTAGCCATTGCTGCTATATTTTTTGTTGATATATCCCAACAGGTTTTAAATTTTATATGGAAAGGCAAAGGAAGTAGAGTAGGTAGAAAAGTATGTTGATAAGGAGAGTAATTATGTTAAAATATACACATACAAGTCAAAGAACTGTACACCAAAAGAAAAAAAAAGACAGCCTTTAAAATAAAAAGTTTAAAAATCATACAATCTCAGGGCACATGGGTGGCTCAGTTGATTAAATAGCTGACTCCAGATTTTGGCTCAGGTCATGATCCCAAGGTTCTGGGAAGAAGACCAGAGTCCTCAGGCTCCATGATCAGCAGGGAGTCTTCTTGGGGATTCTCTCTCCCTCTCTCTCTCCCTCTCCCTCTCACAGTCTCTCTTAAATAGATAAGTCTTAAAAAAAAAAAAAAAGCAATTTCACACTTAGCATATTCACATGCATATACATACTCTGACACACACAGAGGCTCACTAGAGTACTTAATGGCACTAAGGGAAAGGAAAACTGACCAAAGATGTTATACAGACTCTTGTGCTCTGGTGGTGAGTTTAGAAGAGTTTCTGTAGTTCTCATCAAAGCTTCCCTGAACATTTAATACACTTGAGCTTCTATTTTCTCATCTCAAAATATGGATGATATTAACCTTATTGGGTCATTAGAAAGGTTAAATGAAAATGAGAATATAAATATCCTGACACAGACAAGGATTCTCAATTTTGTTAACTGCTTTGTTTTGCCAACCTGGTGGTATATCTGAGCTCTATTCTTTCTCCCAACGACTGAGAACTTTCAGAATTTAGAACAACCTGGCTAACAGATATATGAAAAGATGTTCATCATCACTTATCATCAGGGAAATGCAAACCAAAACATTATAATGAGATGTCACCTCACACCTGTCAGAACAGCTAAAACCAACAACACAAGAAACAACAGGGTTGGCAAGGATGTGGAGAAAAAGGAACCCTCATGCACTGTTGGTGGGAATGCAAACTGGTGCAGTCACTGTGGAAAACAGTATAAACGTTCCTCAAATGGTTAAAAATAGAACTACATTGTGATCTAACAATTGCACTACTGGGTATTTACCCAAAGAATACAAGAACACTAATTCACTCTTTTCTTTTTCTTTTTTTTTTTTTTAAGATTTTATTTATTTATTTGACAGACAGAGATCACAAGTAGGCAGAGAGGCAGACGGCGGTGGGGGCGGGGGGAAGCAGACTCCCTACTGAGCAGAGAGCCCGATGTGGGGTTTGATCCCAGGACCCTGCGATCATGGCCTGTGCCAAAGGCAGAGGCTTAACCCACTGAGCCACCCAGACGCCCCAACACTAATTCACCCTCACACTTATAGCAGCATTATTTGTAATAGCCACGATGTGGAAGCAGCCCAAGTGAATGGATGGATGGATAAATATTATTCAGCCATAAAAAAGAATGAAATTTTGCCATTTGCAAGGGCATGGATGGATCTAGAGTATAATGCTAAGTGAAATAAGTCAGAGAGCTACAAATACCATACGATTTCACTCACATGTGGAATTTAAGAAATAAAACAATGAGCAAAGGAAAAAGAGAGAGAAACAAATCAATAAGCAGACTCTTAATTATAGAGAATAAATTGATGGTTACCAGAAGAGAAGCAGGTGAAGAGTTGCTTGAAATAACTTCACATTCCTACATCTCCTCTATGGACCTCATAAATGTCTAAAGAGGTAGATTATAATAGAACAGTCACCCATGCATTTCTTCTTTCTTTCAAACAGCACTTACTGAGTATCTCCAATTGCTCAACCCCAGGGATAAAATGTGGATCAGCCTCAAACCCTGCACTTGAGGTGTTCAGCCTAATTGCTGAAAACATGATATTTGTGGTGGAGGTAGGAAGTGGTGCTACTGCTTTGGATGGTAAGTAGTAAATATGCTACAGTTTTGGATTGTAAAACACAAGAGTCTTCAGTTTAAACTTTCTTGGAGAGCTACAGAAACCACTTTCAGTCAGAAAATTGAAAGAATTGGGTGGGAAAGGACACTCAGCAAGGGAAACTATCAAAGAATAATGTAAAAATATATCTGAGAAGAACAGGTGAAACTAAAAATATTAAATAAAATATCACTCCTTTTTCTAGACTCATCAAAATGCAATTTGCACTTGTCTTACTTTTGGAGTATGAGAATTGTTTATTTAGCAAGTGAAATTTTATAAAATAATTTTGTCTTCTCATGGGGAAAGATGGTGTTATATATGAGCTTAATGAGAATAATTATGAAGTGGCTACAACTGATGAGTTATATTATTAATCACACTGGCATCTAATATTAGCATAGAATTAGAAATGACCTCAGAAATATTCAAATGTGCCACACTTTGACCACTTGCTCCCATGGAGAATGATCATGCATAACCAAATATTTGAAGGCTTTCCCTGGAAACCTGTCCCTCTCAGTTCACTGAGTTTGGATGACTCTGTTAAACAATTAGGGCTTTAAATAACAGACCCTTCTACACATGGATAATCATGGAAAAAGTGATGAATATTTTTTTTCCTACATCTGGTACATAAACGTGGAGTTTGGGATTGTTGAGGACTAATCATGGCATATTTTAAAATATTAAAGAAGGGTGCCTGGGTGGCTCAGTGGGTTAAGCCACTGCCTTGGGCTCAGGTCATGATCTCAGGGTCCTGGGATTGAGTCCCGCATCGGGCTCTCTGCTCAGCAGGGAGCCTGCTTCCTCCTCTCTCTCTCTCTCTCTCTGCCTGCCTCTCTGCCTACTTGTGATCTCTCTCTGTCAAATAAATAAATAAAATCTTTTAAAAAAATAATAAAATAAAATATTAAAGAATATGATTTAAGAAAAGAACCAATCTTGGACAATGTTTGAAGGTTAGTTTTACCCATAAGGTGTTATTCATTTATGCTCCATTGTTCTACCCACTGTGTTACCATGTTGATTAGAAAGAGGATCAGTGGGGGTTCCTGGGTGGCTCAGTCGGTTAAGCATCTGCCTCAGCCCAAGTCCTGATCCCAGGGTCCTGGGATTGAGCCCCATATCAGGCTCTGTGCTCAGCAGGGAGTCTGCTTCTTCCTCTCCCCTCCCTGCCCCTGCCACTTGTGCTCTCTCTTTCAAATAATGAAAAAAATCTTTAAAAAAGAGAGAGAGAGAGAGAAGAAGAAGAAGAAGAGGAGGAGGAGGAGGAGGAAGAAGAAGAGTATTTATGAATAGGACAAAAAATATCAGAATTTTGGAACTTGTTCTGGTTTGTTTGTTGTTTGTTTTTTAAATCAGTAGAAATGCTTTTTCTGTCTAATTCTTACTGATTTGTGGCTGGGTCTTCATATACTCAAGTAAAACTCTGGAGAGTTTAGAGATTACCAGCAAATCTGGGGCTGCCAATTTGGTTCATCTATCCTTAAGATGAACATTCCTGCCGACTTCCCTGATCCATACATACTCTGTGTCCCTTGGCCCTCTCATCTCACTCTCAGTCTGGCTGAATCAAACATGCTCTAAAAGGCTGCTCATTAGTCTCAGTGCCACAAACACTTTCTGAACAAGTTCTCTCCTTCTGCAAACCCTGACAGCACCCTTGCATCCACAGCACATCATTTAGCATTTTACTGTGTAAAGATACATCTATTCGCACGCCAGATGTAATTCAACAAGGTACTTCTGCTCATTGGGAGGAGAAAGTATAAGAAGGTCATGGGGATGTGTTCCAGAGTCATAATGGTTGGGAATGTTGGGTGTGTGTGGGGGGGGGGGGGGGGATTTCACAGCACAATGTGATTGTATACTTAACAAAAACAACATAACCCTTCCCAATCATATGTTTTAAAAGGTTAATTTATGCTGACTAAAACAAAGCAATCTGTGTTGCTATGGCAGCCTTTACTAAGGTCCTGTTCATGGGCACCAAGGCTACAGATAGCCCTGGCTTTTAGTATGAGAGTAAGTGTGTAAACCTGGTGATTCACAGACCTGTACCACTGGGGATAAAAATACATGTTTATAAAAAATAAAAAATTATATTAAAAAAAAAAAAAAGAACCCAGTTCTTCCCCAGTTGAAATATCCAATTCCCAGCTTCCAGGCCTTATAATCCATGAAATGCACAGATACATAAAGTTAATTAAGTCATATTTAAAGATATTTCTTAATGTCTACCAAATACCACTGCTAATAGCAATCCATTCCAAGTATTTATTGAATGCCTCCATGGCAAAGCCTTATGGTGGGATCAGAAGGTTTGATTTACATTTTTTGCCCTTGGGCAACCTACAGACCCAGAAAGGAGACTGAGAGAGCTAGAGCAGGGTGGTGAGTGTTGCTACTCACTAGGGACAGAGCTATGAGATAGTAGAGGAGGGCCTGGTCACTTCTGCCTGGTAACATAAGAAATGATGTCACAAAGGAGATGGGTATGAAGATGCCGAAGAAAGACAAGAAGAGGGGCGCCTGGGTGGCTCAGTGGGTTAAAGTCTCTGCCTTCGGCTCAGGTCATGGTCTCAGGATCCTGGGATTGAGCCCTGCTCTCTGCTCAGCGGGGAGCCTGCTTCCCTCTCTCTCTCTCTCTGCCTGCTTGTGATCTCTGTCAAATAAATAAATAAAATCTTAAAAAAAGAAAGAAAGAAAGAAAGACAAGAACAGATGCACATGTGGAAAGGTTTGAGAATAAGGTTGGCTCCAATTCATGGAAGTTAGGGAAGGAATGAGTTTATTATTTTTTTTAAAGATTTATTCATTTATTTGAGAGGTTGAGCACACAAGCTGGGAGAGGGGCAGGGGGAGAGAGAAAATCTCAAGCAGACTTTGTGATGAGTGCAGAGCCTGACGCAGGGCTCCATCTCACAACCCTGAGATCACAACCTGAGCCAAAACCAAGAGTTGGACACTTAACCAACTGAGCCAACCAGGCACCCTGGGAAGGAAAGTGTTTAAATCAAAAGACACATGGATCATCTCATAGCATGTCAAGAATGATGAATACTATGCAATGGACACTAGATTTAGACTCTAATGACCAGCTTAATTGAAGGTCCAGTTTTAGTAGAGAGGTGGAAACAAACACTAGCTGTAAACCCATCTTAGAATCATGAAGATATGTTTTACAGTGGCAGTGGGTCGATTCCATTTGTAGGCAGAAGGAAAGGATTGGGAGTCAGAGAGAGAAATGATAGTAATTAAGTCACAGAAGCAAACTGGGCTGAAATCACAATGTGCAGAGGGAGAAGAGCCCTGGAAAGAAACAAATCACCTCTTCCTCTTTCTGTTACTCTCTCTCTCTCTTTGAACCCGATTAATTTCCTTGTGGCTCCTGTCGCCATTTATAATGATCCTGTCCCATATATACATACACTGTATATATTTGTTTGCTTGCATATTTTTTAAAGTCTGCTTTCCCGGGATACATGCTGAGAGCAGGATTATAGGCTGCACTGTGCCTGGCACATAAAAGATTCTCAGTAAATCCTTTATCTATGAGATGGAAAGTGAGGAAAGAAGGAAAATGTGAAGATGCAGAAAGATGAGGACAAGAGAAGGAAGCTGAGAGGGAGCATACTGCATTTCTTCACTTCCCAAGAGGAGTGGCAGGGTCAGAGCTGAGAGTGAAAGAGGTCAGGGAGCAGCTGGTGGGGGGAAGTGGGAAGAGGGCAGTCAGAAGCGAGGATGAAAGGAAAAGAGGATGAGCAGCAGTGCTGGAGAGCCTTGTCAAAGCCGGAAAGTGAGACTTGAGAGTGGACTGAGTAGCGAGGCCTTGTGATCTTCAGACGATCTTGGCCATTCCAGCAAGGGAGACACAAAAGCAAGTGGGAGTTGTTAACAACTAGAATTGGCAACAGGTACCACAGAACAGGGTAGCATCGAAATTTATAACCACCTGACAGTTGCATCTCTGATCCCTAACACAGCCAACTCATTTAAACAGGATATTCTCAAAGTTTTGTTAAGAGTGCCTCACAAAACCATCTTTCAGCTGTGCCTGCTGTGTATTCTCTCACTCTGATGGAAGAGCTTCCCTTGGGGATCAAAATCTGATGGTCAAGTTGAGCTTTTAGATTTTCTGGGGCAGGTGGAGTATCTTAAAGAGGGACTGGCAAAGAGGCAGCCAGTGGAGGGTCAAAGGTGGCATTTGTAAACTGACACCAAAACACAACCTGGAGCATATTGTCAGCTCCCCATTCCTCCAGCTTCTTTAGTGAGGAGGATCTCAAACCTTTGCATTCCTCAGAATCACTTGGGGTACTTGTTAAACCAGGCTGCTGGGCACACCCCAAAGTTTCTGATTCTATAGGTCTGGAGTGGGCCCAAGAATTTTCATCTCTAAAAAGTTCCCAGGTGATGCTGAAAATTGCTTGTCTGGGAAACCACTCTGAGAACCACACGTCAAGGCAAAGCGTTCTTTAGGCTTCCATGTTGCTCCTCTTGGCCTTTTTGTAACTGACAGAAACATCTAGTTCTTGGAACAAAGCAACATTCTAGTTCTTGAAACAGAGCCCAGTCCAGAGTAGGCACTCAGAAAATACTGGTTGACTAAATAAATGAATAAATAGTGAACAAAACCCAGACACAATCTCTGCCCTCAAAGAGCTTACAGACTGGTAGGGGAGTCTACATTCACATAATAATCTCATAAGTAAACACATGACTATAAACTGTGGTGTACATTAGGAAAACAAATTCTGAGTGCTATTACGTAATGTTAAGTAGAGGACTGGAAAAACCCAGCGGTGGGAAAGGATTGTGTGATGAAATGAAGACCTGAAGGCACTACTGATTTTAAAATGATTTCACCAGGATGAAAATTCCAATGGGAGTTATGAGCACAAAGCTCCACATTCTATTGCACTGGCCTTCCCAAATTCCATGGCATCCCTCCCAGGACTGAGCAAACACTAAGTGTTCCACAGTTGTTACCCAGTTGGTAATAAACCAGGGAGCAGCTAGCTGAGTGGCTCAGGGACAGTGAAACAATTTGGGTTGTAGGCTTCTCCTCTGCAGAATAAGGGGGTAGTTTCTGTCATTGTTCCAGGACTGGGGATCCTGCCCGTAGGTGTACATTAGAACCATCTGAGGTGCTTGAAAAATAAGGCCTGGGTCTCACTTTCAGACTCTAATTTAATTAGTCTTGGGTGCAGCCTGGGAATCAACAATTTTGTAAGCTTCTGAAGTGATTCTTTTTTTTTTTAAGTAATTTTTTTTATTATGTTATGTTAGTCACCATACAGTACATCATTAGTTTTAAGGTAGTGTTTCTTTATTCATTGTTTATGGAATGTTCCATGTTCCATGTTCCAGTGTTCCATGCAATACATGCCCTCCTTCCTTAATACCCATCACCAGACTCACTCATCCCTCCTCGCCTCTAAAATCTTCAGTTTGATTCCCGGAGTCTTTCATGGTTCATCTCCCCCTCTGCTTTCCCCCTCTTCATGTTTCCCTTCCTTCTAATGTCCTCCATGCTATTCCTTATGCTCCACAAATAGGTGAAACCATAATTGTCTTTCTCTGCTTGACCTATTTCACTTAATGTAATCTCTGCCAGTTTCATTCATGTTGATGCAAATGTTGGGTATTCATCCTTTCTGGTGGCTGAATAATCTTCCATTGTATATATGTACACATCTTCTTTACCCATTCATCTGTTGAAGGACATCTGGGCTCCTTCCACAGTTTGGCTATTGTGGACACTGCTGCTATAAACATTGAGGTGTGTGTAGCTCTTCTTTTCACTACATCTGTATCTTTGGGGTAAATACCCAGTAGTGCAATTGCAGGGTCATAGGGAAGCTCTATTTTTAATTTCCTAAGTAATCTCCACACTGTTTTCCAAAGTGGCTGTACCAACTTGCATTCCCCCCAACAGTGTAAGAGGGTTCCCCTTTCACCACATCCTCTCCAACACATGTTGTTAGATATTATTTCTTCTTTGAATGTTTGGTAGAATTCCCCAAGGAATCCATTAGGTCATGGACTCTTATTTTTTGGGAGGTTTTGATCACTGCTTCAATCTTGTTACTGGTTACTGGTCTATTCAGGTTGTCAATTTCTTCCTGTTTTAGTCTTGGAAGTTTATAGGCTTCCAGGAATTCATTCATTTCTTCTAGGTTGCTTAACTATCGGCATATAGCTGTTAATAATAATTTCTATTTCCTTGGTGTTAGTCAACATCTCTCCCCTTTCATTCATAATTTTATTAATTTGGGTCCTTTCTCTTTTCATTTGGATTAGTCCGGCCACTGGTTTATTTATCTTAATTCTTTCAAAGAACCAGCTTCTAGTTTCACTGATGTGTTCTACTGTATCTCTGGTTTCTAATTAATTGATCTCTGCTCTAATCTTAATTATGTCCCTTCTTAAGCATGGGGTAGGCTTAATTTGTTGTTGATTCTCCAGTTCTTTAAGGTATAAAGAGAGTTTGTGTATTCAGGATTTTTCTATTTTTTTTTAATGAGGCTTGGATGGCTATGTATTTCCCCCTTAGAACCCTCTTGGCCCTATCCCATAGGTTTTGGACCAATGTGTCTTCATTCTCATTGGTTTCCATGGATTGTTTAAGTTCTTCTTTGATATCCTGGTTGACCCAAACATTCTAGCCATCAGGGAGATTCAAATTAAAACTACATTGAGATATCACCTTACACCAGTTAGAATGGCCAAAATTAGCAAGACAGAAAACAACATGTGTTGGAGAGGATGTGGAGAAAGGGGAACCCTCTTACACTGTTGGTGGGAATGCAAGTTGGTGCAGCCTCTTTGGAGAACAGTGTGGAGATTCCTCAAGAAATTAAAAATAGAACTTCCCTATGACCCTGCCATTGCACTCCTGGGTATTTACCCCAAAGATACAGATATAGTGAAAAGAAGGGCCTTCTGTACCCCAATGTTTATAGCAGCAATGGCCACGGTCGCCAAACTGTGGAAAGAACCAAGATGCCCTTCAACGGAAGAATGGATAAAAAAGAATGGTCTTTAGTTTCCAAGTGTTTGAATTTCTTTCAAATCATTACTTGTGATTAGTTGCACTTTCAAAACATGTGTTCTGAGAATCTGCAGGGAAGGATCTCAATCTTGTGGTATAGGTTGAGTCCTGATTTGTGACCCATTATGTGGTCTATTCTGGAGAAAGTTACATGTGCATTCAAGAAGAATGAGTATTCTGCTGTTTTAGGGAGGAATGTTCTGTATATATCTATGAGGTCCATATGGTCCAGTGTGTCATTCAAAGCTCTTATTTCTTTGCTAATTTTCTGCTTAGATAATCTGTCTATTGCTGAGAAAGGAATGTTGAAGTCTCCTGCTATTAACATATTATTATCAATATGTCTCTTTATTTTGGTTAACAGTTAGCTTATGTAGGTGGCTGCTTCTATGTTGGGGGCATAGATGTTTACAATTGTTAGAACCTCTTGTTGAATAGACTTTTTAAGATTGATATAGTGTCCTTCTGTATCTTTAACTACAGTCTTTGGCTTACAATCTAATTTGTCTGATATGAAAATTGCTACCCCAGCTTCCTTTTGAGGTCCATTGGCATGAAAAATGTTTCTCCATCCCTTCACTGTCAGTAGGATGTATCGTTAGGTTCAAAATGAGTCTCTTGTAGACAGCATATGGATGGGTCTGTCTTTTTAGCCAATCTACAACCCTGTGCCATTTCATGGGAGCATTTAAGTCATTCACATTAAGAGTGATTATGGAAAGAAATGATTTTATTGCCTCATGTTGCCTGTGAAGTCCTTGTTTCCATAGATTGCTCTGTAAATTTCTATTCTGTCTGTCTCTTGGGGTCCTTCTCCTCTTATAGAACCCCCCCTTAATTTTCCTCAGGGCCAGCTTGGTGGTCACATATTCTTTCAGTTTCTGTCAGTATTGAAAGCTCCCTGTCTCTCCATCCATTCTGAATGACAGCCTGGCTGGATAAAGTGTCCTTGGCTACATGTTCCTCTCATTTAGTACCCTCAATATGTCTTGCCAGCTCTTTCTGGCTTGCCAGGTCTCTGTGGACAGGTCTGAGGTTATTCCAGTGTTTCTCCCCCTGCATGTAAGAAATCTCTTCCCCCTGTTGCTTTCAAGATTATTTCCTTGGATCTAAGATTTGCAAATTGTACTATTTATGTCATGGTGTTGGTCTGTTCTCATTGATCTTGGGAGGGGTCTTCTCTGCCTCTTGTACATGAATTCTTGTTTCCCCTCCCCAGATTAGGGAAGTTCTCAGCTATGATTTGCTCAAATATATCTTCTAGACCTCTCACTCTCTCCACTGGTTCAAGGATCCCAATAATTCTGATATTGAAACATTTCATTGAGTCACTAATCTCTCTCAGCTTGATTCCTTGGGTTTTAATTTTATTTTCCATGCCACATTGATTTCCTTCTTTTCTATCATCTTATCCTCTATCTCACTAATTCATTCTTCTGCCTTGGCAGTCAGAGTTTCTAGATTAGGCTGCATTTCATTCATAGTATGTTAAAAAATATATATTTATTCATTCATGAGAGAAAGAGCCCAGAGGGAGAAGGAGGCTCCCCCCCAAGCAGACAATGTGGACTTGATACCAGGACCCCAGGATCATGACTTGAGTGGAAGGCAGGCACTTAACTATCTGAGCCACCCAGGCACCCCATAGCATTTTTAAGTTTGGCTTGATTAGATCTCATTTCTGCCCTTAGAGATTACATATTGTCATTAATATTTTTTTCAAGCCTAGATATCACCCAGAAAATTGTTACTTTGAAGTCAATTTCTGACATCTTGGTTATATCTATATCCATTAGTTCTATGGCAGAGGTCACAGTTTCTGAATCATTCCTGTGTTGGTGGTTCCTCCACTTAGTCATTCTGTTGAGGGGTGATTGAGGGAATGTACAGAGCCCAAATTATTGACCAAAACCCCAGCAAGATGCACCTGTTTTATAGGGACCTTCGGACTGTCACCTCTTGTTTTCCAGCCTGTCCTCTGGAGAAGGGGCCTGCCAGGTGTTACTCAGTCAACCCTGTTTGGGCAGAGTTGCCCTGTCCCCTGTGTTGGTGGTGGGGGACACGGATGGGCTTTCTGGTAACTTTCCTTGGTGGCTTTCCACATCTCTTCCAAGAGTCAGAGCAGAAGTGAACATATCCAAACTGAAATATAACATAAACCTGATCTTGGAAAAAACTTATTTCTTTCCATATTCTGTAGGTATTATTGATGACTTCTATTATAACTTTGTTCAATAGTTCTCACAAGTGACTTCAAGCCCATGCTGGGAAAAAGGTTGAACAGGTTTTATTTATTATGAAAATCCTGTCCATGTTGCTTTTCATATTTAAAAAGGAAAATAGAGACCACAGTTTTAAAATGTTTGTTATTTTGTCTCAAAAACAAGTGTACTTAGTAATTTTTTCCCATCTTGACTAGGTTAGCTCAGCTGAAAGCTTAAGATTTAAGATACATTTATTTGTTCCCAGTAATTTTAATTCATAGGAGAAACTTCTGGCTCATGGTTATAATTGGCAAGACTTTATCTTGATCACAGTGACCCTGCCCCACTTCTCTAGTGACTCCTTCCCTGTTTTATGATACACTGTCTCTGAGATCTTCTGGACTCTCCTCCAAGGGTGGTAAATACTTAATCATCCGTCCCTGGGAGTGGGAATGAAGACCCCTGATTTGCAGCCTTTGCCATTTTCTGTGGTGTAAATACACCCATCCTAGTCCATTTTAACCTACCAGGATGTCACTACTGAATGCAGAATTTGGAAGAGATGTGCATTATTTCCTCTCACTAGATGATCCCAGCAAGCTCCAGCACGCCCCTGCTCCCACATATGAGGCTCCCCCCAGGAAGATGAATAGAATCTGGTGGTTTATTATTTGGTGTAAGGTAAGATATTCTTCCATTTTTCCAAACCCACCTTTTCACCTTCTGTCCCCATCAAAACTTACACATCTTTTCCCTCAAGGTCCTTGCACTCATTTCAAGTAAGAACGCTATGAATGTAGATTTAGAAGAACGAACGACTGGATTTCAACCTTTGTCACCACCAACTATATGTTTAAGCAAGTCATTTAACCTGTCAGAGCCTCAGTCCTTCTTCAGGGAAATAAGAATGATAATAATGTCCACCTTCTACAAATATTGTTAAGCATGGAAGAAATATTATCTGATAAGCAGGGCTTCTCAAACTTGAGCATACAGCATAATTACCTGAAGAACTTGCCAAAACACAGACTGCAGACCTCCCTACTTCTAACATCCAAGTTTCTGATTCAAAAGGTCTGAGTATCTGCATTTCTAACATCTCCCAAGTGATGCTTATGCTGCCTTCTGGAGACCATGCTTTGAGTAGCACTGTGATAAAGTATCTTGTGAATTTTAAAATACCAAATAAACATAAGAGGTTATTAAGAGAGGGAAATTCTGGCTTACTGCCTCCTCTGCCCTGGCCCCTGAGGATATATGCATTTAAATAAGTTCTCCAAGGAGGCGCAATAGTGGCTTTCACAAAGGAATCAATCCTGTGTATTTTACCAGAGGGTTTAAAGGATTACACAATGAGATTTGGGAATGCTGGCTTTAAGCCACCATGTAATTTGGAATAGCTCGTATAACTGTACCATCACCTGAGGAATTCTTCAATTGCTGGAAAACAGAATCAGACTTTCCCTGCATGTAGGCCAGCCGCTCTTTCAGTGCTTCCACATTCATGGTATGGCTTCACTATCCAACTGATTCTCAGGCCAAAATCAAGTCTTATTCATTTCACCACCTAAATATCCTTCAATTCCATTTTCCTCTCCATTCTACAACCACTATCCCCACCTCAGAGCAAACCTCTATCTTCTTTCAACTTGGTTACCACAGTGGCCTCCTATGCCACTATGCCACTCCTATGTCTCCAATGCAGTCTTCATTCTGTAAGCACTTATGCTTGAAGTGTAAGAATTGTGTCCCTCACGTGAAAAAATGCTCAACATCACTCATCATCAGGGAAATACAAATCAAATTCACAATGAAATGGCTCAAATTAACAAGTCAGGAAATGACAGATGTTGGTGAGGATGTGGAGAAAGGGGACCACTCTTAGAGTGTTGCTGGGAATCCAAACTGGTGCAGCCACTCTGGAAAACAGTATGGAGGTTCCTCAAAAGGTTAAAAATAGAGCCACCCTATGACCCAGCAATTGCCCTACCAGGTATTTATCCAAAGGATACAAAAATACAGATTCAAAGGGGCACATGCACCCCAGTGTTTATAGCAGCATTATCAACAATAGCTAAATTATGGAAAGAGTCCAAATGTCCCCTGACTGATGAATGTATAAAAAAAGATGTGGTATGGAATAGTACTAAGCCACCAAAAAGAATGAAATCTTGCCATTCACATCCACATGGATGGAACTAGAGAGTATTGTGCTAAGCAAAATAAGTCAGAGACTAAGACAAGCAACACATGATTTCATTCATATAAGGAATTTAAGAAACAAAACAGATGAACATAGGGGAAGGGAAGAAAAAATAAAATAAGATAAAAACAGAGAAAAAGGCAAACCATAAGGGACTCTTAACTATAGAAAACAAACTGAGGGTTGCTGGAGGGGAGGTAGGTGGGGAATGGGCTAAATGGATGATGGGCATTAAAGAGTGCACTTGTTGGGATGAGCACTGGGGTTTATATGTAAGTGTTGAGTCACTAAATTCTACTCCTGAAATTAATACTACATTATATGTTGACTAACTTGAATTTAAATAAAAATTTAGGGGAAAAAAGAGAGAGATCATGTCCCTTTGACACTCAGTGGCTTCCTTCTTGATCTCAAGGTAAAGCGAAATAAGTCAAGCAGAGAAAGACAACTATCATATGATCTCCCTGATATGAGGAAGTGGTGATGCAACATGGAGGCTTAAGTGGGTAGAAGAAGAATAAATGAAACAAGATGGGATTGGGAGGGAGACAAACCATAAGTGACTCTTAATCTCACAAAACAAACTGAGGGTTGCCGGGGGGAGGGGGTTTGGGAGAAGGGGGAGGGATTATGGACATTGGGGAGGGTATGTGATCTGGTGAGTGCTGTGAAGTGTGTAAACCTGGTGATTCACAGACCTGTACCCCTGGGGATAAAAATATATGTTTATAAAAAATAAAAAATTTAAAAAAAAAAAAAAAAAAAA
Source organism: Mustela nigripes (assembly GCF_022355385.1). Classification (NCBI taxonomy): domain Eukaryota; kingdom Metazoa; phylum Chordata; class Mammalia; order Carnivora; family Mustelidae; genus Mustela; species Mustela nigripes. The sequence continues at coordinate 89,811,558 of NC_081558.1, read as the reverse complement.
GACAAGACTTCTGAAGTAACCTGCAGGACCCTGTGAGTTGGCCCCAGCTAAATCCCTCAAGACTTAACTAGAGCATGGCAGCTACACTAGCACCATCAAGAGAGAGCCCATTCAAACCCTAAGAAATGAGCCTTTCACTGTTTGTAAGAGTCCAACTTTCAGAAGAATGACACACCCTGTGTCGGAGGCAGGCCCCTGGCCAGGGCGGCCTCCGCCATTAAAAGATGGCGCCTGGCTAGTTGCCAGGTTAGGATTGCCTCGTGAGACTAAGCGGAACGCCCAAAGAGGAAGTAAACAGCATTGGTTCCTAGCGTAGTTGTTCGTTTGGGTGCACAGCCTGATTCGCTCCCTCCTGTACCCTGCTCACTGATTGGTCATGTAAGCGTATATAATATAAGTGTGTAGACTTGCGGAAAGAGAGAGAGAGAAGATGCATCTGAAGCAGGGTTCTTGTCATCCTTGCAGGGCAAGGGCGATAACCCTGAATAAGGGAAAATGTGGATACTTAAAATTATAATCAGTCTGATTATTATTTTCATCACTCAAAAACCAGAAGTTCCTTGCTTGATTTTCATACCTTGAGATATAAATCTGAAGTCATCAAGGTCATAAAAGTCAGATATGAGGTTGTTTTTTACTTTCAAGGCACGGCTCAGAGATTGATTCATTTTTGAAAAGTAGGATTAGACATGGTTTTTATGATTTTTTTCATAGCTACCTAAGGATGCAAAGTTGTTTTTATTTTCCCCTCTGACTGTATGCAATGTGTAGCCTTAATAGTGGCAGGGCAAAAACTATGGAAAGAGTCCAGATGTCCATCAACAGATGAATGGATCAAGAAAATGTGATACACACACACATACACACACAGAGGAATATTATGCAGCCATCAAAAAACCCCACAAAATCTTGCCATTTGCAGTAACATGGATGGAACTAGAGGGTATTATGCTAAGTGAAATAAGTCAATCAGAGAAAGACAATTACCACCACATGATCTCACTGATATGCAGAATTTGAGAAACAAAGCTGGGGATCAAAAGGGAAGAGAGGAAAAAATGAGACCAGAGAGGAAGACAAGTAAAACCAGGGAGGGAGACAAACCATAAGAGACTGTTAATCTCAGGAAACAAACTGAGGGTTGCTGGAAGGGAGGGGTGCAGGAGGGATGGGGTGACTGGGTGATGGACACTGGGGAGGGTCTTTGCTGTGGTGAGTGCTGTGAAATGTGTAAGCCTGACGATTCACACATCTGTACCCCTGGGGCAAATAATACATTATACGTTAATAATAATAATGAAAAACTAGTGGCAGGCAAGGTGCCAGTGGTCCTTCTGCATGATCTTTCAGTCCCCTGTATACATTCTAGGTCTCTTCTTTATACCTGCTGTTCCCCTGTCTCTAGCTCTTCCCCTAATAACTTCTTATTTTCTCTTCAGACTGTAGCTCAATTGCCACTACTGTGGAAGGATTTTCTGACCTTCAATCCAGAATAGATGCACCTAATACAGCCTCTCACAACAACAAATACCTCCACCTTGGGGCATTTGTCAGTTAAAGTTTACATTTGTGTGTGTGTTTTAAAAACTAAATATCTAACTTTCCAAATACACTCAAGTAAACCCATATGAAAAGTGACTATGTATCTTTGCTCCATCACCGCATCCCCAAGCCTGGTAGATTACATGGCATACAGTAAGTGCTCGATAAGTGATTTTTTGCCTTCCACATCAGGATCTCTTTTGAATCATCTGTTGATAATACATTGCTTTCCACATTATTCCCATTTGACTGGTGAAAAACATCAAGGCTCAAAGACACCTGTGTGTCTTTCTACAACCTCTATGAATAAGTAGAGGAATGAAAACTCAGTCCCTTTCATCTAGGTTACAGTGTCCTTCAGCCAGCCCTAAGGGCCTAATAAATCCTTTCCAGTGAGGATCAGATACACTGAAAACTCCTGTAAAATATTCTAGGAGAGGGGGAAATGAAAGAGAGAGATGATCTTTCAGAGGTTGTCCTCTGTTCTCAGCTGTCTGGTTTGGGAAATGTCAGATCAGATAGTCCCCAAGACCTTGAAAAGGGCAAAGAGACTATGAACTCTGCAATTATATAACCAATGTAAAACACCCAGTTATCTTTGTTCCTTGCTCTCCTTGCTCAGAGATAAGCAGACATCAAAGCAGACTGACAATACTGCTGCTTGTTTAAAACTAGAACTTCAAGGAACAGCAGCCTATTTGACTTCACATAAAACATTAATTGAACTTCACAGTGGGGAAAAGTAAGAATATGTTATTTGCATAATGGTAAATGTGTCAGGTCTTCAGTAAATCCTTGGTATCAAGACTCAGTGCAGAGCTCCATGGTTATAGTGGCAAGAATGTCTGAAGCAGCACTTTCCTCCAAGCTTCCTTTGAAAGTATCAATTCTGGGCTTAATCCCATGGGTTCCTCTATACTTATGGTGCATGATTTGATGGAAGAAGTACAGTGTGCCCTAGTTTTGGCTTGAGCACAGTGTCTCAAAACTCTAGTCTCTGCAATTTATATTCACCCACAAAGCAAATGGCATACACTTAGGTTTAATTGCCTCCTTGTGTTGCCCAGAATTTTTTTTAGTGCCTGAGTTGATGAGCAGTGGATGACTCTGAGCTCATTCCACTCCAGAAATTCTCTTACTCAATCTCCAGTACCTGCCTGCTGATTCTGTATCCCTGTTGGTTGGAAGAGTGTGGGGCAACTGAGGGAGAATAGATTCTCTTTGGATGAGTGGAGACAGATGCTCTGGGAAGTTGGGGGGTGCTGTCCCAACCCTAGATCTGCTGGGCAAAAAGATCCAAGGACATAAAGTTGGTCTCCCTCTTCTGTCTCTAATTGAGGAGATAAAATCCTAAGAGTTGCTGGTAGTGGTTATTCTGCCATGTGGGCTGGAGAAAGGGACAAGTGGTCTAAACCAAGAAGAAAGAATTAAGCAGATGCATAGAAAAAAATGGGGATGAGAGACAGAATGGGAAAATTTCTTGTTCCCAATAGCCTTCCCTTCCTGGGTTCCTGAGATCTAACTAGACCCTGCCTTTCAGTTGTCTGAGACACCCTTTTGAATCCTCATATTCCTTCCAGTTTTTAACCTAATCCCAGCGGGATTCTGTTTTATGATTTTCCTGGTTGTAAGAGAAGTCAAGGTATGTTATTTATCTGTGCAACACTTCTTACAGTAGCAAGAATAATAGCACTGTGGAGATTAATGAAAACCACCCAAATGAGAATAGAGGCTACTTATTCAGAGTCTGGTATAGCAAGGGAGCCAGCCACCATCACCTGGACTTGGCAGATTCTCAAACACAAGCAGGGCAATAGGGAAGCTTTAGAGTGAGAGGGAAAAAAAAAAAAAAAAAAAGGAAGCCTTCAGGTATGCTCTGATTGGAGACATTTTTAGTATGGGAATGTTAGAGGCAAACTAACTAGAAGCAGTGCATCCTATCTGGTGTTTGGGAAATACGTTTGATTTTCTCTTGTTGGTCTTGAGTTGGAAGGTGGAAGAGGAATAAAAGTGGGGAAGCTGGTAGTTACTAAGTCCTGATCCTTCTAGGTCAGTTATGGCAGAAGTTGTGGGTCAGAATTCCTTTTTTTTTTTTTTTTAATGTTCAGTTAGCCAACATATAATAAGCACATCATAAGTTTTTTTTTCCATTTAAAATTTATTTATTTAAAAGATTTTTTTAATATAATTTTTTATTTTTTATAAACATATATTTTTATCCCCAGGGGTACAGGTCTGTGAATCACCAGGTTTACACACTTCACAGCACTCACCAAAGCACATACCCTCCCCAATGTCCATAATACCACCCTATCATATGATCTCCCTGATATGAGGAAGTGGTGTTGCAACATGGGGGCTTAAGTGGGTATGAGAAGAATAAATGAAAGCACATCATAAGTTTTTGATCTAGAATTCTTTTGTCATAAATGGTCTGGCCATATCTATTTGTATATTCAGTCTCTCTGAACAAACATTCACCGAATACCTCTTAACTGATAAAAATGACATTCTCACCCCTGGCTGCATATTAGAGCCACCTGGAATCTTTAAAAGCACTACCCTCGACCAATGAAACCAGAACCTCTGGGGACAGAGCCCAGACATCATTATTTTTAACAGTTCCTCAAGTGATTGCAATATATAGCCCTGGTTAACAAGAAAACAGATGAAGAACTGACATGTTCTTTGATAAGGCTGCTGATTTTACCCGATCTTTTTTTCTAGAACACATATCATTAGGAAGCACCTATTTTAAAAAAAAAAAAAAATGGCTGGTTGGTAAAACTCCGAAGCCATGAATTAGAAAAGTGGCTTCACCAGGCATGGACTAACTTCATAATAAACATGTACTCTGGAACGAAGGCACCTAGTAATATTTTGAGCATTTTCATGACAAAGTCTCTATAGGATTTTTAAAAAGGCAATTTGGAGGATTTTACCTAATAAGGGCTGTATTTATTCAGCACATTCTATATTTTAGACATTACACTGCATACTTTGTGTATTACCACATTAACTCTTCACCACTATATTTCACAAGTTTCAGTAGAAATGTAGGTTTACCCCAGAAACAGTATTTGTTCCCAAAGTGTCACCTTATATAATCTATTTAATTAACAAGCATGTACTGAGCAACTACTATGTGCCAACAGAAGCCCACATTCTGGGAATGTAATAGTGAGGATAACGAACATGGTTCTTGCCCTCATGGAGCTTAAAGAATAGTGAGAGATTGACATTAGTAAAGTAGTCACTAGATACATCATTTCAAATTGTACTCAGGTCTTGAAGGACAGATATAGGGAGCTAATAATTCACAAGCTTTTTCTGTAAATGATCAAAAAGTAAATATTTTAGACTTGTGGGTTGTACTGTATCTGTTGCAACTACAACCCTGCCATTGTATTGCAAAAGCTGCTATAGTATGTAATGAATAGGTATAGCTGTGCTCAATAAAACTTTATTTACAAAATGGAAGGCTGGCTGAATTTAGCAAACCCAGCCCCGGCCCCAGTCCTAGTTTACAGACCTCTGGTTATAACACAGAGCTTTAATCCAGTCGGAGGAGTAAGGAAAGGGGGATTTTTAAGTACATGACATTTGAGTATTGATTGTGAAATCTGTTTTTGGTATTCTGGCATCCCACATATCTTAAAATCTTTAAGTAAAAGATACTCATATTTTGTTGGTATAAATTTAAGCTGGCATCTTGAAAAAAACTGAAGCCAGAATCATATGTCTTGAGAAATACCCAGAGTTGCATTCTGCATTAAAATTTTGAATCAAAGTTGCAATCATTTGGAAGGTGTTCTTTTATTTCTCCAAGATACTCAAGAAAAAAAAAAGGAAAATAACAATGGAAAGAGACCTTCTTGAAAAAGCAGAATAGAAAGTAACAGTTTCCACATTTACAGATAACACTGTGTTAGAACTTTTTCACCTACACATAAGGAATCTAAGGATGACAAAAATAAGCCAGAAATGATTTCTTTGAAACAAAAACTCTGGCTCACTATCACTCAAAGGGAAAAAAAAAAAAAAGATTCTGTGGAACTCTGTAATTCCTATTGCGGGAAATGTTTAAAAATAACTTCTTCATGTCATCAATTAAGAGATGGTATTTTATGGGGGCACCTGGGTGGTGCAGTTGTTTAAGCATACGACAATACGACATTGGTTTCAGCTCAGGTCATGTATGGTCATGGGATTGAGTCCCAATTTGGGCTCTGAGCTAAATCCAAAGTCTGCTTGAGATTCTCCCTTACCCTCTGCCCTTCTTCCACCTCCCTCCCAAATAAATAAATAAACCTTTAAAGAGAGAGAGAGAGAGAGAGAGATGGTATTATCTGAAGATAGAGGAGTAAGAAAAGAGAAAGTTCCAGTTTTTTTTAAAGATTTTATTTATTTATTTCACAGAGAGAGAGAAATCACAAGTAGGCAGAGAGGCAGGTGGCGGGGGGAGGGGGGACAGGCCCCCTGCTGAGCAGAGAGGCCGATGTGAGGCTCGATCCCAGGACCCTGGGATCATAATCAGAACCCAAGGCAGAGGCCTTAACCCACTGAGCCACCCAGGCGCCACTGAGAAAGTTTCAGTTTAAAATCTCCTCTTGGCATTCATGAACCAGAGCTTCCAACAGCAGGACAATTCTGAAAAACAATGCTCCGGAGTTTCAATAATGACATGATCGTCAATTTTAATTTTTTAAGACTATAGGTTTTTTTCTTAAAGATCAAAAATTATTTCATAATAAATCTTTCCTTACTATTCAAGTTTTAGTCCTTCTTATGTAGTATCAGTTTATTTTTATAGTATTTAATTTCTAATTATATTTTTATAAACATAATTTTTATTTATATAAATATAATTATATTTTTATAATGGAATTTTATATCTAGTATTTTTTTAAAGATTTTATTTATTTATTTGTCAGAGAGAGAGCGAGTGAGAGCAAGCACAGGCAGACAGAGTGGCAGGCAGAGTCAGAGGGAGAAGCAGGCTCCCTGCGGGACAAGGAGCCGGATGTGGGACTCGATCCCATGACGCTGGGATGATGACCTGAGCTGAAGGCAGCTGCTTAACCAACTGAGCCACCCAGGCGTCCCTATATCTAGTATTTTTTATAAGGTAATATTTTCATTTCCTTATTTTATAATAGACTTAAATATGTTTATATTTTAAATGCATTAAATATGAATTTTCTGTTTCAGTTAATCAATTTTTCTTAAGTATTACTCATTTAATATTTATAGCAACACTATGAGGTGGGTAGTATTATACCCACTTACAGATAGGAAGGCTGAAGTTCAGAGAGGGTAAAAATGTTTCCCAAGGTCAGACAGTAGCAAATGGAAGAGCTGATTCAAAGCTAGGCCATCTACTTCCAGAGTCCCTGGTCTTAACAGCTATACTATGTTGACTCTTTTTGGAAAATGATAACAACAACAACAACAACAATAACAATAATGGTGTTGAAACTTGAAACAAATACTGAAATATCAGCTTGTCATTTTCTCTGATATTATAGTTACTACGTTTGAACTGAAATCTTAAGGATAAGTGGGCATTAGCTTGGTGAAAAGGGAAATAAGAATATTCCACATAGGGGAATAGAAAGATCCCTGAGGCAGGAGCTACCACACCCAGAGAGAGAACTGAAAGGAGGCTTCTAAAGGCTAGTTGTCCCGCATATGTTCATAATAAGCAGAAAGTCTTCATTTTTGGCTATTAAGAAAATATATGTGTGTGCTGGGAGCTCTAGCATGGGTGAAGAATAAAACTATATTTTCACATCATGATGGAGTGTTGCTACCTGCTGCATCCCAGTGCGTGTGAACCAGGAATGGAAAGCAGCCATTGCATTGGAGAGGACTGAACTTGGATGGTGAGGGACATGGAACAGAAGTAAATGGTTTAGGGTTCAGTAGAGTAAAGAAAGTGGTGGAAAATGAACAGGAGTGTTCAGGAGACCCCAAATGCAACTCCTTCACCAAAGAAAAAGGTCACTATGTTCCCAAGCTAAATATGAGCAGAAATGGTTCTTTTTGTGTTTCTCTCAGCTTAACTAAGGTCCTTCGCCCTTCACTAGACCACCCTGCCAAATGAGCCCAGTCATGCATCACAGAGAAAGTGAGCTCTGTTCTATTCTAAGAACTTCATATCTTTAATGTTCCTTATTAATTGGCACTACTTTGTGGACTCTCCTATCTTCTGCAAGGATCGAGAGTTTCCAGAAGGACCATCCTATTCATTCCAGAATCAAGTGCTCCAATTCCCCTCCTCTAGTATAAGGTCAGACTGGTCTAACTTGATGGAGAAAATGGCCTGCCTCAAGAGGTGACCTTCTCTTTTCAGACAGCTTTCCAGCTCCATAGCCACTCTTTCTCTTTCCATGAGTGAAGCCACAGTCTGACCTGGGGAGCTGCCATGGTGCCACTTTTTTAGACTTTCTTTATGATTCACTTGCTCCACACCTTTTCATCATAGTCTTAAATGCTGAAGTTTAAAGAACTGGTTGTCAAGATGTCTCTTTGGGGAAATATGCTCCTAATGGGTGACCACTCCCACAGCTCTCCCCAACCTTACCTGCCCTAGACATCTCATCCCCTGGAGAGTAGAAGGGCCTTCTCACTAATATATTTTGATTCCTTCTCATTTATTGTAATAGTTGTACTGTCTCACACCAAGCTATGCTTCCCACCCCATTTGCTGACAGGACAACATCGAGCCTCCCCAGCTTCATAGGGGAGGGGAAAATCAGCTCCATTCCCACAAGGGAGTGACTCCAAACCCATGCAGTATTCCTCTTTCCACTCCTAGACAACCTTACATAATCCAAATAATTTTCATGTTCCTAGTCTGACTTTCTTCTTTGCATTATGACAGCAATGAGTCTTCTGTAGTGTGGCTTCCAGACAAAATAAACATGATGCCTGGATATGACCAACTAGCGTTGGATAGTGCCATCATTCATTTATTCTTTTATTCATTCACCAAACATATGCTCACTGTTCATTATACTTCAGTCACTCTGCCAGACAGTTAAGAATAAGATATGCACCCGCCCCTAGCAGCTCAGCTGTTAGTGGGGGGCATATAAAGAAACTGTTATGATACAATAACATGGTATTACACACTGAATTTTAGATCCTATGTGATATCCTATACAATATGTGTTTGCTTTCATGGCAAGTATGTTATATTCCATGTGTTTATAAAAATGTTTAACATCAAAATTCTTGGTAAACAATTGTTGGGTCTCTCAAAAAGAAAAAAAAATGGAAAAATCATATAATGCAGCTAAAGGTAGAGTAAGCAGCCACTTAGTATCTAGCCCATTTATCATATCATGAAGCAGACATGGGGAGAAAAACGAATGTCTGGAACAATTAGGAAAACAATGACATTAAAAACTAATAAAGGGAGGCCACTGAGAAGACTAGACTTAGCTATCTTATTTTCATAACTAATAATCATAGACAAATGAGATGAGAATTACCAAAAAAATCAAAACAACCTTCTGCCAAGCCATAAGTCAGCCCAACACCACTCTTAGGAAGTCAGTTAAGCTCTGTGACAAATGTAATTCTAGAGGCCACCTCCAAAAGGCTTAGTTCGAAGACTTGAGATAATGGTCTATGAAGAGGTCAAGTAAATTAAACAGCTCCAAGTAGACCAGCGGTTCCAAAACTTGAGTCTGCATCAGAATCACCTGAAGGGTTTGATAAAATGGACTTCTAAGCCCTACCACCATAGTTTCTAAAACAGCAGGTCTGGGATGAAGCCCCAAAGTTTGAATTTCTGATAAGTTTCCAGATGCTGTTAACAGGCTGGTCAGGGACCATACAACTATGGTTATGGGTCCCGGCTCTACATTAACAATACCTGGGGAGTTTTTCAAAAATTCCCAGGCCTTCACAAAACAAATTCTAATTTCTAAAGATATGCCACAGGTTGCAGTATTTTTTTTTAAAGATTCTATTTATTTATTTGACAGAGAGAGGGAGAGAAATAACAGGGAACAGCAGAGGGAGAGGGAGAACCAGGCTCTCTGCTGAGCAGGGGGCCTGATTTAGGGCCCAATCCCAGGCCCTGAGATCATGACCTGAGCCGAAGGCAGAGGCTTAACTGACTGAGCCACCCAGGAGCTCCAGGCTGCAGTATTTTTTAAAAAATTCCCTGAGTGAGTCCACTAGCTGAGAACCACTAGGTAATATATGTGCAAGCAGAAAACACTAGTAACTTCCAGAATTTATGTGAGAAAGATTAAGTGGCAGAGAAGATAATAAAGAATAATAGTTGAAGGCCTGAAAGCCAGAACCAAAATCCCACATGGGACCTTCAGAAACAGGCCATGTTTTGGGGTGACTTAGAGTCTTAGAAGTTTTCAGGTAGAAAAAAAAATTGTAAACACCCACTAGATAGGAGTGAATTTTAATTGAGTTGTGCAAAAGTGCAGTATTTTATCACTGTAAAAGATTCATTAATGCTATTAACCTTCTGAACCCCCAGCTGCTTCTGAGAAAAGCAGCTTCTGCAGAAGGTCTGGTATGAATGACCAAGATTCTCCATTTTTGTTGCACCAGCCATCCCTACCCTGCCCTACCCATCGAGCCCAGCTGACTGGGCCTAGGTAGGCAGCTGACACAAAGACACCAAATTACATGCCTAAGGCAAGTCCTTGTAGGGGCTGGGGGTTCTGCACAAACAGATGTGATGAGTATTTGCTGAGCCAGTCAGATTTCCTCTCTCACTATTGGAACTGGAAATAGAGGAAGAATAAGGCGGGTGGTGGTGCCCAGAAGATGTGGGCAGCCCAGAGAGTGGAAGATGCACTAGAGAAGCTGATTCTGATGGTGGAGGAGTCCAATGGTGGGTCCTGAACCACCTGAAACAGCCTCAAATCCCAGTCCCTCTCCACCTCCTGACTCCGTAAGACCAAACCCATGAGGTGGATTTCCATGAGCTCCTTCACCCACAACTGCCCCAAATGTAGCTTTAGAATAACTGCCCCCTTTCTGAGGTTACCCGAGTCTTTGCCATTCTTGATGAAGAGTAGTTTAACTGGAGATTCTGCTTACCCTCCAGATCTGTCTTCTCCTCCCATATGTGCTCATTCCCTGTGCAGACGTGTCAGGGCATGTTACAGGCATGGTCTTGTCGGAAGGCAAGGTCAGTTTGTTTAGGAGCTCTGAAATTTAACTTCTCTGGCACTGGAGTCTTTGTTTATTTTTTCCCCCTTTATTTTGGGCTGTTCTATACCTCATAGGATCGTGAAAAAAATGGAGTAAAAGCATGTCAAGTATTTAATAGAAATGTGTGTGTGTGTGTGTGTGTGAATGCACACATACTATAGTGTCAGACTGTCTAGGTTCAAATATCAGCCCTCCATCTTCCTAGCTGTGTGACCTTTAGTAGGTTACTCAACATCTCTAGGACTGGAGCTAATAATAAAACACTCCTCATCCAGTTGGCAGGAGTAAGTGAAAAAACAAAATATATATAATATATGTATGTATCTGTATCTATATCTATTTCAGCCCACTGCCTGTATCAAGTAAGCATTCCACCAGAGTCAGCTACAATTACTGCACAATACAAGAGATTATATAGCCATTTAAAGGGTTTTCTGAAAAGGAATGGATTCCCACATTTAAAGGTTGGTAAAAGGGCCTGACAGTTGGATTGACCTCCCACTGCAGGTCTCTTACCTATAACAGTGAGTTAAGTTAAAGTTGTGGTAATAGAAAACCATCTGGAACCTTTGGATAAGCAGCCATAAATCTTTCTTGGGCCTCCAAGGGACTCTGTGAGCCTTCCATCTAAGAAGCAAGGTTCTCCCATGGGTAACTGAAATACAATCATGGAGATAAGAAAAGCTCCACTAATTAAAACATAGCATGTGTGGTCATGAGGGACACCTCAACCTACCTGTGATCTTACACTTGCCTCATCCACTTTGCAATTTTAAGCCCTAGTCCTGCCTTCTGGGACAGGATGCAGGCATGCGAGGTTCCACAAGGGAAAAACAAGAAAGAGAGGCCCCTTCAGACATAAACTCTTTAATCTGACATTAGGCAGTAAGCAAGTCTTCTTACTTGCTTAAGTCTCACACAATCAAAAGACTTGTATGAAATCCAAGTGATGTTTCTTGTCCTTAATGACTCCAAACATATAAAAGGAGGAAGAGGTACCTGTGGAAATGCCTATCTTTGCCAGGTTCTTGGAAACAGAGAAGTAGGTCTTACTAGGCCTCTGTATATGTGGAATTTAAGAAAAAAAACAAATGAGCACAGGGAGAAAGAGAGAGAGAGAGGCAAAACAAAAAACAGACTCTTGACTATAGAGAATAAACTGATAGTTACCAAAGGGGAGAGGGGTGGGGGGATGGGTAAAATAGGTGAAGGGATTAAGGAGGGCACTTGTGATGAACACTAGGTGTCATATGGAAGTGTTGAATCTCTAAATGATACGTCTGAAACTAGTATTACACTATGTTAACTGGAATCTATTTATTTATTTATTTATTAAAAGATTTTATTTATTTTTTCAACAGACAGATCACAAGTAGGCAGAGAGGCGGGCAGAGAGAGAGGGAGAAGCAGACTCCCCGATGAGCAGAGAGCCCGATGCAGGACTTGATCCCAGGACTCTGGGATCATGACCTGAGCTGAAGGCAGAGGCTTAACCCACTGAGCCACCCAGGAGCCCCTGTTAACTGGAATTTAAATAAAAGCAAAAAAAATTGAAAATGAAAAAAAAAATCTAGATGGTCAATTCTTCCAGATTCTGATCCTCCATGTAAAATTTAAAATATCTTAATTCGTAGGGTGCTTCTCCCTCTATCTTTCCCCTGCTCATGCTTTCTCACTCTCTCAAATAAATAAATACATAAATTTTTTAAATACCTTAATTCATGAATGCATATTTTACTGATTACAATGAACTTTCAGCCTTCCTGAATGGGTGGAGGAAAATTCGCATGTCTGGATTGCTAAATAATTAGCACACAATGACATTCTCAGTAATAAAAATGAAGTGAATAAGACAAAATGTTGATGACATAGATTGAGTAGCTGTAACTACTTACACTAGGACAGTTAGAACTTTTCTGTCAGAATTCTGTGTTGAAGGAGTTTTAGAATGATTGTCCCCTTTCCTAAGTCTCTGCTACCCTTGAAAAGAGTAGCACTATACAATATGATAGATAGCCACTAGCCACATGTGTAGCAAAATGTGGTTACTATGACCGAGATACCAAATTGTAAATTTTACTTAATCTGAATTTAAATTTAACTAGCCACATGTGGCTAATGGCTATCATTTTTGAAGTTGCAGAAAGATCAGAGATAGGGTTAAATCTAAGCTAACACATGGATGTGCTTTACAGGTGACATTTCAGAACTGACACAAGTTACTTACTTATCATTTGTCTTCTAAAAATACAAAAATACAGTCAAAATATACAGTATCTACTCCCGCAACACATAAAACAAAAACTGGTTATCTGAGCTTTCTGATTAGCTTGCATTTCAGATAAAGAGGCACTTGCCATATATTTAACTGTCAAAAAAATTTACAACAGTCATAGAATTCTATAACTGAAAGCACAGTGTTCAAAAGTCAGATTTTTGGGGCACCTGGGTGGCTCAATCAGTTAAATGTCTACCTTTGGCTCAGGTCATAATCTTGGTATCCTGGAATCAAGCCCGCATCAGGGACCCTGCTCAGTGTGGAGCCTGCTCCCCCTGCTTGGGCACCCTCTCTCTCTCTCTCCCTCTCTCTATGCCAAATAAATAAATAAATAAATAAAATCTTAAAAACAAAAATGAAAGTGAGATTGTTTGGAGATATTTTGGATTGTAAGAAAGACTAGGAGTTGCTACTAGTCAGAGGCCAGAGGTTTCAAGTGTTCCGCGATGTGCAGGACAGTCTCATACATGGAAGAATGGTCCTGCTTCAGGACCAGTTCTTCCTCCACTGACAATCTTTCTGTCCAACAATTTATTTTAAAAATTAGGAAGTTGCTTACCAGGAAATTAAGTGCCTTGCTCTAGATCCTGCAGCTAGTGGGGTCAGCACTAAAACCCTGTTGCCCAGACATGGCATAAGAGGCCAAATGGCACTGAGGGGTTAAAGGTATTTGTGCTAACTGTTCTATAAGCTGCACTAAATTATTATGAGAAATACGTGAATACACATCAAAAAACATATTTTTTTACAATTCACCATCCTTAAACTCAGAGTAAAACTGAAAGAAAAATTACCATACAGAGGACTTCTGATGTCCCCATGGACTGAGATCTGGGCAGAGCCCCAGGGCATGAAAAGCTGTGACATTGTCAGTGAATGATGAAAATGTGTCTTTGGAGAACTGTGGGTACTAGAGGTGGGAGAGGCAACACAATGATAGAGAAATGCTAAAGCACTCACTTTATCCCCTGGGCAGATAAAGAGCTTCTAGAATTTGGTTTCTAAAATGATAATTCTGGGGGCCCCTGGGTGGTGCAGTTGATTAAGTATCTGACTCTTGATTTCAGCTCAGGTGGTGATCTCGGGGTCGTGAGACTCAGCGCACAGTGCCTGAGATTCTCTCTCCTTCTCCTCTGCCCCTCCCCACCTCTCTCTCTCTCTCAGAAATATATTAATTAATTAATTAATTAATTAATTAAAAATGATAATTTTGATGGTAGATGGGAGATCATTATCAGGAAAGCCAGCTGGGAAGCTTGAAATTCTGAGCGAGAAAAGGAAACCTGAACTTGTGATACTACTCATCAAGTGCAAAGGGTGAGTGCATTTAAGAGACATTTCTGAGGAAAAATACTAAGAAAATTTTATTAGCTAGTTGGGTATGGAATAAATGATATAGTAAAACTCTGGCCTTAGTAAAACTATACCCCCCCCCAAGTTTAAAACTGGTCCTTAAGCCAACTATACACAAAATATACACATTCCTAGTCCAGGAACGGCAGGAAACATTTTTTAAAGGGCTCAATGAACTGTGCTTACATTTCAAGATGAATTAAAAATAAAAAGTATAATTTGACTTAATTTCAAAGAATTTCTGAGCAGAGAAAATCAGGTGTCATAAATTAGATCAGAAAAAGAAAGAGAGAGTAAATGGATTGTTAAAACTGACAGAACAATGAAAGATATTTTATCAATACTGGTATTTAGAAGTGTTGGAATGATGGGTATATGGACTTTCCCAGGCAAGCAGAATGGCAGCCTTAAAAATGAGCTCTGCTTTTGTGAGGCTGGGCTAGAAATTTATTAATTTAATATAAATTTTCAATTGATGCCAGGGTTTAAAAAAAATCATAGCATCATTGCACAAAATATGGGGCTTTATCCTGCATTAAAATGCTTGCTCTTAGTAATGTGATTTTTAAAAAATTGATACCCTAATTATGCAGATGTTCATTCCTGAATGAAATATAGCCAAAGAAGAACCAGCCCAGCCAGACCTGATGCATTAAGATAACCTCCTTTTCAGAGGTCTTATTTATAGGACTTCAGTTCCACTGGAATCCAAAAATAGAGAAATTGCAGTTGTTTAAAACAACAAAAATCACTTTGTTGCTCATATCATCTATCCATTCTGAGTTGTCAATCAGGGATTCAGGCTAGTGGAGAGGTCCTCATCTCAGAAGTTGCCAGTTGTCATCTGTCATCACAAAAGGAAAACAATGCAGCAAACATACCCTAATTCTTAAAGTTTCTACCCTGAAAGATTACAAATCATCGCCAAAGCAAATCACATGGCCACATTTCACTTCCCATAGGTGAAAAATAAAATTCTGCCAAGTGCCTGGAAGGAAAGAGTGGTGGAACACCAACAAAATGGAACATTTTCACAAAAGTCTTAATAAATACTTAGGACAGAATATGTCTTAGGTCTTTGAAACATGACCAGTAACCTCTTATTTGTATTTTCCTTTGAGACGGAGCTCATTGACTTTTTGCAAGAAGCCCATTTTAAGTGATCATTTCAATGAAAATCAAAAAGGTATGCAAGAAAGTCCAGTTGTTCATTTATAATCTTGAAGAAAATACAATACTCAAAGATTATTCTAATAATAATGGCCAACAGTTCTTGAATGCTGACAACATGCCAGGCATTGTTCTAAGGACTTTGCATGTATTAACTAATCTTATACTCGTAGTGACCAATGAAAAGGCCACAGTTAATATTTCTACTTTACAGATAATCAGGTGGAGGGAGATGAAGTAAATTTTGCAAGGCCATAGAGCTAGTTAAGTGGAAAAACAACAACAAAAACAAACAAACAAATAAGAAAAAACCCAAAAAACTGAACCAAGCAAAATATCTCCAGAGCTAGACTGCTTAATCACTTCTTATTTCCACAATTAATAACAACAAATAAAACTAAATACACACTTAATTGAAATAGTATTTCAGTACTGGGAAAATTAAGTGAAATTATAATGATTTGATATTTCATTTTCATTGCATTCCAATATTCCATCAACATTCTAGTATTTACATGTTTTTATAATACTAGATATTTATACTGAATTGTTACATTGTCTTTACCCATCTTATAATTGGTAATTATATATTTTTAAAACATCCTTACTTTTCTAAAGGAATCTCCTAATGTTCCCAACACCAAAACATATATGATACTTCATGTTAAATTTACCATATGGACTACATGGGGTCAAATTCCTTCAGGTCAGTGTAATGAACAATTACTGCTCTAATTACATAAAACCACCTCTACCCTTCTTTTACTTTCTTCTGGAAATAGTCTCTTTCTTCTCTTTTTCCATTCTATCAATGTGGTAACCTCTGGACCAATCATCTTGTACAAAATGTGCCCTGGCCACAGTTAGTTGGTCCAGGGGAACATATCTGGGCCAATCACCTCCCAGAATCCGTCCTGGCCAACAGATTGGTTCCAGATTTAGCAATAATCCAAGCTGAGACATTTAGAGTTTTTGGCAAGGATTTGGTAAATGAAAATGAGGGAAGTCCATCTCTTTTCAGATGACTGAAACTATAAGTGGAAACTCAAGGAGGACCTGTCAACAGCCATATTTTCTTCTCATCCGAAGCAGAGCAAAACAGTTGAAAAAATAAAAGAGAGAAAAATGAAGGACAAAAATAAAGACACAAACAGGCTAAAAGTGAAGAGAGGGGCCTGCCTAAAACTGGCATCCCAGCCCCATTTCTGCCCTTGACATCTGTGGACACAACAGTATCATTGCTTCAACCACTGTTACTTGACTTTCTGTAATTTGCTACCAAAATAGCCCTAATGAATACAATCAACTTTTAAAATTCTTTATTCAACTGATATATTATTGAAAGATCTCAAAAAGAACATGTGTGCAATCATGGTTGCTTGTGATTCACCAAAAGAAACAAAATGATCAAAATTGAACAGAAGATTGAAGAGATTCCATGATGACTAATTACCCACATAAAACGACCTCAAGAAAAGAGGTGATTTCAGATTTTCTCTAATTTTTGCCTGTCCTCGTAAAAGGATAAAGAAACTACCTATTATTTTCTGTTACTCAGAAAGGAGCAATAATAAGATAAAAATTATTTGGAACATGCTAACTAAACAAGTAACTAAAACCCTAATTTTAGTATTTCTGAAAGATGACAAAATTTTAGGGATCTCCTCTAAAGCCCTCTTATAGTATGCCAATTTCCTTGAGATTTTGATGGGATCCTCTTTCTAGGCAGGTCCAATATATGTTTTTTCCCCCAACACCACCAAACAATTCTCCAATTCTCAGTAGACATTGACTGGGTGCCCTACCGTTCAGCTCAGTTTAGTTAAAGCAACAAAATTTAGTTAAATCAGTTTAATTCCAGATAGATGGTATCATATCCCACAGGTCAAGGGCTTACTCCCACAAGACTTCATCCCCTCCCCTGACTTCAGACACCAATTGCAAGTCCAGGTTTTCACCTGTTCTTCTGATCTACCACACCCTGCTCAGGTTCAAGTAATTTGACAGATCAGCTCTCAAGTTAGAGAAACATCTACTTATGTTTACCAGTTCATTATAAAGGACATTATAAAGGATACAGATGAACAGCCAGATGATGAATGTATAGGGCAAGGTACACGGGAAGGGGCACAGTGCCTCCAGGCTCATGCTCTTTGAAATATACCTCTCACACAACACCTCCATGTATTCACCAGCTTGGAAGCTCTCCAAACTCCATCCTTTTGGGTTTTTGGAGGCTTCATTACATAGGCATGATTGGTTAAATCATTGGCTATTGGTGACTGAACTCAATCCCCAGTTCCTTGCCCCTTCTTGGAGGTAGGGTTGGGGATGGGAGGTTAGTGGGACAGAAAGTTCAAATTTTCTGATCACAAGGTTGGTTCCCCAGCAACCAGCCCCCATCCTTAGGTCACCTAGAGACTTTCCAAAAGTCATGTCATTAACATAACATAAGACAACTTTCTCTTAGGAAACTCCAACGGTTTTAGGAGCTCTGTGCCAGGAATAAAGGTCAAATATATATTTATTATAAATCACAATAGCATAGTGGGGGAACAAATTCCTTCTCAAGACACTGATTATGGAAATGGCCATTACCATGAAGCCCTAGAATTTGGAGGGAAGGTGTTCTAAGAAGGTGTTCTTCTAATCCCTTTCCCTTTTAACACTCTAAATTATATGAACCACTGTCCTCATAGCCATTTGACAATATATCCTGCAAGAACCACTAACTGGACAGGTTTCCAGTCCCAAGCAAAAGGAAATCATCATTACCAGTTCGAGCAATCCTTAATTATTCATATTAATAAATGGGAATAAAATGTGAATTATCCAAGACAGCAGATAATCCCAGTTTAAGTTTTACAGTTAAGGCAGTTTATCTGTTTTATAGATTCTCCAAGATCTCTTCCCCACTATTATATATAGTGTCCTAGGTTATGAAGTTCAGGTAGGAAGGAACTTGGAGCCAGGAACTGAAAAGGAAAGGTGAGTTTTGACGATCATTAAATGGGGGAATGGATGTATCTTAGTATCAAATATGATATTTTAATAATCTGATAATGTGGATAACCAAATAATTACTAAAGATGATTATGGAATATAGTTAGACACTCCAATATATACATATGCACATTCATACATTTACCAAACGCACAAACTTGAAACTTCAACTCTCTATTGGTAGGCTTTAATGAGAAAAGATAAGAAACAAGAGAAACCTCTACTTTATTAAGAATACTAACTTAATTTTTTATTTTTTATAAACATATATTTTTATCCCCAGGGGTACAGGTCTGTGAATCACCAGGTTTACACACTTCACAGCACTCACCAAAGCACATACCCTCCCCAATGTCCATAATCCCACCCCCTTCTCCCAAACCCCCTCCCCCCCAGCAACCCTCAGTTTGTTTTGTGAGATTAAGGGTCACTTGTGGTTTGTCTCTGGGTGGCTCAGTGGGTTAAAATCTCTGCCTTCGGCTCAGGTCATGATTCCAGGTTCCTGGGATTGAGTCCCACAGTGGGCTCTCTTCTCAGCAGGGAGCCTGCTTCCATTCCTCTCTCTCTGCCTGCCTCTCTGCCTTCCTGTGATCTCTGTCAAGTAAATAAATAAAATTAAAAAAAAAAAAAAAGAATACTAACTTAGCCTTCGTTTCCAAAGCAAAACCTAAGGCAAAAATTTCCTTGCAGGTAGGTTTTTTTGGAATATGATTTATAGGGAGCAAGACTACAGGACAGAAAAAGCAAAAGAGGAACAAGGCAAAGCCAACACAAGGATGTGTTATTGAGTTGGCCATTCCTATGAGCAGCCAGTACTTGATCTACCAGGACCTTCCAAGAAGCCTTATAAATTGTATCTCAGAAGAGTTTACCCTGGGAACAAAGGAGGAAGCAATTATCAATCTATTCCTCTCTCCCATTGGTCAAGGGTGATTCAAGTGAGAGTTTATTCCCCCTGAATTTCTGAGTTGCATATCTGTAAGTACAGAGCAGGATCCCATGATGTGGTATCAGAGAAGCAACATGGCAGGAAACTAAAGATACGAGGTCATGGCATGAGCCCATAGGAAGTCTCATTCTAACTGTCTTTGCATTAACTAGATAAAGTCTGCAGAAACTCATTGCCATAGAAGTAACTCAAGTTAAGAGGTAGATATGACAATTTTTTTAAGTAACACACAAAAGCTATCCAATCATATACATAAGGTCATAGGATTTGAAATAAAGAAATCTGCTTTCAAGGCAGTTTTCAGGAATGTATCTTTTGCCAAAAATGCCACACATCTGCTTATGAACAAGCTCCCATCATCACTGTGTTAACTAGAGAGAAGAGGGTTCTCTGTAATATCTCTACCACCATAGAGAAATATAGCAGCTCTATATAGCACAGACTCTCAGAAGCTAAGAGTAGGAAAGATACACGGCATATCCCTGAAGTATGATTTGACTGGTGGAGAGAAGAAAGAGTATCATGAGCTCAACAAATATAGGATCATGCATGGCTAAAAATATTCAGCAGCAAACTAAAAAAAGAATTAAAAGCTCTTGAGTAATCATTATTTTTCATAAGGAACAACTAAGAGTCTCCAGGTCAAACAATTCTCAAAGCTTAAAAGCATCAAGCCTCCCTGGAGTTCAGCTTAAAATGATCCATGGACATCATATTTATGTGGCCATCCCATAAGAGAAGTACAAAATCAAACCAGATAATCTGTATAAAAATGAGAATTTCTCTTCAGGCAAAATTCACCCAAGCCCTTAAGACAAACTATGTGACCAAAAAAAAAAGTTAAAAGAAAATTAAATCCTTTGCATTTATTCATTTGATCCCTGACAGTCTTGAAATAAGCCATACTCTGAATAAGAGCCTGAAGGAAATTAGGCTATGGGGTTTAGGATAATAAGGCAGCTGGCAGACCTAAAAGAAAGAATTATATTTCCCATTGGTTTTCCATGGGAATTGGATGTTAAAGCTGAGTTTATTTTGTTGCAGGCAAATATTTTATATACACTGTTCCACAGAGTGGAAGGAGGCTTCCTGGGTCAGTCCATCAATCTGAACCCACAGGGTTGACACCAGAGCCATCCACATCCCTCAAAGTGCTGAGGGATGTTCACACTGGAGGCTGCTAGACTTGCCACCAAGTAAGTTAACAAATGTCCGTAATATCAGGCAAGTAGGCATAATTTCCAAAGAAAAGGTATCTTATAAACACTAATGTAATTATCTTGAAAATGTGAACTTGAGTCTCTGTTTTATTCTACCATAAATCATGTTCACCATTAAGGCTAAGCTTAATGCCTTGGGGAAGGAGGCACAGCCACTTAGAACAAGATGTCTACAGATGATCAAGAGAGAAAGTGACTTAGAGGAAGTTCCCACCAAACAGAAAGGGTAGGTCATACCCTATGTGACAGGGAAAGAAAAACTAGGGAGCAGGGGGGAATGTAGGAGGAATAGTTTTTTGGATTCCATAGGGGTCCAGCCCTCCTATCTCTCTGATGCTTAGTGCAGGCAGTGGGAGTGGAGAGTGAAAGGACAGAAATCTAAGACAGAGAGGAGGCAAGAAGAAAGTGATTCATACATGTCTATAAACCAACTAAGGAGACAAGAAAAAAGTAGCCAAGGATAAAGAGTATCAATTCTGCACGGTGCTACCATGGAAATTTAACTATATGGTAGAGGCTGGGCCAGGGGGCAGACATCCTACACATAGCTAAGACCCACGGATGGGTCTTAGCTAAGACCTGAGATCCAAGAATGGACCTAGAAAACCTGGGTAGACTTTGTTCAGCAGTAGTCTTAGCCATAAACTTCTGCAGTCAAAGTCAGCAGAGTTTTCAGGGACCAAGAAGAATATAAACCCCTCTCCTTCCCTTCTGCCAGAAGGATATATGAGCTGCCCTCTGTATCTAGATACCGTGTTGGCTGAAATATGTCCTGAGAGCTGGAGCTTGTGAGAAGGAAAATGTGTGTGTGTGTGTATGTGTGTGTGTGTGTAACAGCAAGGGTTTGTTTATGTTTTGTTTTTGTTTTTGTTTTTTGACAGAAAGAAAGATCACAAGTAGGCAGAGAGGTAGGCAGCGGGGCGGGGGCGGGGGAGGAAGCCGGCCCCCCACTGAGCAGAGAGCCTGATGCGGGGCTCGATCCCAGGACCCCAAGACCATGACCTGAGCCAAGGCAGAGGCCTAACCCACTGAGCCACCCAGGCGCCCCATAACAACAAGGATTTTAACTGCACTTATATGTAGGTTTTTTTCAATAAACAGAAGATAATGCTGTAAATGTATTTTTTTTCTTCCTTATGATTTTCCTTCTTTTTTTTTTTTTTTTAAGAAGAGAGAATGTGAGCCTTGGGTGAGAGGAAGAGGGAGAGGGAGAGAGAGAATCCCAAGCAGGCACCACACCCAGTATGGAGCCCCATGCAGGGCTTGATCTCATGACCCATTTTGCATCAGTGGGGCGATGGGTGGCTATTAGTCTCTAGTCCATGCTGCCCTCACTCCAGGACCCAGATTAATGGAGGCCTTATTATCAGGAACATTTCAGGTACTGAAGGCAGAGGAAAGAGAGAATGGAGAGTTTTATAATAGCAAGTAAATATTTTGGTTCACATGTCACTTTTGTACATAGCCTGGGCTGTGGTCCTATCCAAACAGACAGGACATGGTCCTATCCAAACAGAAGATGGGTAGACAGAGTAGCCTCCCATGGACCAGGAAGGTAAGACAAAAGGGTAGAGCATTAAAAGTATGTACCACATATGGCAGAGATTTACTCTACTACATAAAGTATTACTCTTCTTCTTGAAAATTTGAATTGCCCAGATTTTGTACTATCTTCCACAATACAAAATATAAGTTCCTCATCCACCCAGGTCATTCTTTTCTTTTCCCATATTTATCTCAGAACTGGTCTGGGCTTCTTTATCCCTAACTCAACCTTCCACTTCTACCTTTCTTCAAAATCCTTTCCATGATGCTTCCATGAAATTACCCATTTCTAGGGGAACTACCTTCTCTATTATTGGTTCCCTCACTTTCTTTTGATTGACAAACACTTCTCAGCTTTTACCAACCCAACCTGGACCCCCCTCTTCTCTCACAGCACCCACCATTCCCTTGGATACCTATGTTTCTGCATAAGCCAGGCAACCAAATAATATTTGTAGGAACTTGATGGTCCAACTTTCTAATATTCCAAAAGTTGAAGGCCAGTTAAAATAGAACCAATTGATAAAGTTCAACCTTGGCTATAGATACTGTGAAAATTGCAAAAAAAAAAAACCTGGTCCATTTAAATTGCACTAAGATTTGAGATCAATTTTAAATTTTGTGACTGAAGTGTTTTCGTATTTTTAAAAAGCTACCTTTCTGTTTTGTGTCACCTTGCTCAGGAGAGCTGATAGGAAGCTTAGAACTTCCTCTGACTGGACTGTATATGGGCAAAGCCAGAAAATATTGCCCTGATGTTTTCATATGCACTGTGTGGGAATTTGGAATTATCCTAAATAACTCCCCAAATTTGGTCCACATATTTGCATAAGCTTTCATAACACGAAGGATTTCAGTACTTTCCCTCTCAGTCTTTATCTAGAGGTTGTGAATCTTTTTAGTCTATTCTCTAATCTGGGACCTAGCCACCAATGTCTTCTAAAAATGAGTCCATGAGACTGTGGACTCTGAGAAACAAACTGAGGGTTTTAGAGGGAAGGAGGTGGAAGAATGGGTAAGCCTGGTGGTGGGTATTAAGGAGGGCACATATTATATGGAGCACTGGGTGTAGTGCATAAACAATGAATCTTGGAACACTGAAAAGATAAAATAAAATAAAAATGAGTCCATGGTGCTGACTTTGTATATGGGGAGAGAAAAGCTTTCCCTCCTAGATCTATACAGAGGTAAAGGGTATGAATTATCCTGATTCTCTCTATACATGTCTGGAGGGTGTTATGAAATTCACTGATCTCTTGCAGGGAGGGGAATGCTTCTCACTAATCTCCTATGGGTGATGCCTGTCAACTCCCAACGGCCTTCAGTAATTGCTTACAGCTCTACCATAGGTCACTTCCCTGTGTCCTTCTGGGAAGCTTGTCATCCAGCAAACTGCACAAACACTGTCCTAATGAGACTGTGAATCTGAGATACAGACACAGGCAGACCTTTTCCCAAAGCAACAGTTTCATGGCCCACTTAAGGAAGGAAGAAAAAAAAAAAAAGAGAGAGGGAACATTTCTAAAATTAGCAATGAAAGTTCTTCCATAATCTCCTATCTCAGAGGTATTTATCTCTTCTCTACTTCTCAAGGCAAACACTCTTTGAATCTAATAGCTTACATTCCTAACAGTCACTAAATCTTTAGTAGATTGTATTTTCCCAAAAATGGGAGCACCAATTTATATTTCATCCCGTGTCCTACTCCTTCAAAGTGATTGACACTCCCCCACTGAGAGGCAGGACCTATACCCCTTCTGCTGAACCTGGATTGAGCTTGAGACTATCCCTACCAAGAGAATGTGGCAGAAGTGATGCTGTGCGACTTCTGAGGTTAAGTCAGATAAAGGGGACAGTGTCCACCGGTCTCTCTCTCAAGATACTCACCCAGGAAACTCAGCCACCATGTTGCAAATAATCTCAAACTAGCCCATATGGAAAGACTACATGGAGAAGCCCGTGTGAAAAGGAACTGTGACCCCAAAATCACCTAACAACTGCTAGGTGCTTCCATAAGCCTTCAAATGATCCCTATTCCCATCTTCTCATATTCCATTTGATGCCCCAGCCATCATGGAAGAGAAGAGGTAATCCCTGCTGTACTCTATCCAAATTCATTACCCACAGGACTCGAAAGTATAAATTTGTTTTATTCCACTAAGTTTTAGGGTAATTTACTATGCAGCCATAGTAACTGGGACAAAAATCTCTCCAGGTATTTTATCCCTCATTTCATCTTTAGGTCACTTTCAGAGTGTCTTTTTCAAACAACCTAAAGACTATATAGCAATATCTAAAGTAGAGGAAGGATTATTTCTGCCTATCCACATTTCAACAAAATGGGGTTTTGTTTCTCTGTCTGTAAGATGAAGGAAGTTCTCAAGGTCATAAATTAAAAAAAAACAGCTGGAACATTTCTTATCCTTGCTTCTTAGAGGAAAAGGAAGTTCTTTTCCTCTAAAAGTCAAAAGGAAGACTTTTTGAACTAAAACTCTGTTCCTCACATTGATAAGAACCTCGAGCTCACAGACAATATATTTGTTTTCGTGCCTACTTAGTTTCCTTTTAATTTCTAAAGAGTTAAAAAGAGTGGAGAGCAGCCTCAAAAAATAAAAAAGCAATAGCAACTTCAGCGTCCATGAATCTGAGAGGATCCAGAATAAGTGGCCTACAGGGCTAGTTTTCATTTTAAAGATAAACTTAGTAAGAATCTCTGTATCAAGGAAAGAAATGGGTAAGTAATAAACAAGAAGTATCATGGAAATATTAAACAGTAATAAAGGACAAAAACTGCTCCAATAACCTTTCTATAATTAAGAGAGAGTTTTTATTTTAACTCATTTTCATGAGTTTCAGAGACTCCTACTGAACCTCTCTTTTCTGTCTACGCTCCCACATCTTCAGTGTACTTGTCTAGCTTTTAATTTCTCTTTTCTGATGATGTCTGAATTTGTATCACCAGCCCAGGCCTTGTCCCTAAAATCTAAACTCATATCTGGGTCTAGATCTGCTACTCACCAAGTCTAATTAATGGCTAACAGGAATTCAAACTCAAGTTCTCCAAAAAACAGATTCCTGATGTTCCTTCCCAAATCTGTTCCCCTTCCTGCCTTCTCCATCTTAGGTGATAGAAATTCCCTCTTCCACTGGCTAAGAACAAAAACCATGACATCATTTGACTTTGCTGTTACAAACCATAGCCCATCCATCAATAAATTCTATTGGCTCTAACTTCAAAGGATATCCAGAATCTAACCACTTATAATCTCTACCACCACATCATCTCTTATCTGGATTGTTGTAACAGCCTTGTCCTTGCCTTCATACGGTCTTCTTATGGATCTTCTCATGCCAGAAGCCAGAATGATCTTTGTTGGAAGAGGTCATGGAGAGGATGTGACTCCCAGTTAACCCAGGAGTTGGACCTTGGCATTTGGAGGCTCCTTGCCCTCTCCCCTGTCCTTGGAGTGTGCATTCTCCTCAACTTCTTTGCTGCCAGAAGCTGTCCCAAGGACAGAGCCTTGAGATAGTGATGTGGTGTTGAGACCATCTGGATGGTATATGTGATTGAATCCAGTTAAAGCCTTTATATGAATTTTTAAGATGTGGCAGGTGAGTACAAAGATCTAGAGATCCACTGACATCTTGAAGCCACCCTGTGTAAGTCACCTTGCCTATTAAGCCTGGTAATCTAGAGTGACCTGCCTATTTCTTGGGTCTCTCCCTGCCCTCTGTGTGTGTGGTAGGAGGGAAGGTTCTAATTATATCCAGGAAGCTCCTGAGGGGTTTGCAAACCAATATTCCTGAGGAATATAAGACAAATCACGTGCTTCCTCTATCCAGAATCCTCCAATGGTCGTGCATTTTGTTCACAGTAAAAGCCCAAATTTTTTTAATTGGCACATAAGTCCTGTCATGATTGGTTGGCTACATTATCCCTCCTGCCCTCCTCCCTGCTGACTCACTCTGCTCCAGATCCACTGACTTCTGGCTGT
This sequence comes from Mustela nigripes, assembly GCF_022355385.1. NCBI lineage: Eukaryota > Metazoa > Chordata > Mammalia > Carnivora > Mustelidae > Mustela > Mustela nigripes. The sequence continues at coordinate 89,785,308 of NC_081558.1, read as the reverse complement.
TTCTAGGAAATGCCAAGCACCTCCTACCTTAGAGCTTGTGGACTTGCTCTTCCCTTTGCCATGAATACCCCCATGACATATCTGTGTGGCCCATTCCCCACCTCCTTCACCTACCAGCAAGGCCTTCCCTCTCCACTCGTTTAGAACAACAAATCCTCTGTCCCAGCACTCCAGGTTCCTCTTAGCTCTTCTCTTTTTCTTTAAAGAACTTACTATCCCAACATTAAATAAGTAAACAAATATGTTTGTTCATTCACTTATTGCTCATCTTCTCTATTTAGAATGTTCCACTAGAGCAGGAAAATATTTTTTTAAAGATTTATTTATTTTACAGAGAGAATTCCCAGGAGGGGAGGGTTGCTGAGGGGAGGGAGAGGGAGAAAGAGAATCTTTTTTTTAATGTTTAAATTTTTTTTATAAACATAGAATATATTTTTAGAGAAAGAGAATCTTAAGCAGACTCCCTGCTGAGAATCGAACCCAATGTGGGACTCCATCTCACAACCCTGAGATCATAACCTAGGCTGAAATCAAGAATCGGACCCTTATCGACTAAGCCACCCAGGCGCCCTGGAATTTCTATTCAAAGTGATGAATATATTTTGGAATTACATAATGGTGAGGTTTGCAAAGCTTGATAAACATATTTTATGTGAATTAAATATTAAGAAAAAATGCATGACAAATAAATTAAGGTAAACTAAAGACATTATCATAAAGATACAAACACAACAGCATATCAAGAAATATTACAGAAAAAAAAGAAATATTACAGAAGAAAAAACAGAGTAACAAGCTATATTTTAGGTCATTTTCTTTTTGTTTAACTTTTAAAGAAATTCCAATTTTTCCCAATGTAATCCATTACCTTATGTATTTATATTATAAAAATACAACGCTAATAAACTATTGGAGGTAAATATCACATATATAATTTATTACATGGAAAATAAGAAAAACCTGATACAGAAGAATACATACTCTTTGATTCCATTCAAATGAAATTCTAGAATAGACGAAAATAAGCTCTGAGAATAAAATCAAAATAGTAATTACTCTGTGTGTGTGTGTGTGTGTGTGTGTGTGTGTGTGTGTGTGTGTGTTGTGGGGAGCAGGGATTGATTGGGAAAGCACTAAGGGAACTTAATAAGAAGATAGAAATCTCTCATGTCTTGATAGTAGGTTATAAGGTGTATGCATTTATCAGAACTCATCAAACTGTGTACTTAAGATCTGTGCATTTCACTGTATAAATTATTGTCTTAGTCAGCTGCAAAACACCACAAATTGGGTACCTTATTAGCAACAGAAATTTATTTCTTACAGTTCTGGAGTCTAGAAGTTTGCAATCCCGGTGCCAGCATGGTAGGGTTTCTGTGGGTTGCAGGCTGCTGACTTCTCCCTATGTCCTCATATAGTGGAAGGCACAAGGGAGCTCTCTTTGGGGTCTCTTTTAAAAGGACATTAATGGACCACATCTTCCTTATCCATTCATCTGTTGCTTCCATCAAAAAAGACGAATACCCAACTTTTGTAGCAACATGGACGGGACTGGAAGAGATTATGCTGAGTGAAATAAGTCAAGCAGAGAGAGTCAATTATCATATGGTTTCACTTATTTGTGGAGCATAACAAAAAGCATGGAGGACATGGGGAGTTAGAGAGAAGGGTGTTGGGGTAAATTGGAAGGGGAGGTGACTCATGAGAGACTATGGACTCTGAAAAACAATCTGAGGGGTTTGAAGTGGCGGGGGGTGGGAGGTCGGGGTACCAGGTGGTGGGTATTATAGAGGACATGGATTGCATGGAGCACTGGGTGTGGTGAAAAAATAATGATACTGTTATGCTGAAAATAAATAAATAAATAAAAGGACTTTAATGTCATTCATGAGAGCAAACCCTTCATGATCTAATCATCTCCCAAAGCCTCACCTCCTAACACCACTATACTGGGTACTAGGATTTCAACATATGGATTTTGGGGGGACACAATCATTCAGACTATAGTAATTACATTTCAATTTTAAAAGTTTAAAGTCATGGGGGCACCTGGGTGGCACAGTCATTAAGCTTTTGCCTTCGGCTCGGGTCATGATTCCAGGATCATGGGATGGAGCCCCACATCGGGGACTCCCTGCTCAATGGGAAGGCTGCCTCTCCCTCTCCCACTCTCCCTGCTTGTATTTCCTCTCTCCGTGTGTCAAATAAAAAAAAAAAATCTTAAAAAAAAATAAAAATTTAAAGTCACAGAAAAATGATCTTTAGACTTGAAGCCCAAGTGAAAGATAATGGTACTGTTTTAAGGGCTTTTATTAAATCTCAGGAAATTCCAATGACATATATTTGGAAATGAAACTCATCTTCAGGGTGAAGAAGATGAAGTACATAATACTAAGTAACTAACCTCCTTTTGTGGTTCACAAAGCCAGGAGGGCTGGAGCTGGGATTCAAACCCAGTCATGTGATTAACCATTCCTCTACAGGGATCTCTGAAGATGGGTAGTGGAGACAAAAATGGAACCAGAAAGGGAAAGTTTTGGTTCACTTTCTCCAAATATATACCAAGTTTTTAGCCTCAGCATCATGAGGATAAAGAGAAGATATGAATACTAAGTAACCAATCCAGACCTTATGCAAAGAGGTGACCCAGTAGGAAATTACAAGGAAAGATGAAAATCTGTGGAACCATAGAAGTAGAAATAAAGATTAGATTTTTCTCCTATGCCATAGTGCATTTTATTTCTGTTTGTTTATATTTCACGTTACTTAAAAATTTTAAAAACATTTAGTCTTATCTTCATAGGAATAAATGAAGTAGACATATAGCTTTGAATTGTAACAAAGAATGAACGCTGTACCAAGTAACCTCCATAACCAAGATTAAAGTCATTTCAAATGAACCCCATTTAAAACCAATGTGAAAGCTTTACCCACAATGTATTGTGTGGCCTATTTTTAATGCATCTCCCTATATACAATAGCTTTTATTTAATGTGGGAGAGGAGGCAAGAATAAAAATATCAGAATAGATGGGAGACTTATGGCACATTATTTCCCAATAGTCCCTTCCTTTAATGGCCGAATTCACTACATTTCCCTTAGTAAGGCAAAATGGCAGGTAATTTAAATTCAAACAACCGTGCAAGACATAGCCAGCTTAACAGGCAGAGGGTTACAAAAAGGAACTCCTAGGGATCAGGGAAGATAATAACCACCATAAAAAAACAACAGAAAATAAATAATAGAATCTTGCTTACCACACAGGCCTTTAACTGGAGGGAATAAATACTTCCTTGATATTTTTCTCAAATGGAACATTAAACAGAAAGGCCTTGGAAAAGAAAAAAAAAAAACCACTTACTTAGGTGAATAAACACAAATAAAATAGTTAAATGATATATATGATAGAAATGCCAAAGAATATAATTGGTCCATGTAAGCTGAAAATTCTGCAGAAACTCTAAGTTTCAGTGGAAAGGAGTTCAAGTTTTTTACAGGAGGCCTTAGACTAGTGCCATCCCCTAGAACTTTCTGCAATGATGAAAATGTTCTGATGTCTGATGTGGTAGCCCCTAGCCACATGTGGCTAGTTGAACACTTCAAATGTGGCTAGTGTGACTGAGGAACTAAAGTTGTAATTTTATTTAAATTTAATTAACTTAAATACATATGTGGCTAATGGCCATTGTATTGGTCAGTATAGCCTCTGAATGATTTCCAAGACTTGACAAACAGTCAAAACTGACCTTCTCTTCAAGGAAACCCCTCAGGACTTTGTCATTTCACAAACTAACTTTTGAACATTAGCCAGACTGATGTCTGTGTGGTTTAAAGAATTTTATTTGTTGCAGACACCTGCCATTCCCAGGGGGAACCTTATGGCTATGTCTGATGAAAGTTTGCCCCACAATAATGAAATGGATTGTGGCACTCCTCCCCTTGACCCATGAGGTTCCCTGGGCATGGCCTTACACACAGCTGATGCAGACCTTTTATCAGATTCTTGGATTCTGAACCAGGAAAATAACAAGGTCTCCTGGTGAGTTTCTTGAAAAGAAAAGAAAATCAGTCTGACAGCCTGGCCTCTCTTCAGCAGGAGCTTGTCACTCTTACTAACAGATTTATTCCATGTGATCAGCTCCTCCACGTGCAATAAAGCTATAGCACTCTAATCTGCTATAATCCTCGAGCTTTCTACCTTGCCCAGATAAATTTAGTCCTCAGTGGAAACCACCCCTGGAGTCTATGCAGTGAAATTCAACTAACCAAAGCACTAAGCTTTTTTTAGGAACAAGGTCATAAATTTAGCTAGAGATAGAATGCAGATTTCACTTAATCAACTGGTAATAACTGCCTAGAGCAGTTATAAATTACTAAATTAACAATGTTCTCAGTGCCTTGCAGTGAATTTTTGCTTGGTGGAAAATCATGCTGTAATCATTTAGTCATATCTTCCATGGGCTCACAAATGGGGACTTGTGGCTTCTATAATATCTGCCATCCCTATATGAGGCAATGTGGGGCTACATAGCTGAGGAAAACATAATCCAAACACATTTTCCACAAATATCCTACATGAGAGCATTACAGGTACAGTAAGAGCACAGACATAATAGAGATCAATGGAAATACTGTGATGGCACCATGGAAGAGGCAATATTTGAGGTAAGTCTTGAAAGAGGAGTGGATTGTGGGAGTACGTAAGGAGGGTAAAGCATTACCAGCAATGATACACAGAGGAATGCACAGCACATCCAACGAAGGGCAAATGCTGGGTGATGAGGCAGACAGAGGTGCACTGAAAGATACTACTAAAAAGACGACATGGAGCCAAATCCAGAAAGGCACTGAATGCCATGCTATGGAATTCATTCTGTAGTGTAGCAAGGTTTTTGAGCAAAGTTGTAAAATGGTCAGATCTATATTTTAGAAAGACAAGTCTGACTGCATGAGCAGGAGGGAGAGGTGACACAAGATGTCAAATGTAGCAAGTTATTAATTCGGTTGCATTATAAGCTTTACAAATTCCAAAATTGAGTCAAAGGGTGTATTATGATCACTGTTGTTGGCTGCCATCACAACCACCATTTTCTTTTTTTTTTTTAAGATTTTATTTATTTATTTGACAGAGAGAGATCACAAGTAGGCAGAGAGGCAGGCAGAGAGAGAGAGAGGAGGAAGCAGGCTCCCTGCTGAGCAGAGAGCCTTATGCGGGACTCTATCCCAGGACCCTGAGATCATGACCTGAGCCGAAGGCAGCGGCTTAACCCACTGAGCCACCCAGGAGCCCACAACCACCATTTTCTTGTCTTTGTTAGTTTATAATATCTTACTTTTGCTCAGGCAGCCTAATGGACAAAGCAGTGGGGACTTTCACCGAACTTCAGGAGTTGAATCATAACATTCGCTGCCCTTTGCTGATGATTTTTTCAATAGACAAAGACAAAGCATTTGGTGAAATTCAATATAAATGTATGATAATTTTTGGAGATGATGGATATGTTTATTACCTTGACTGTAGTTTCACATGTGTATGCATACATTCAGACTCATCAAATTGTGTATGGGTCTACCTCGGAGGTATTTTAGGCTGAGTTTCAAACCACTGCAATAAAGCAAATATCACAGTAAGGGGAGTCAAATGGATTTTTTGGTTTCCCAGTGTATATAAAAGTTATGTTTACACTATACTGTAGTCTATTAAGTATGCAAGAACATTATTTCTAAAAAACCATGTACACACCTTAATTAAAGGATACTTACTTTAAAAAAAAAATGTTAACCATCGTCTGAGCTTTCAGTGAGTTGTAACTACTGATCACAGATCACCAGACAAATGTAATAATAAGGGAAAAGTTTGATATATTATAAGAATTACCAAAATGGGGCACAGAAACACAAAATGAGCAAATGCTGCTGAAAAAATGGCACCAATAGATTCGCTTGATACACAGTTACAACAAACTTTCAATTTGTTAAAAAAAAAAAAAATGCAATGACTGTGAAGCAAAATGAAGCAAAGTGCAATGACACAAGGTCTACAGGTATATTAAAATATGCAGTTTTTTGTATATCAACTATACCTCTATAAAGCTGTTTTTTAAAAACTCCCGTCAATGCAGGAATAGAAAGGAGTTCCCTCCACCCGATAAAAAGGTGCCAAAAAATACCACAAAGCTACTGTTTTCCCTACTGATGAAACACTGAACAATTTCACTGTAAGACTGGGAGCAAGGCGAGGATATCCTCTCTCACTACCTTTCCTAAACATTGTCCATAAAGTCCTAACCAGGCATTAAAGTAAGAAAAGATAGGTAAAGGCATAAAGTTTGGAAGGAAGAAGTAAAATTATCTTTATTTTCAGTCAACAAGGTTATATACATAAAATGTAGAGGATCTATTGAACAACTATTAAACTAATAATTGTAGCAAAATCACAGGATATAAGATAAATAATACAAAAATCAATTTCCTTTCTATATTTTTATTTTTAATTTATTTTATTTTTAATTTTAATTCTAATATTGTCAACACACAGTTATATTCATGTATTTCTCTATTTTGTCAATAAACATTTGGAAAACAGTCTTAAAACTACTACTTTAGGTATGTACTAAAAAGCATTGAGAGAAAGATTCAAACAGCTGCTTGTACACTTGTGTTCATAACAGTATTATTCACAATAACCAAAAAGTAGAATCAACCCAAGAATCCATAAATGGATGAATAAACAAAGTATAGCATAAAAGAGTATTTTTCAGCCTTTAAAAAGGAAAGAAATTCTGACACATGCTGCAACATGGATAAACCCTGGAGACATTTTGCAAAGTGAAATAAGCCAGTCACAGAGGGACAAAGACTGTATGATTCCACTTACAAGGGGCACCTGGAGCAGTCACATTCATAGAGACAGAAAGTAGAATAGTGATTGCTGGGGGCTGAAGGAAGAGAAGAAGAGGGGACTCAGTGTTTAATGGATATAGAATCTCAGTTTGGGAAAATGAAAAGAGTTTTGGAGATGGATGGAAATGATTGTTTATACATGTACATAAAATACTTGGGAATAAATTTAACAAAAGATATGCAAATCCTTGCACCAAAAACTTACAAAGCATTACTGAGAGAAAATGCATATGACTTAAAGAGAAAAAAAAAAAAAAAACTATGTTGGAGACTTACTTCACCTGATTTCAAGACATATTATAAAGGTATAGTAACCGGGTACCTGGGTGACTCGGTGAAGCAAGTGCCTTTGGCTCATGTTACAATCCCAGGGTCCTGGGATCAAGCCCGGCATTGGGCTCCCTGCTCAGTGGGGAGCCTCTTTCTCCCTCTGCCTCAAATCTTTTTTCCCCCTGCTTGTGCTCTCTCTCTGTCAAATAAATAAATAAAATCTTTTTTAAAAAATAGAGGTATAGTAATTAAGACAGTGTGGTACTGGTGAAGGATAAATAGATAAATGGAATAGATTAGAGGGACCAGAAGTAGATCACACATTTATAGTCAATTGATTTTGCACAAGTCTTTTTGATAAATGATGCTGGTACAACCAGATAACATATGGAAAAATATAATATGCAAAGAATTATAAACCTACATGCAAAAAGTTGAAACTATAAAGCTTTAAGCAGACCACATATGGTCTGGAGTGAGTCCCAAGAATTTGTGTTTCAAACAAGTTTCCCAGGTGAGTTGTATGTTGCTGATCCAGGGACCACATTTTCTCATTATTTTTTAACAGCATGTTATGAAGGGAAAAAAACACAAATGCTAACATTTTTTTTCCACTCAAATCTTCCCCTTGAATAATTAGAGAGAAAATAGTAACTTCTTGGGAATATTGAAATTGAAACTATTAATAATTTAGGATTAAGTAGACATGATAGAAGCCGTGAAGAAATATCTTTTTCAACCATGTCAAATGTAAGACTAGGAAACCATGGTTTTGTGAGAAGCCTAAACGGGAATATTGTACCCCAAGAGAAATTTACTGCATAAACATGACTCAACCCAAAGAAAAATAACCAGGCATATAATATGCACCCTTGCTTATGTGCCCAACATGAAGATAAGATATTCCAATATAATTCAGCCTGGTGGCCCATTCTTGCTAGATCGTGCTTCATGATGAAATATCACTGCCACTTCCCTGGATTAATAAAAGCCTTTTGTATGGAGGCTTTCTCCTATTATTCTTCTGTGATTTGTTTGCCATTACAATCACTTCCTGTGTCATGCTTCTTTTTGCTCTCTTCTTTTAAATTTTAGCCGAGCAGTATGCCGTTAGAGCTTCTTAGAGCAGTAAACAAGCTTAAAACAAATAGGAATTTTGGAGCTTTATAAAGGGAGACTCACAGGGATCTCACAGAGAGCGTAAGGATGAAGAGCATGGGCTATAGAGCCAGGCAGCACTGAGGTCAAATCCTGCTCTACCATTTACCTTGGTAAATGAAGACCACTCAAGGTCTCAGATTTCTTAGGCCTAAGATTAATGTTCGTGAAGATTAAATGGAACATTGTGTAGGAAGTACTCAGCCCATTGTCTGACCCTCTGTGAGTAACTACCGTAAAGAGAATAATATCTTATGCCATATAAATGTGTCTTTCTTCATTGTATTTTCATAGGAAGCACCTCCTGAGCTCGTATACAGCATTTATCGGGGGAAGGAGGTGGACAGGGAGTATGGAGTAGAAAAGAAAGGAAAGACAATTAGATTTATTTCAGAAACATAAAGAAAAACAGTTAATATTCGGATTCTGGCAGTTAAAATAGAAAGTTTTTGAGCACTCACAGAGAGAAAGAAGAGAAATGTGAGGGGTTGAGCATTTTATCAAACAGACTAAATATCTCCCTAAAGAGGCCACATAGTAGATTGTTCACCAAACTGGCTGCTGTCATTCCCATTTTTATTTCTATGCCCTTAGCAACGTGACTTGGCAGCTCCTCCCATTGGGTGAATGTTCCAGCAGACTGAACAGCAAGTGCGAAGACCCTTAGGCAAGAAGCCATCTGATAGGGTTCAGAAACACAGAGGATGCCAGTGTGGCTGGAGTGCTAGGAGAAGGAAGTGGACAGTGATGGAAAACAGCACCAGGTCACATGCAGCTTTTGAGACTAGGAAATCCCTGACAACAGAGGGACTGAAATTTAAACCACTGTGGCCTGTTTATACAAGAGAACCTGTATAAAAAATATTAAAATATGTTTCATTCCAGTTGGTAAATAACACAGTACTGATCCCCGAGTGTCCCCATAGCTCTGGCAAGCCAGGCCACCTCCAGGACCATCCACCCTTCATGATCCTGTAATTTAAGACTCAGTGTAAAAAGAAGCTTCCAATACTGATCTAGCCCATGACTGTGGGTGTGCAACATTGTCCCTTGGCCAAAGGGAGACCACTTCTTACCTCCAACTTTATGAAGCTGAAAATAAGCATGAATCCATCCCATCAGTCAATACGTATTACCCATGGGCCAGGAGTACTGAAGGTGTCAGAGAGGAGCAAGAGTATGCAAACCGGTTTCTACACTCACAGAGGTTAGAGTCCAACTTTCCGGCAAATTGTTGCCTGTGCGTAATAATTTTTAGGCATTGGTTCTCAACCTAAACTCCACAACAGAATCATCTGAGAATTTTAAAAAGTACCAATGCCTAGGCCCCATCCCCAGTGGGGATGATTTCATTGCTCTGAGGTGTGGCCAGGGCATGGCAATATCTAAAAGCTCCCCAACTGATTCAATGTGCTTCCAGGGCTGAGAACTTCTCTCTTAGAGAGAAGCTAATATGGAAAACAGAGAGTGGGATTTCTACACTTAAGTAAAATGAAGGTTGCAAACCTAGAGAAACAAGTTTTCTCTGCATGTCAACTAATAAAGATAAATCAAGATGGAAACATGATTTCTTGAAAGGTAATTTTCAGAGAGTTCTGGAAGCTGTCTTTATAGAATGGCATTCTGACAAAATGTTGGCTGGCAGTCTGACCCAAGGTTAGGTAAGTCAACTAAGTACATTCTGATAATACAGAGCAAAACTCTGGGCTTTATTCTTTTTAAAGATTTTATTATTTATTTGGCAGAGAGAAAGAGAGAGAGCACAAACAGGGGTGTGGCAGAGGGGATGGGAGAAGCAGGCTCCCTGCTGAGCAGAGAGCCCAATGTGGAGCTTGATCCCAGGGTGAGCTGAGGGCAGACAATTAACAAACTGAGCCACCTAGGTGCCCCAGCTCTTGCCTTTTTTAAATAAGATTGCTCAGAAAATAACTTCTAAATGTGAAAACTCCTACTACCCTTCCCTTCCCCCCACCATGACCTGTCCACTCTCGATCTACACATTCACACAAAGCTAGCCATTAGCCTGAAGAATGGGTCTATACCCAGAATTCCAGGCCACAGATGAGGATTCCAGCCCCAAAAAGATAAGAACCATGACTTGGTGGATTGAGATTGCTTTTCAGAATGATTTCTGACCTCTCTAATTGCTTTCTAGTTACTTCCCTAAGCTGTCCTTCGAGTGACAAATGTTTGAATGAGACAGAATCGAAAACACCTCAAAAAGGTTTGACCCAATGGAAAGTCCAGGGGGGCTGAGGAAACATGTGCCAAAGGTTGGGCTGGAGCATAAGTATTTTCTAGAGTTACTGGGTCACAGCGAAGCAGCTAAGTACATTCTGGGGCAATGAGTGTTCTCAGCACTAGCCCTTGATTATTCAGTCCTAATGGAGGGAAATGATGATGTGGGTTTTCTGAGAGAGCAGCTGGTTTTAATGAGCAGTATGGTTTTGACTCTGGAAATCACCACTAGGTAAATAAAAAGGTATGCAGCATGTCTGAGCATATTTCAGCTGGGCAGCATGGACTGTGGCCAAGAATGCCAAAAGGTCAGTGGCTTAGAATTCCAAAACTTACCAGAGAAACCCCACAAAATAGAAACATCTTATTAGAAATAACAGAGCCTGGGGACACCTGGGTAGCTCAGTGGGTTGAGCATCTGCCTTTGGCTCAGGTCATGATCTTAGGGTCCTGGGATCAAGGCCCACATCGGGCTCTCTGCTCAGTGGGGAGTTTGCTTGGGGATTCTCCCTCTCCCCAACTGCCCCCCCAACTCGTGCTCTCTTTCTCTTACGATCTCTCTCTCTCAAATAAAATATTTTTTAAAAATAAAAGAAAGAGTAGAGCCCTGAATTATGATCTAGAAGACAAGAACTCTTGTCTCTGGTCTATCATGACCAGGTGTGTTACCCTGGGTAAGTAACATCTGTGTACCTCAGTTTCCTCATTTTTAAAATAAGGGGACCAGATTTAAATGATCTCAAGTAGGATGGATGGATAAAATGGAATTTAGTATCTGTGTGTAAGGGAGACAGAATACTGAGATCTGAAGCCTGAAGATTGCTGGTAGCAAGTAGCCAAATTTGCATTTGGAGCCCAAGACACTCATAGAGGATGAAAGTGAGAAGACATCAAGACCCCAAAACCTTGTCTCAGAAATTAAAACTAGCTGGAGTGGACTAGGGGGTTGCCCTGAGCAAGGCTCAGAGTCAGGGAATGACCACTAGGCCCCTCAGATAAACTCAGCACCAAGGAGAAAAGATAGAACCACCAGCCTAGCCTCTGCAAAGACTTGGGAATTCAAAAGGAGGTTGTGAATAAGTGCATAAGAGGACCGACCCCAGCCCAGGAATCAGGTAGCAGACAGTCCTGGAGTCCTGGAGAAGTGGCTGTGTTGGGGAGGATGAGGAGTGACAAGAATGGGCATCCAGACCAGGTTTGCCAGGAGCCTCCTCCTGGTGGAACTTATTCCTGAGGGCTGGGGATCTTCTCTCTGGTCCCTGAAAGAGGAGCAGTGGCCCAAGCAAAACTCTACTAGCAGTTCCTTGGGAGCCACCAGCCTCTTGTGGGGTAGCAGAGTCCCCTGGCCTTGAGGTGACATCTCTACTGAGACTCCAGAAGCAGAAATGGAAGTGACCATGATGGCCCAGGCATATCCTGGGAAGGGTCTTCCAGGGAAGAATATGGCATTTCCTGTTCATTGGGCCTGTGAGAGCTCACATGTTCAACTTTGGGAATCCACCTGAGTGCTGCCTTATCTGCATCCCAATCTATAAATTGGGCCGTACCAGTTACAGATCTATAAGATCCCTCATGGCTCCAAAGTGTTGTGACTTTAGTGTGTGATTCAAAACAAAACCCAAAGAATGATTCAATTCAGAGTTTAGTGTACAACTAACTATATCCTTAAGTTTGTAGATACTGGGGCTCTTGTCTACAAAAAGGAGAAATGTGTAAATGAGGGATCCATCTGTGACCATTAAATCGCCTAAAATTAACAAAAAAGTCCTATCACTGCTAACGATCTATAAATTCACTCCATATGCATTCATCAGAGATCATTAAAATGAAGTCTGGGAATGCAAAAATAATTATATAGTTTGGATACCTAAAAATTTTTCCTTAGAGAGAGCAGATTTGTATGTATGTGTAAAATAAGGGTGTTATTCTAAAATTATAACTGAAATACAAGCTTGCTTTAATGAAATGTGATTGTTATATTGATTTCCAGTTTAAAATCGCCTAGAAAATATCCACCAGCATTGTAAATGTGCATGCTATTTGAACCAGCAATTTTACATATAGAAATTTATGCTGATGAAATTTTACACACAAATACAAAACTAAATATGTAAGAAAGTTCACTGTCACAACACTGTTGATAAAGAAAAAATTGGAGGGGCACCTGGGTGGCTCAGTCAGTTAAGTGTAAGACTCTACAGTTAAGTGTAGTTAACCAAGAGTCTCATGGGTTTTGGGATGGAGCCCCAAATCGTGCTCTGCACTCAGCAGGAAGACTGCTTGAGATTCTCGCCCTCTGCCCTTCCCCCCACTTATGGTCTCTCTCTCTCTCAAATAAATAAATAAATCTAAAAAAAAAAAAAACCTGGAAAAATTGAAATGCTCACTCATAAGGGGTTATTTAACTAAATTATCACCCTTCCATATGCTAAACCAAATTCTGAATTTACTAGAACTAGTGAAATACATCTTTTTCTAACTTAAATTTTACTTAGTCAACATCCAGTACAATATTGGTTTCTGAAATAGAATTCAGTGATTCCTCACTTACATACAACACCTAGTGCTCATCACAACAAGTGCCCTCTTTAATACCCATCACCCATCTAACCTATCCCCCACCCACCTCACTCCATCAACCCTCAGTATGTTCTCTATCATTAAGAGTCTTTTGTGGCTTGTTTCCCTCTCATTTTTTTTCTTTTCTCCCTTCCCATTTGTTCATCTGTTTTCTGTCTTAAATTTCACATACAAGTTAAATCATATGGTATTTGTTTTTCTCTGACTTATTTCACTTATCAAAATACACTCTAGCTCCATCCATGTCATTGGAAATGGCAAGATTTCATTCTTTTTGGTAGCTGAGTAATATTCCTCTGTGTGTGTGTGTGTGTGTGTGTGTGTGTGTGTGTGTGTGTGTGTGACATATTCTTTATCCATTAGCAGTCAACGGACATTTGGGCTCACTCCATAGTTTGGCTATTGTTGATAATGCTATTAACATCATACCCCATCAAAACTGTATTTTTGTATCCTTTGGGTAAATACCCGTAGGGCAATTGCTAGATCATAGGGGAGCTGTATTTTTAATTTTTTGAGGAACCTTCATATTGCTATCCAGAGTGGTTGCACCAGTTTGCATTTCCACCAGTAGTGTGAGAGGATTCCCCTTCTCCACATCCTTGCCAACACCTCTTGTTTCTTGTGTTGCTAATATGAGCCATTCTGACAGGTGTGAGCTGGTGTCTCATCATGGCATTGATTTTGAAATACATCCTTATAGCAGAGAAATAATTTTATATTAACTGACATGGCTGTCATTTAAGGTTATTTGTTTGTTTACCACACCTCCATTCCCTGCTTTAAATCAGATCTATAATGAGGCTGAGGGATTCACTGTATCCAAGATATGAATATAAAGAGCACTAATCACATAAAGTTATAATTCTTAGTGCTTAGCCCCAAACACAAGAAGCCCAGAGAAAGGTATTCTCACCATCCACCAGGCACACTTTTGAGAATGAAAGGGATAATGCCTGGACTGGCTTACTGGAAGGGCAAACGAGTTTTCCTAAAACTTCAGGGGGACCAGGGAGGATAGGAAGACCTGAAATCAGGAAAGTGTAGCCTAGGCAAGGAAATAATTTAGTTTTAAACATATTCATTATTATTACAATTTATCTTAGGCTAAGCCATTGGGAATTGAGCTGACTTGAAACTGTAAACAGAAGAGGTAACTGGAATTGTTGAATAATTCTTCTGTTGGGAAATGCTCTGCAATGATGAACATTTTGCAATTCCATCTTTTCTGGATGCTATATTGTGTTCCATTGATTTACATGTTTGTCCTTATGCCAATAACATATTATCTTGTTTTGTAAAGACCTTAAAAATTCTTCACTTTTTGAATAAGTCTTAATATCAGGCAGTGAGAACCTTCCAACTTTGTTCTTTTCCAAATTGTTTTGCCCACTCTACAATTTCATGTTTTAAAATCTTATTTTAATATTTTGTGGAATTTTTATTATATTTTTACTATATTATATTAATACATAATATATAATGTATTATATATTATATAAGTATATTATATTATTTTTTATTATATTTACTAAATATAGCTGGTTTATTTACTTTCATCTGGATAAAAACAAAAGAAAAGAAAGAAGAGCTATCAACAAGGGATATTTTAGGCTGCAAGTGACACAATCCTTCATTTCAGTATTGTAGACAGAGTTCATTTTTTCCCCACCTAAAAGAAATTCTAAAGACAGGTGTCTCCTTGCATTGGTTCAGTGGCTCAACAATGTCAGGGCCAGCATCTCTGTGGGTCTCTTGACCTCTTCCTCATGGTAACAAATGCTAGCTACAGCTGCTGCAATCTTATCCATTCAGGGTAGAAAAGAAAAGAAAGTAAGGGGTAACTTATGTCCTGAGATCCAAAATTGTGTCAGATGGCCTCTTTGGCTGCAAGGGAGCTTGGGAATGGCATATTTTATTCAGACCATTTAATAGACATAGGCCAGAAAGAAGGGGGTTGATATGAGAGTTGGCAGTGCCAACCTCTAGTGTTTGCCACAAATGTTGATGAGAGGTTTCAAAAAAAAAAAAAAGGGAAAAAAGTTTTCATTGAATTCTTCCCTCTTCAAAAATACCATTAGAAGAACTAATGATAAAGAATCCATCCCACAGGATGCCTGGTTAACTCAGTTGGCTTGGTATCCAACTCTGATTTTAGCTCAGGTCATAATCTCAGGGTCCTAGGATGGAGCCCTGCATCAGACTCTATGCTTGGCACAGAGTCTGCTTGGGATTCTCTCCCTTCCTTTGCCCCTCCCCCTGCTCATGCTCTCTCTCTTTCTAAAATAAAAAAATTTTTAAAAAAGAATCCATCTCAAGCTACATCACTTTCCTTAGTGTTGGATGAGACCCTCAAAGCCTCCTGGTCCTGCCTCTCCCTGCCATCAGAATTAGCTCTTTCCTAGCATTCAACAGCATTCACACAATCCTTAAGTCACATCAGCTAGAAAAACAAACCTAGTCTGTTGCTAAGGGATAAGAGTTACATTATGACCAGCCTACAGCATAGCTCTCTTTAGTAAACTTATAAGGGAAAAATGTTGGAATTCAATGCATGTTCATGAATTGCCTATTTCAGTCTCTGAATAGGGGAAACTGGGCATTTCTTCCTTTCTTTAGTATCCTTTATAGGGTTCCTATGTGCCAGGCACTGGGTGTTTTTATTCCTCTTCCCTCTATAATTGTTCTCTGTCCTCTTTTCTTGGATTATTTTTTACTCTAAGTGTATATGGGAATATGTGTATAAAAGTGTAAGACAAGGTCAAACTTGCAGAGTCCAGAGCACCATCACTATAGCTCTCTCTGGTCTCCCTGTGGAGGCCACAAAAGCACAACTCATGTGCCTTTCAGAAGCTGGGGAAGGTGTGGAAGAATCAGGATGCAAGAGGTTATCTGTGAGTAATGCTGCTTCTTACAACATTCATGCTCTTATTCCTTTATGAGATTATAGAGATACTATGGTATCCATGCAGACACAGTCTCTACCCTCATTGAGCTTGTATTGTTGTAGGATAATGTTTTTGAAATACTAACCAATGTTATTTTCTCCCAATAATTACTTTTTTCTCTCCCTGTTCCCACTCATGTAGCTAGGCTATGTTCATTGCCTTAGGATAGAGAGTTTATAAGCAGTAGACAGAGGAAAAAAGGAGACACTTCCTATATTTATAGGAATAAAAGTGACACTAGAGCAAATGTTAGCATGAGCTTCACCCTAGATACCCCAATTAGCAACAGAAGATTCCTCTGAGCAGAAAGGGGAAGAAAACTGGAAGGCAAGGGAATTGCCATAGAGGCCAGTGGGGATAGCAGGGACAATCAGACCTGAAGAGGCCATCAGTGAAAACAAGCTGTGTCAACCATGGGCCATAGTGAAGAGAATTTGTAGACACACAAGAACCAGATGGTAGCCAAGGGTGCATTTGCCAACATCACCTGTCACTCATACCAGGGTCCATATCAGCCATCCTTTCTCCAGTCATCTAGGCTCCATGCTTGCCTTTTCTTCCTGGGGATAAAGTTAGGTTCTATTTCCAAGCCTCCTTTGCGGTTAGATGAAATTGTATCACAAACCATGGAGTTCTGGCCAATGGGATGTGGGAGGAAGTAATTTAGACCACTTCCTATCCTATTCATGAATACTTCCAATGCATCCTCCATGCTCCCTCTTTCCTATTTTGTCAGATATAAATGATGGGCTCCAAGGTGCTAGGGCATGACTGAGCCAAAAGATGGAAGGAGCCTGGATCTCTAGATCCCTACCTGGAAAACAGCCACCTAAGGTGGTCACTCTGACCAGAAACATCTGCGCTGGGTTCTTATATGAGAAAAAGTTAATTTTATTGTATTAAGCCACAAAAATATTGCAGTTTGTTAAAGAAATTTTTGCCAACTCTGACAATATTTCAATCAACTCCCCAGCTCAAGCAACACTCCTCTTCCTGACCTGGTTCAGGAAGTTTACCCCATGAGGACAAGCACTCCATTGCAAAATACCAGGACACAGTAAGTACCCCCCCCCTCAAAAGGAGGGTGAAGCTCTTATAATCTGTCATGTCAGTATGATGTTAAGGGAGGGAAATGTATTACTCTTACATTTGTGAAGATAACCAGAACCTGCTTAAGATTTTTCCTGGGCTAGGAGACTGATTAAACACACAAGCATCACACTGGATAGAAGGAGAGAGAAATACTGAACTAGCCAGTATAGATTGATGTGTAGAATTACTAACTGTGCTAAGCATTGTGAAGAAAAAATACAAATAGTCTGGCAAAAATAACGAGTGGTGTTAGAACTCGTATTAAGGAGTGGGAATGAATAAAGACTGAGGAAAGAACAGCTGAACGGAAGCCTATCAGGAAAACCAGAATCGTGCAGATTAAGAGTTTGGGGGAATAGCGTTTAGGCAAAAGGAATAGAATGTGCAAAAAGCCTGAGAAAGGAAAGAGGCTGGCTCATTGAGGATCTGAAAGATGTCAGTTTAGCTGTGATGAAGAGAGGGAGGTGGAGAATGGTATGAGATAGGAATAGAGAAATAAGCAGAGACAAATTTAAAAAGGGCCATGTAGACTTGGTTCTTGCTTTTATATTTTATTATAAAAGCTTAAGAAAGCACTGAAGAATTTTAATCAGGGATCATGGTCAGGATTGCATTTTTAAAATATCAAACTGGCCAAATGGAGACTGGTTGGCAGAGAGGCAAAAGTGGAAAGAGAAAGCCCATGTAAGAGGCCATTTCAGAAATTCAGGCAAGAAATAATGGTGTGTTGAAGTAAAAGAGTAGCAGAATGCAGATGGAGAGAAATGGATAGGTTTAAGATATGCTTGGGTAGTTGACTGAAATAGGAATTACTGCATTCAACTTTAAACTCCAGTGAGAGACAGGATCAGGTGGTAAGTTATAGGAGCCTCGGTTCTAACCTAGGTCCTCTAAGAGTTAAGAGAATGTGATAAAAGTAACAGCAGCTTCTTCAATGTCTAAATGACCATTTGAGCAGGATGGTTTGGAGGAGATAAGAGGTTGCAGGAAAAAGTAGGCTTCGAGTCAAAGCTGGGTGCATGACTGGGTGCTCACTCAATTGTGTTATCATGCCAAAAGAGATAGAGCCTGGTTAGTTAAGTAACTCAAACCTACAGATAAAGACTCTGCCCAGATATGATCTAAGCACAGTGGGGGAGGATGATTCCATCCTTTGCCCATTCTTAATAGCTATCAATAATAATGAGAAGAATAAGTAACATTATGGAGCTCTTTGTGCTATGCCCTGTGCTAAGGAATGTGTGTGCATATTCTCATTAACCTCATTAGGGCTCTGTGAGATGGTACTGTTATTTCTCCTATTTACTAACACTAAGGCTTAGAGATTGGTAGCTTGTCCAAGGCCTGATCTCTAGTAACTAGAGTAGTGCATATTCCAACCCAGCTCTAACTCCAGAATCCACACTACCAGCCATATAATGTAATGTGTTGAGAAAGATACTGAAGATGCATTTGGGTTCAATGGGGGCAAAGTCAGATGGGCACAATTTGGTCAGTCATATGTAAACATGTGCCTTATAACCATGCAGCTTTATCCTAAAGAATAAATCACTGTGGATTGCATAACAAAAGAAAACTGTCACTATATTTTATGACATTATAGGACATCCTGTTCATACTCTAATGGCCAATTACAGATTTCAAGACAACCGACTAGAAAGAATATTTGAAGAATCTGGTACATGAGGGTCTCTAGACACCTTAACATGAGAATTCTAAGCACATTATGAAAGATTTAAGAACCTGCCTTGAGAGCCTCCTCTCTTCAGAACTCAACTGGGGAGTCACATCAGGCTAGGAAATGGTTCTGGGGCAGAGTCAAGCTTTGAAATCTCAGGGAAAGGCTGAGTTGAAATAAAACTGCATCACATCTGGGAACCCAGTGCTATCTGCTATAAAGCAACACCATTTTTCCTGAAAGCTCTCATGAAAAAGAACATTTTCAACTACTAATGTGGTTTTCTTCTCACCCCTTTCTTGCCCCCAGTGGGGAAAAAATGTTTATTCATCTTACATAATTTTGCTTTTCTTTATGTCACCAAATGCCTTGTGATAGTATTGCATCTGACAACTCTCTTATTGAGAAGTTGCCAACAACCAAAGGATAATTAACTTAGTCTTCCAGGCATATATGAAAAAAAAGCCACACATACACACACAGAGTGGACCATGCACAATTCATTGGGAATAGTGTTCCATTGCTTATATCTCAATGAAATTTGCTGGGGTTGTAAAAAAAAAAAAATTCTGCATCTCAATGAATGCTTTGTGCAATATAATCTTTTGCTGAAAGGAGATGGGTCCTTAACTATTAGGGAACAGAAATGGGACAGGACTACACAGGAAATCAATAAGCATTCATGAAATGTCTACTTGGTCAGGCACATTGCTAAACTCTGAGGATATAAAGAAGAATGAGATCTAAGAGAATTGACAATCCAATAAAGAAGAGAGAAGACTCATACAACTCTTATAGTGAGTATAAAGGAGGTTTATACACACACACACACACACACATACACATACACGTTATAGTAGTTCTCAAAGTTGTGGTCCCCAGACCAACAGCATCATCTGAGAATTTATCAGAAAGGTCCTACCTGAGACCTACTGAATCTCAAACTTTAAGGGTGGGGCCCATCAATCACCTCCTGGCACACCCTGTCTGGACACCACTGGTTTAGCCAAATAAATGAAAATAAATATAATTGCTTCGGGGAAGTGTTGCACTGGTTACTGGTATCCAACCAAGAAATAATAAGCTTGGGTTCTGAGGCCTTTCAGGCTGTTGTAACCTAGCACCATGAGGCAGGTTTGAGGTTTCAGTTGTGCCAACGTCTACAGCCATCGTGGTGTCCTCCAGCTTCAAGTCTTGCTATACTTCTGTGTTAGTTTCCTATTGCTGCCATAACAGATAGTCACAAATTTGATGGCTTAAACAACACACATTTATTATTTTCCTGTTCTAGAGGTCCAAAGACCAAATTTAGTGAGGCCTGAAGTCAAGGTATAGGGAGGTCTGGTTCCTTCTGGAGGCTCTACTGGAGAATCCATTCCCTTCCCTTTTCTAGCTTTAAGACACCACTTGAATTCCTTAGCATATGGCCCTGCATCATCTTGACCACTGCTGCCTTCATCTTATCTCCTCTGACTCTGTCCTCCCACCTCCTTCTTTTAAGGACCCTTGTGATTACATTACGCCACTCAGGTAATGCAGGATAATCTCCCCATCTCAAAATCTTTAATTTAATCACATCATCAAATTCCCTTTTGCCATGTAAGGTGGTATATTCATAGGTTTCTGGGGTTAGGACATGGACATCTTTGAGGGGGGCAGACTGTGATGAAAGAGATGTTAAATGACTGAGTTTTTAGGAGAACAAGATTTATAAATGTGTCCAGGTGTTATTTTAATTTGTTCCACAGTCATTGCTCCATGTAAAAGCCCAATCAAGTATCCATGGCTTAGGGTGTCCCAAAAGAAGAGTCTCAGTGAGGCTGGCAAGGCCCTGACCTCTCTGAGCAAGTCTGTTTATCCCTATGTCCATCTGTCGTCAGGGCATCTCCACTTGAGCAGGCCCAGAACTGAACTCTTCGTTCCTGTCCCCACCCCACCCCAACTTGGTTTTCCTCCTTAAGTCCCTATCTCAGATAAATTCACATAACATATTCTCTCAATCCAGAAATCTACATAATATCCTAGGAGTGCCCCAACCTCCCCACTACCCACATCTAATTAGCCTTTTCAAAAACTCTCGCTGGGCTTGATTCAGGAGCTCACCATTCCTCACCTAGATTTTGTAAGGGCCTCTTAATTGGTTCCCTGGCTTTAGGATCACCACCTTTATCACCACTACCGTGATAAGTATTTTCAAATCACAAATCTGTCACTCATTTTCCTCTGCTGTTTATAACTCCCTAATGCCATTTTAGAATAAAGACCAACTCCTTACCAAGGCATGTACGGCTCTTTCTGATGCACCCTTACATTACCTGTTCAGCCTCATGTTTACCATTACCTCAAATGATAAAGCAAATTATTTACAGATCCCAGAGGGCACCCTGATCCCTCACAACTCTTACCTTTAACCAGGCTCTTCTCTTTGCTAGAACATCCTTATTCAATTCTATACCTATCTAGAGTGATGACTCTTTAAGTCTTCCGCTAGGCCTCTTCCTTCTGTCTTACCATCCACTGTGCACCCCTGGAAGCACTTATTATCCTGAATTACAATTGATTATCTGTACTCTCCCAGACCGCTAGACCGTGAGCTCCTTAAGTATAAAGACTGAGTTTTACTTAGGTCTATATTCTCATAGCGAGCACAGAACAGGGCATAGAGTAATTGTTCAATACATTCCCCAGTTGAATTGAGATATTGCATGACATTGGGAAGTGCTAACTAAGGGCGGGGGGGAAAGTGGGAGTAAGGAGGATAATTAGGTTAGAGTTGTAGTTGCCTAGAACTGGAACAGGCCAGGAAGTGTTAGTGGAGAGCCATCAGTACATACAACTACAAGCAGATAAAGAATAGAAGGGAAAGGCTTTCAGTAATATCAATTGCTCCGGTGCACTAAAGCCAGAAAATAGGCCTTTGGATTAGACACACAAGAAAGCCACTAATGCCATTCAAGAAAGCAGTTTCAAGCGGAGTGTAGAAGATGCAGAAGAGGGAAAAGGGCCCAGTTTACAAGGAGTCAACCACTGTTTCTCACACTAGCACCAAAACACACTTGTTGGAAGAAAAGGAAAGAGACAGATCACTTGAGGCCACACATAAGGGAAGATGGCCCCTTTCAAAAACAAAAAACTAACTTATGTCATTCCTTCAGGCTGAGGGTCCTCACAAAAGGAAACTTCGAAGAGCAAAGACAATCTACAGTCTTCTGGTTGTGAATACAGGATGGGTTGATGCTCTTCCAAATCCAAAACTGTGACATAATTTTTAAAACATGGTTATTAAGCACCTGCTTGTTCATCACTGTGAGTTTAAGGACATTTACTGAGGTCACATTTTAGCATATGGTCTGTTTCTTCCTTGTTGAAGTTGCTGGCAGCAAAGCCACTCATAGCTTGGTGTGCTGGGCTCGCACCAGCACGAGAATTTAAGGAACGGCATGCGGTGCCAGCCAGTCCATCTGAGATTTCTGGCAGAGAGAGGCCCTAAGGAGAACTTTGTAGGAAGGCGGAGTTCTTCTTTAAAACTTAAAAATCACAAGTTAAGGATGTACTCAAACACACACAAAACTTCCCCAATCGGAGTATATCATGAATGAACAACCTAAACCACCTCCAGCTAATTTATATTTTCAGTTTTACTACTTCTTGTGGTAGTCAACCTTAGTTGACTTTCTTTGTAAAATTTAATTCTCAAATTAAATTATCAAATTTAATTCTGGTTTCATTCTTCAAAGAAGCCCCCAGTTCTTAATGGCAAGGTTTGATAAGCACACCAGTTCAGACTATTTTTACTTGATTTTATGAACTTTAGGACAATGCCTCCATGGCCTTTCATTTTCTCTACTAAAAATGTTTTGGGTTTCTCCTATAACCAAATTCATTTGGAGAAAAGAACTAGACTTGAATACAGATTATCTAGACATAAACGCTAGTTTTGCCACTTGCTTCAGTCCTCAGTTTCTTCATCTATAAACGAGAATACTAATAAATACCTCATATAATAATTATAAGGATTAAATGAGATAATACATATATTAGCCAGCGTATAGACTAAGTTTCTATAACAAAAAGAACTTAACATACAGGGACTCAAATAAGATTTAAGAAAAAAAAAAACTCTTATGTAATATTCGAGAAGTAGTGGCTCAGAGGTACCCATACATTCTCAAAGTATAGATTCCATTTTTGGATGGTTCATCTCCCAGCCAGCTGTGTAGAGGAAAATAGTGGTGGCAAAGAGCTTTCTTTTAAGGAAGCTTCCATTTAATCTGTGACCCAAAAACCACACACAGCACTATTGTTTATATACATCAGCCAGAATGCAGTCCTACAACCACAGCTAACAGCAGAGGAGGCTGGGAAATGTATTCCTATCTAGATGGAGATATACTCAGTTAAAATTGTGGAGGAACTTGTTTATTATTAAAAGGAAGAAGGATAGAATGAATACGGCGGGACAATGAACAATTTATATTAGCTATACTCTCTTTGGATTCCTGGGTGGCTGAGTCAGTTAAGCGGCTGCCTTCAGCTCAGGTCATGATCTCAGGGTCCTGAGATTGAGTCTCACATCGAGCTCCTTGCTCTGCAGGGAGCCTGCTTCTCCCTCTGCCTCTACCTGCCACTCTGCCTGCCTTACTCTCTCAATCTCTCTGACAAATAAATAAATAAAATCTTTTATAAAAATATTAGCTACACTCTCACCATTACATAAATTTCTATTATGGAAAAAAAAAATCACCTGACACTTCATTTCTGACCCCCACCCTCATTAATAAAGAATCCTATAAAGACAACACCTCCAAGGACTGAAGGATGAAGTTTTTGTTTTGTTTTGTTTGTTTTGTTTTGTTTTTAAGGCAGATGATTATGTCTTATTCACCTCCCCATCTCCCAAGACTGACACAGAAATATTCTTAATAAATGTTTATCAAAGTGAATAATCAAACACTCCTATGGCCCTTATCTCGGTTAAACCCCTTCAGTAATATATGTAGAATGCAGACTTGCCGTTTTTAATGAATAGTACTATATCATATACATGACACTGTTGGCTTTACTTACGGTATGATCTAATTGGTTACATGGTGAAGCACTTTAGTATGCTCTTGATGTTTGATATTTTTGAGGAGAAATGAGTAAAAATCTTTAAAAAAAAAACCAAGTAACTCTCAAAGCATGATCATGTTCTCTCAAGCTGACTATTTAAATCAAACATGAGAGGAGTCTGGGAAAATGGCAGAGTAGGAGGATCCTAAGCTTCCCCCATCCCCAATTCACAACTAGATATCACTCACATCCATGTAAATAAACTGGAGAGGGATCCAAAGACTGGCAGAACAAACACCACAACTAAATGGAGAGACGCCACATCTGAGAGCTTAGGAAGGGCAGAAAAAGTGATTGGGAGCTCCCTGAAGGAGAGAGGGAGCTGTGGGCACAGAGAGGGGAAAACACCAGGGAGTCTGCACTGGGAAGAGGAGTCCCCAAAATATCTGGTCTTGAAAACCAGAGGGACTGAATTCTGTGAGTTCATACAAGCAACAGGACTTGGAGTATGGAGCTGACTTAGCTCAGGCAAGCTAGAGGATGAGGAATACTGCATCCCTGCCCTTAAAGTGACAACTGCCCAGGAGAGGCAACATAGAAGTGATGGTTTGCACGATGCCTGAGGCAAATGGGAGGGAGATCTGTTTACATGGATTTCTGAGCATGTTGGGGGACTTCTCTGGGAACAAAGAAGCGGCAAGTACCATTTCCCTCCTTGTCCCCCAGCATAAACACAGATTCACCTGTGAGAGGTGGCACTGCACTGACACTTGCCACCTAACCTTGCTTGCACAATACCCCACCCAGGAGTTCTCTTGAGGACTCACCCACTCCAAGCCTGCTGGCCTCGGCTCTGGACACAGAACAAATTTTCTTAACTCAGTGTTTGGCCCTGCCCAGCCCTCACAGACACAGACACCACGCCCCACAGCTAATGTGTGCCTTGCCTCCAGGGGCCACCACACTTTGGGGGGTGGAGACCCAGTCTAGGACTAGTGGCTTAGCACAAATTTTGCTAACACCATTTCCCCACCTCTGACCTCTCCTGTGTCATGCCCTTTCAGAGCTGGCCTGCAGGGATCTCAACACCACAGAGAGCAAGCAGAGCCTGAACAGGCAGATAGTCAGGGCAGGCATCTAGACTGAAAGAAAAACAGACTCAGACACAATAGCAGGATGCAAACAACACACATAGGAGACTCCCCTGAAGTGCCATGTTCTGATAAACATCACACACTGCACTGCAAGGCATTACAGGACCTCTTCTTCATAAAGTCACTACTTTCAAGAGCAGATGATGTTGCTGAATTTCCTAACACAAAGAAACAGATACAGAGAGGTAGACAAAATGAGGAGATAGAGAAATATGTATCAAATGAAAGAACAGAACAAAATCATAGCAGGAGATCTAAGTGAAACAGAAATAAGTAATGGGCCTGATAGAGATTTTAAGAAAATGATCATAAAGATACTCATTGGACTTTAGAAAATCAAGCTAAGAAGGTGAAAGACAAACAAATACTGCATAATGAGAATACACTTAGAGAACTCAATGATTTCATCAAGCATAATAATATTCACATTATATGAAATCCCAGAAGAGAGAGAAAGGGAAGCATAAAATGTATTTGAAGAAATAAGAGCTGAAAACTTCCTAAATCTGGAAAGAGAAACATTGATCCAGGTTCAGGAGACACAGAGTTTTCCCCAACAAATTCAACCCAAGGAGGTTCACACTAAGACACACAGTAATTAAAACGGCAAATAAATAGTGGTAAAGAAAGAATGTTAAAGGTTGCAAGAGAATAGAGACCATTAAATACAAAGGAAACCCTAATAGTCTATCAGCTCATTTTTCAGCAGAAACTTTCCAGTCCAGAATGGAGGGGCATGATGTATTCGAAGTGCTAAAAGGCAAAAATCTGCAGCCAAAAATACTCTATCCAGCAAGGTTATCATTCAGAATAGACGGGGAGATAAAGAATTTCCCAGACAAACAGAAGATAAAAGAGTTTATGACCACTAAACCACCTCTATAAGAAGTGTTAAGGGGGACTCTGTGAATGGAAAACAAAAACCATAAGTAAGAGTAAAAACAAACAAACAAAAAAACCAAAAATAAAAATAAAAAAAAAAAACAAGAATCACAAAAGCAAAAAAAAAAAAAAAAAAAAAGGAAAAAAAATAGTATATCTGTAAAAATCAGTCAAGAGAAGTACAAAATAAAAGGATGTTAATATCTGACCAGTGGAAGGGAGAGGAGTAAAGGATGAGTTCACAATTAAGCAACCATCACCTTAATATAGACTGTTATAAGCAAAAGATGTTATTTACAAACCTAATGATAACACAAATCAAAAAACAGTAATAGATATGCAAAAAATGAAGAATAAGAAATCCAAGTATATCACTAAAGAAAACCAGCAAACCATGAAAAGAGTAGAAAGGATCAGAGAAAAACTATAAAAACAACCACAAAACAAATAACAAAATAGCAATAAATACAAATATATCAATAATTACCTTGAGAGTCAATGGACTAAATGTTCTAATCAAAAGACAAATGGTATCGGAAAGGATAAAAAACAAGACCCATCTCTATGCTGCCTATAACAGATTCATTTCAGACCTAAAGACATCTGCAGATTAAAAGTGAGGGGATGGGAAAACATTTGTCATGCAAATAGATATCAAAAGAAAGCCAGAGGGGGTGCCTGGGTGGCTAGGTCAGTTACTCAGTTACTCTTCAAAATCATGGTTTTTAGCTCAGGTCATAATCTCATGGGTCATGAGATCAAGCCCCTAGTGTTCTCCATGCTCAGTGGAGAGTCTGCTTGGGATTCTCACCTTCTTCCCCCCTCCTACCCACACTCTTTTACATGAGTGTGCACACTCCTTCTCTAAAGTAAATAAAGAAATCTTTGAAAGAAAGGAAGCCAGCCAGCCAGAGTAGCAACACTTCCATTGGACAAAATAGACTTTAAAACAAAGTCTTTAAAAAAAGACAAAGGACACTACAAAATAATAAAGGGGACAACCTAATAAAAAGGTATAACAATTATAAATATATATGCACTCAACAGGAGAGTACCTGAATAAATGAAACAGTTAAAAACAAACAAAAAGGAGTGTATCTGTTACGATTAGCACTGGGTGATATAAGGAATTGTTGAATCACTATATTGTATACCTAAAACTCATATTATACTATATACTAACTATAATAGAATTAAAATAAAACTTTTTAAATGTGATATATCAATCAATCATGAAACCATTAACTTAAAAAATGTTTATCATCCATTTTCTTGGCAGTCAGAGAAAAACAGTACAGAAGTAGCTGTTGGGAACCATAGCTTGGCCTACTCAGGAATGTGGTAATAATTTGTAAACCATTTTTCTTTATAAGTAGTCCTAGATTGAGACTGTTTTACCTGAGGTTTGGCAAACCAAATGAAAGTTTTCACACTCTTTCGTATCTCAGATTCTCCAACTTATCTATGATTGCACAAGGTGAGTACTCTGGGAAAAAATGACTTAACCACCAACAGGAAAGAAAACTAGCTGGAGAATAGAAAGAATTTAAAAGACTGAGCATCTAATCTGTGTCAGACATTGCACTAAGGTCATTATCTAATTTAGTTCTGATAACAACCTTAAATGACATAGGCATTGTTATAGGAAACTTCTTTTAGATTCAAAGAAATTGAATAACATAAAAGATCACTGTTGCACATTTGTTCCCAGAAAGCAGACTCTGAGATTGAGATTTGTGTTCAGAGAATTTGAAAAGAGTATTCTCAGGATCAATACCTGGAGGAGAAGGGAAGAAAGCAGCATTGGGCAGAAGAAGGAGTTGGGGATCAATCCAGTCTCAGTCATTAATCATTATTTAGTGTACAAATTGGAATACATAATTTGCTCTTTCTCTTGTGGCTTCAAAGGGAGAATATCACAAAAATGCCTGTCTTTTTAATTCCCTTGAACATACATTGCAGAACTTCATACCATCCAAGTATTCTGTGTGTGTGTGTGTGTGTGTGAGAGAGAGAGAGAGAGAGAGAGAGAGAGCTAATCCTATGGGGAGTTCTAGAGCTAGAGTAGCCCTGTAAGAGTTGTCCCAAGTTGGGATGAGCGGGCCAGGATTTTACACTCCCATGAAAACCAGTTAGACATATTCCATGGCACTAGCAACCACTGAGGGAAATAAATTCTTCAGTCCCAAATAGAGATCTGAGCAACACAACACAGTACCTGCTGTAGTCAACCAGCCCAGAATTAAGAAAGCCAGAATGTGAACACAGCTCCAAAACCAAAGTCCATGTACTCTTCCACTGTACTTGCCCCAACAGGCAGTCAGCTGATTGGGTACCTACATGTTTTACCATCTTAAAAAATGGTATAAAGGAATATAATTTATAAGCTATTTCTGGAATATGGCCTTGGTGTCTTGATATCATGAAATTTTCCAAATTTCATGTAAATAATTCAACCTTGCCTCTGTTATTCTTTTATGATTAACACCTCTTCTAAGGTTGTCCACAAAAATTCCCTTATTAAGTAGATTAAACCAAAACACTAAGTATAGTAAAAACTTAAAACATATTCTATCTCAGTGAATTCATTAGGTAACTTCCAAATGCTTCATCAGAGAATTCAGGAATAATTGAGTAGCATGATTTGTGTCAGATGTGTGGTATTCCTTTTTTATTATTTAATTTAATTTTTTTTCCAAATACAAACACTCACAGAGGACCTATGGTATGCAAGGATCAGCATTATGAACTCAAAGCATGCTGGCTGTGACTTAGCTTTTCTGGAGATATCTGATCGGCTTTCCAGCTACATCAGAGTGATATCTTCTTGCTACCATGTTTTAGAATAAACAACCACTTTATGTAACAACTGAAACCAAATATCCTTAACAAATATTTTCTTTATATTTATGTGTCCTTACATATAAGCACATATATAAACCTAATATGCACCAATATTCTTTAACTTTTTTAACCTGAAAAGTTTACTACAACAATATCTATATACGTAGATATTCTCTCTCTTTCTTTCTCTCTCTCTCTCTCTCTCTCTCACACACACACACACACACACACACACACACAGAATACTTGGATGGTATGAAGTTCTGCAATGTATGTTCAAGTGAATTAAAAACATAGGCATTTTTGTGATTTTCTCCCTTTGAAGCCACAAGAGAAAGAGCAAATTGTGTATTCCAAATTGTACACTAAAAATGATTAAGATTAAGGATATCAGAAAAAATTTTTCACTTTTACATATGGAACTACATTGCAATTCAGGCCTTCCCTCCATCGTATTACCCCTTATCCAGGCACTGAAATGTTCACTTTCCTCTAGTGCAGTGGTTCTCACATTATGGTTCCAGGACCAGCAGACATCAGCCTCACCTGGAAGCTTTTTAGAAATGCAAATTATTGGAACCCTTCTCAGATTTATTAAAGCAGGAACTTTGGAAGGGGTCCAACAATATATGTATTAATAAACCTTCCAGGTGATTCTGATACATGCTTGTTTCAGAGCCATGGTTGTAAAATTATACATTAAACTGTGTTTTTAATATACACTCAATAAATGCTTATTTGGGGTCATATAATAAGTGCTAGACATTATTCAGCCTTTGTTAATGGCACTTGTGCATCATGTATAATTAATTTAAAATATACATTTACATAATATTACATATTATGTATGCTGGATACAATTGTGTCTCACAAGCTCCCTAGGAGATTCTAATGCATGCTCAAATTTGAGACCAACGCTCTAACTCATTATCCATTAGTCCTGTCTAAAACAGAAACCTTGTATGATCCATTACCAATAAATATAAATGTTGCAATTGTCTTTAAAGAACAAGAGACAAAGATCTAAGAATTCTTGGCAGCACAGAGCATCTTTTTGCATTTCTAAGCAGTGCAATGCATCAGCTAGAGTAGCAAATTCTGCATAAAAGCACTTGGGTTTGAGTTTCCATTCTTTGACCTCCTGATTGTAGCTTCTTGGGAAATCATTTAATTTTCACAATTATTTGTTTTCTTATCTATAAAAGGAGAGCCTTGCCTTGGGGATCTTTACAGTGACTTCTACCTCTTTAAGCTCTGTGATTCAAGGCATCTCAACTGATATGTATATTGTTACCATTTTGGAGACACCCCACTTACCATATTTTTCCATTTCATTCTATTACTCAAAAGCACATCAAGGCCATATCACAGCTCAATAATGAGACTATAACCCAGCTAAAAAGTAAGCAAAGGATCTGAATAGATATTCCTCCAAAGAACATATATAAATAGCCAAAAAACACTAAACATCATTGGCCATCAGTGAAATGCAACTCAAAACCACAATGGTACTACTTCACACCATTAGAATGGCTATAATAAAAATGGCTGATAATAACAAGTGTTGGTGAAGATGTAGAGAAGTCAGAACCCTGATACACTGCTGGTGGGATAAAATGGTGTGGCTGCTTTGGAAAATAGTTTGGTGGTTCCTCAAAAGTTTAAACATAGAGTTCCTGTATGATCCAGCAATTCCACTCCTAGATATATACCAAAAGAATTGAAAATATATGTGCAGGGGCACCTGGGTGGCTCAGTGGGTTAAGCCACTGCCCTCGGCTCAGGTCATGATCTCAGGGTCCTGGGATCGAGTCCTGCATCAGGCTCTCTGCTCAGCAGGGAGCCTGCTTCCTCCTCTCTCTCTCTCTGCCTGCCTCTCTGCCTACATGTGATCTCTCTCTGTCAAATAAATAAATAAAATATTTTTTAAAAAAAGAAAGAAAATGTATGTGTAAAAGAGGTTACACACAAATGCTCACAGATAGTCATAACATTATGCATAATAGCAAAAAAAGTAGAAACAACCCAAACATTTATCAATGATGAATGGATGAATAAAATGTGGTATATCCATACAAAAGAATATTTTTCAGCAATAAAAAGGAATGATGTGTGAATGCATGTTATGATATGGATGAACCTCAAAAATATTAAGCTAACTTAAAGAAAAGAGTCACAAAAGACTACATATTATATTCATTTGAAATGTTTAGAATAGGCATATCCATCAATAGATAAAGGTGGCTCAGTAGGTTAAGCATAAGCCATTGGCTCAGGTCATGGTCACAAGGTCCTGGGATTGAGCCCCTAGTGGGGCTCCATGCTTAGTGGAGAGTCTGCTTCTCCTTGCCCTCTGCCCTTCCCCCCACTTGTACTCACTTGCTCTCTCTCACAAATAAATAAATTAAATATTTTTAAAAAAATGAATGGATAGAGAAAACAGATTGATGGCTACCTGGAGCAAGAAAGGTTGAAGGGAAATGGGTGCAGGTAGGAGGATGTGGGACTGTTAAAGGGTAAAGGGTTTCTTTGGGGATGACGGAAATGTTCTGAAATTGATTGTGGTGAGGTTTGCACAGTTCCATGAGTAAACTGAAAACCACTGAATTTTGTACTTTAAATGGGTGGATGGTATGTGAATTATCTCTCAATAAATCTGTTACAGAAAAATAAAAATGTATCAGAAGCTTCTCCCCTGCTCCATTTCTCCCCCAGTCATGTATCAAATGGCCATCAGGGAGATTAAACCAATGTCTTTATGACTATGGTAGTCTGGAATGAAGTGCCATCCTCTTGTATCCTCATTCATTATCTTAATATCCAAGCAATTTGGATGCAGTGTAGATCAACCAACACACAATCCTGTTACTTTTATTCAAACCCAAATGCCTAACAAAGGCATTTACCAAGATAAATGCTAGAAGCTGCCTTTTTTTTAAATTATATCGGAAAGGACCACAGCATATTAATGACATGCTTTGAATTGGGCATAATCAGGACATCTAGAAAATGAGCAAACCTTTCTCAATTCTGTCTTTAATCCTTGAATTCATTCAGTGGGAATTCTAAAAGTTAATGTGAGAAATTTATAAAAAGGAAACGTTATCTCTTCCGAAGCTCACTGGGTTTTAAGTCACAGACATATACAAAAGGTCCTTTGAAAACTTTTGCTACATTATGCAATGAAAACAAACAACAATTGAGGAAGCAAATTCCTAAAAACCTGCAATGATGAGGTTAGTTATAATCATAAATTGAGTCTTACAGAGCATGCTGAATAAGCAATTATTTCTTACCTGTTCTATTTCCTCAAGTTCAAGGTAGACCAAAAAAGACATTCCTGTATAAGTCTCCATAACTAACTTTTCCTTAATCAAATCAGGAATGCAAATTTCTTTTCCTAATAGCATAGGGCTAGAGAACACGATTTTCATTATAGAGAGGACTGTGTACAAAAGGACATTTTAGAAATCTGGGCCAAATGGTATTTTAAGACATTAGGAGCTAGTAAGAATTTGTGTTATGTTTAACTGCATGCTACAGTAAAATAAAACCTTTAAGATTTAAGAATATAAATAGTTGATTGTCACTAGTTAATTATGGCTTAGGCTACCAGACGGATCAAGAAAATCACATCTTTAAAAACTGCTCTTTATATAATTGCTAGCATTTGAGGGAATGAGGGACTGCTTTAAGAAGCTGAAATGTATAGGTTCTATTCTCATGAAAATGTAAGTGGGCATAAATTTTTGCATATAGCTTCATGAGCATATCCCAAGGCAGTTCTATAGATACCAATTTAAGAATCCAACAAAGCTAGGGAAAAAATCTAAAGATACCAAAATACACCTATGACTATACTGAAAAAAGTATAACAACACCAAGTGGCAACAAGGTTATGGAAAAACTGTATTTCTCATTATTTTGATAAACTAGCAGTTTCTGAAAAAGTCAAAGAGGCATCTGTACTATGACCCAGCGATTCTACTCTGAGGTATTTGTCCCAAAGAAATAAAAACATGTGTCTATACAAAGTCTTATATAAGATCATCCTTAGCCTTATTCTTAACAGGTTAAAAACTAGAAACAACTCAAATGGCCACCAACAAGAACATAAATAAATTACAGCATATTAATACAATGGAAGCCTATACAGAGAATAACAAAGTAATGTGCTACTTATATCCAAAATAATATATAGCTAAATTTCAAAAACATGCTGAATGAAAGAAGCCAAACCCAAGAAAGTATCAAGTTCTAGGGGTGAAATAAGATGGAGGAAGAATAGAAGACCTAAATATCACTGGGTCCCAGGAGTTCAGCTAGTTATAAAACCATTCTGAACACCTACAAACTCAATAGAAGATAGAAGAGAAGTAGAGCAGCAGTTCTAGGAACAGAAAAGCTGACCACTTTCTGGAAGGTAGGACATTCAGAGAAGTGAATCTGAGGCGATATACAGGAAGATACACTGCAGGGGAAGGGGCCAGCTCCTGGCAAGTGGTAGAGCAGCAAATCACAAAATTGGAACTTTTAGAAGTCTGCTCCACTGAGAGAGATGTTGCTCCAGAGGCTAAGCACAGGGGAGACACTTGCTGGGACAGGGCGGTCTCAGGACCCACACAGGGTCACAAAAAGACTGAGGATGTCTGAGTGTGGCAGAGCTGGGGAAGCCAGCTGCAGAGACGGAGCTGAGGAGTGGACTCTCAGCTCGGGCTTACCTTAAACCATGATCCAAGGCAGAGTCAGGCCACTGCCCTTCAAGCAGGGATCCCACAGGTGGCAGATCTGGGGAGATCCCTCCGTTCTCCTCCAGGAGGAGTGGTGCAGGAATGTGCTGCAGGAATCTGCTGAATTTGGAGACTCCAAATGGCCATGCACCAGAGACAGAAATGCTTGGTCACAGGCTGGGTGAGCACAGACCATGACCAGATGGGAGTGATTGACTGCTTTTCTCTGACAGCACACTGAGGAGTGGGGTTCTGAGCTCTCAGCAACTACAGCGTGAGAGATTGGGAGGCCACCACTTTCATTCCCATCCTCCAAAGTTGGACAGAAAGTGTTCAGGGAACAAAAGCTACTGAGAGTGAACCCAAGCAGATTACTTAGCCTGGCTTCTGGCAAGGGCAGGGCAATTCCACCTTGGGTGAAGACATTTGAGAATCACTGCAACAGACCCCTCCCCTAGAAAATTAACAAGAATATCCAGCCAAGGCCAAGTGTACAGATCAATGAGAATTGCAAAACTTCAGACCTACGGGAACACAGCACATAGAATTCATGGCTTTGTTCCCATGACATCTAGTCTTTCAAAGTTAAACTTTTAAAATTTTATTTATTGGGACGCCTGGGTGGCTCAGTTGGTTAGGCGGCTGCCTTCGGCTCAGGTCATGATCCCAGCGTCCTGGGATCGAGTCCCACATCGGGCTCCTTGCTTGGCAGGGAGCCTGCTTCTCCCTCTGCCTCTAGCCTGCCACTCTGTCTGCCTGTGCTTGCGCTCTGTATCTCTCTCTCTAACAAATAAATAAAAATCTTTAAAAAAAAAAAAAATAAAAATAAAAAAAAAATAAAATAAAATAAAATTTTATTTATTATTCTATATTTTAAATTTTTCCTCTTTCTTATTTTAACATTTTTAACAATTTTATCTTATCAATACCTTTTTAAACATATTTTTAAATTTTCATTGTCATAGTTACTATCCCTTCATTGTATTTAACATTATTTTTTGTATACATATAGGTTTTTCTTTCTTTAAAATTTTAGGATAGAGTTTCTTCTAACAGATCAAAATATACTCTAAATCTAGTGCATGGCTTTGATCTAGTCTCCAGCCTGATCGCATTCTTTCCCCATTTTTTAAAAATTCTTTTTTCAATCAACTTCTTATCTTATCAATTCCTTCTTTAGAATCTTTTTAAATTTTCATCTTTACAGTCATATTCCATCCCTCT
Source organism: Mustela nigripes (assembly GCF_022355385.1). Lineage (NCBI taxonomy): Eukaryota > Metazoa > Chordata > Mammalia > Carnivora > Mustelidae > Mustela > Mustela nigripes. The sequence continues at coordinate 89,750,555 of NC_081558.1, read as the reverse complement.
ATCATGTTTACCCTTACTTTTGTATATATAGAAGTTTTTCTTTCTTTAAAATTTTGGAAGGCAGTTCCTTCTAATATGCCAAAACATACCCAAAATTAAGCACCAGTCTAATATATATCTATATCTATATCAATATCGATATAGATCGATACAGATATAGCTATAGATAGAGATATAAATTTTTTTTCTCCTTTCTTCTCCCCCCAGCTTTAGGTCTCTTCCGATTTGGTTAGTGTGTATTTCCGAGGTCGTTGCTACCCTTTTAGTATTTTGTTCTCTCATTCATCTATTCTTATCTGGATAAAATGACAAGGAGGAAAAACTCACCTCAAAAAAAAAAAAAAAAAAGAAGAACAACAACAACAACAGACGGCTAGGGACCTAACCAGTAAGGACATTAGTGAGATGTCAAAACTAGAGTTCAGAATGACGATTATAAAAGTGCTAGCTGGGCTCAAAAAAAAGCATTGATGATACTAGAGAATCCCTTTCTGGAGAAATAAAGAACTAAAATCTAACCAAGTTGAAATCAAATAAAGGTTTTAATGAGGTGCAATAAAAAATGGAGGCTCTTACTGCTAGGATAAATGGGACAGAAGAGAGAACCAGTGATATAGAAGACCAAATGATGGAGAATAAGGAAGCTGAAAAAAGAGATAAACAACTACTGGACCATGAGGGGAGAATTTGAGAGGTAAGTGATATCAAATCAAATAAAGGTTTTAATGAGGTGCAATAAAAAATGGAGGCTCTTACTGCTAGGATAAATGGGACAGAAGAGAGAACCAGTGATATAGAAGACCAAATGATGGAGAATAAAGAAGCTGAAAAAAGAGATAAACAACTACTGGACCATGAGGGGAGAAT